>NC_063170.1:116422-416422 GCF_023159225.1 Perognathus longimembris pacificus
GGGAGACAGAGAAGGAGAGCCAAAGGAAATGGAGAGGGAGAGAGGGACAGGGAGAGGGACAGGGAGAGAGAGAGAGAGAGAGAAAGAGAGAGAGAGAGAGAGAGAGAGGAACAGGAACAGGAAGAGGGAGGGAAGGAGGGAAGCAAGCAAGCAAGCAGGCAGGCAGGCAGGCTTGTCAATGGCTTACTATGCCAGACCCAGTGCTCACACCTTTACATGAAATTAACAACATGGAGAGAGATAGAAGGGACCTACTCAGTCACCAGTGAGAGACCCAAAGATCAAACCCCAATATAAAAGAAAAAAAAATGTAGCCTGGTTGGGTTCCTAGCCTCTTGCTAGCATTTCTCAATGGTCAATATACCTTAATGTCCTGACAAAATGGCATCAACAGTGGGCAAAAATGGCTCATGCCTGTAATCCTAGCTACCAAGAATGCTGGAATACTGAGATCTGGAATATTAAGGTGCTAAGCCAGCCTAGGTAGAAACATCCTCGAGACTCCATCTCCATAAGCAGTAAAATGCTGGACTAGAGTTGTGGCTCAAGTGATACAACACCAGTAAGAAAGCCAAAGAACAGCATGAGTCCCTGAATTCAAACATTACTGTTAGCGCGCGCGCACACACGCGCACACACACACACAGAGCAGCCAACTGAGGTGCACTCAGTGCAGAGCCCAGGTCTGGTTTGAGTGCATGGGGCAGGAAGCAGCTAGGTCCAGGCATTAGTTGTTGAGTCTAATGTTTACCCACAAAACTATAGGAATCCACTGAAGTACATGTTAAGCACAGAAAGGATATAGCTTTAACAAAATCATTTGGTGTAGGGGCTGGGAATATGGCCTAGTGGCAAGAGTGCTTGCCTTGTATACATAAGGCCCTGGGTTCAATTCCCCAGCACCACATATACAGAAAACGGCCAGAAGTGGCACTGTGGCTCAAGTGGCAGAGTGCTAGACTTGAGCAAAAAAAAGAAGCCAGGGACAGTACTCAGGCCCTGAGTCCAAGCCCCAGGACTGGCCAAAAACAAAACCATTTGGTGTAAACTAACTGCACAACTCTTGGGGGGAGAGGGGAAGGGGAAGTAGGGTAATGAGGGAGGAGGTAACAAGTAGAACAAGAAATGTACTCACTGCCTTTCATATGAATCTGTAACCCCTCTGTATCACACTTTGACAATAAAGAAAAAAAATTTAAAAATTAATAAGAGAAAGAAGGATATAGCTTTCATCAAATTTGCAACTGAATCAAAACAAGTTGGTGTCCTGACTGTCCTATGCTGAGGGCAGAGGAGGTTAATCTAGGGGAGAAGAAGACCTCCAAATGCTCCAAGAGGGCAAGTCAGCACAGTGGGGTGAGAGAGCAGCAGACTGGGACACAGCAGGGGATAGAGCCCCAAGCATGCATCATGCATGCCCATCCTGCATCTGTGCCCCAGCCCTCATACCAGGCTGAGTGACCTTATGTAAATACAGATGCCCTTGGGCTAAGTCTGACACCCCACATGAGAACAATCATACCTGACTCATGAAGGAAGTATACAGCCAGTGGAAACAGGTGGAGTCCTCAGAGACTCTACTTTTAGAATGTCACCAGACCAAAATCAGGTGCAAGGTCACAGTACTGAGGGAGGATACAGGAGCCACATTCATACCTTGCAGACCCGGGCCAGCTCATACTGTAGGTCCTTGATGGTGGTATTCTTTGATTCCAGTACATCCTGAGGAAAGAGGCAAAGGTGAGTTTGAGACTGCCAAAGAAGATAGGATGAATGACTGTCTAGGGGCTTCCTCAGTGGTCCTGATAGGCTTGAATCCAGTATACATCCATTCAGAAGTGTCAGCAAGCAGAGGCTGCATGGAGGAAAGTGGCCTAGGGATGAGCCCTTTTTGTACTGCCTACATCTCCATAAAGAAGGTCCAGGCTGGACAACAAGATGAAGATGCAGTTAGAAATTTGACCTAGGGATGAGCCCTTCTGGTACTGCCCACATCACTATAAAGAAGGTGCACACTGGACAAAGATGTAGTTAGAAAAGACAAGCATCCCAGCTCTAGCAGTGTTGGGGACAGCTGTGCCTTTAAGAGGGGACGGCCCACTTGGCCCGTCCCCCCACCTTCCGCCTCCCCCCCCCCACCTCTCCGCTCGGCCACGTGTGTAATGGTGGGGACCCCAGAAACCCAGTCCTTGGAGGGCTGTGGTCTCCGCCCATAGAGGAAGTTCCATGACATCACCAGATGGACAGTCTTTTTAGCTAATCGTTAAGATCCAGTACCCCCTCTCCTGCGCACGACTATGGGGGTATAAATTGTTAGCCCCTCCCTTTATTAAACCAGAACGCCCATGAGGTTTCTCTGGGACTCCCAAGCGCCCCGTGTCTTCCTTGGGATGGGAACTGGGCAGGGGTCCTGCAACCACACGCGAACTGAGGCTACTTGGGGTTCCCGCTCCCGCAATTAATCCCTACTGGCCAGGGGACGTGAGAGAGCAAGAAAGGATCACACATGAAAGAGGAGGACAAGCCCAGGACCCCCCCCCCCACGTGGATGGGGGGGGGTAGAGTGAAGCCCGACATAGCAGTGCAAAGACTAGTCACTGGTGCCAGGGCCAGTGACTCACATCTATAAATAATAGCTACTCAGGAAGTTGAGAGATCTGAGGATGAAAATTCAAAGCCAGCCCTAGCAGGCAGAAAAGTCCATGAGACTCTATCTCCAATTAACCAACAAAAAGCTGGAAGTAGAGGTGTGAATCAAGTGGTAGAATGCCATCCATAAGCAGAAAAGTCAAGCAAGAAACTAAGGCCCTGAGTTGAAGCACCAGTACCCCCATCCCCGCAAAAAGAAGGAAAGGGAAAGGGAAAAGGAAAAGGAAAGGGAGAGGAGAGGAGGGGAGGGGAAAGAGAGAAATAAAAGGAAGGGAGGGAGGGAAGAAGGGAGGGAGGGAAAGGAAAGGAAGGGAGAAAGAAAGAAAGAAAACACACTGGTCACTGGAAACCATGCATGGATTCTTAAAGTTCTGAGCCATTTATCCAGCTTCCTGGGCTAGAAAGATCCCAGACAGAGATGAGCCCATCTCAGAGCTACCAGCACCGACAAGGCCCTCCTGTGTGGCTTCACTACCATAGGCCTGAGATCCCAGGTCTAATCTGGATCTCCCAAGCACCAGTCCCCACTGGTCCAGGACCCACTGCTTTCCTTTGGTAGGTGAACACAGTGTCTCCTCAGCCAGAAGCATGGACCCTTCTGTTCCCTCCTCCATCAGGAGCGAGTCTTGTTGAGTCAGCCTCTTAACAGCTCTGGCACCCTCTGCTCTGACCCTGAAGCAGCCTACCTGCTCCCTCTCTAGCTCCTTGTTCCCTCTCTGACACAGAGTGGACGCTCTTCAACCAAGCCATCTATGCCCAGAATTTTCTGTGGTTTCAGACAAACATAACACACATGGGTACAGCTGACAGACTTCAGTACTTGAAGCAAATGAAGGATCTCGGTCTACATCCTCTAACACCTGAGTGCTTCCCAGGACACTCAGCAAGGTCTACCTACTATGCATATGCTTCAAACCTCAGGTCAAGATGGACGACAGGTAGTGAAGCAAATGGGGCCAAAGTGCTTTCAGTAGAGATTAGGTGACTTGACTCAAGGTTAACCCTTGGCGCCTTGAATCTGTGGTAAGCAGATGGCATCTGTGTTCAGCTTAGCTGTGTGCTGATGAAACGCCTTACAAATGCCACCCATGGTGCTTGAAGATAAAAACACATCCACAGATAGAAGATTCAAGCCTACAGTTCCACATGTGCCTATTATAATGCAGCAGAAGTGGCACCCTGGTGGCCTGGATGGATCACCCCTTGCAACAGGCTGGCCGCATCTGACTAGCCTGGGTGGTGGTATCAGGACCAGCTATTTTCAACTTGGGAGCAACAGCCATGCCAGTCAACATGATGCCCTGTATGCCTCTAAGGGCCCCCAGGAATCTACACTTGGACTACGAGAGGCCAATCACAAGCCTGAGAGCCACCCGGTCACTCTAGATGGCAAAGATTCCAAGTCAGCCAAAATCCCCTCATCCTGTGTCATCCCCCCACTCCTATGCCCAACCCAAGGAGGAAAGGGACATGAACCAGCACCAGACGCATGACAAGCAAATAACAGGTAAGGTTCTGTAGGAGGCTTTAGCATCCTATAGGTGACTAAGAATCTTCTGTCTCCCTAGCTGGCCCAAAAAAGCCAAAGCCACATACGCTTTATTTACTACTGTCTCCACTCTGTGCCCAGGAAAGTCCCAGCAGAAAACTGCTACACAAATGATTGAATGCTATGTGTCCTGCTCAGCCTTCACTGCCTGGTATTCACAAAGTCCCATAATGCTACACTTTTCCTACCTTCATCCTGTGTCCTAAACCAGACTGTCATGGATGCCTACCAGAATTGCAGCCATCTCTCAGGACTGCGTTTGGATCTGTCTCAAGTGACAGAGGAACTCAGGCACCACAGATCTGAAAGCAGCTTTTCCACTCCCAGGCCATCCTCAAGAAACTCGTCAATTAGCACCTGACACACCATGACGAGCTACTCTGCAAAACTGGAATGGCAGAAGCTCAGAGGTTCTAAACTACCATAAGATTAAGGGACTGAGCCACTCAAGAGAGATGCAGGAGAATCTATGAGAAGAAACTCTTTATGGACATGGGCTAGAACACAGAAGCCTGCAAGCTGCCTCACTATGGGAGCCATAGTCACCCCTCCCCTGCAGCTGACACTTTCCTCATCATTTGAGGAGGCACAGCCCAGTATTCAGGGTCCCACTATAAGTGTTGAGGCCACATGCTGGGGCAGAAGTATAAGTGCCTACTAAGGCACCTTTTGAGACCTACCTCAAGCTTGCGAGACACCAGAGTCAAAGCTGCAGGGTCCAGGTTGGAGGCTGCCAACACCTCATTGAATTGCACTTCTTTCTTCTCTACGGCGGCATTCAGTGCCAGCAACTTGCGCTCCAGCACCAAATTCTTGAAGCCTGTCTTCTGCTGCACTTCCTGGATGGCTGTGGTGAACTTCCGGTAGAGCTCATCCCTCTCCTGCTGCACCTGTGGGGATGATGCTGGAGTAGGTGGCCAGGTCCCTCACCTGGAGACATCTCAATGGGGACAAGTCACTTCTCACTCCTGCTGGAACCCCTGACACTACAGGATTATATACCAGTGCCACAATAGTGCCATACCCATACCTTACAGGTCCATGTGACATATACAAGGATCTCTGTGCTTGCCTGGCTCACACTACATGCAATCTACCCTCTATAAAAAGAACTGAAGGTGGCAGCTGTCTACACAGTGAAAGGCATGAATGAAACATTAGTATGAGCTCTGTCAGGAAGCAGTGGGGTGCCCCAGTAAGAACAGGAGCAGTCCCACCCAGAAAACTGCTTCACATGTAGGTCACAGCCAGCCTTGCCCGTTAAGAGCTATGGGCACAGATGAGATGCATCCCCAATCATTTTCATGTGGGAGCCAGTGTACTGCACAGCCAGCAGGCAAGGTTTGCAAGAGGGGCCCTTGGAGGATCCTATATGCAGTTAGTATGCACCACAGGTATGCTACTCTACAGCAACTCTGCATCAAGTGTCTGTCAACCAGTAAGACAGTCCTTTCCCATTTCTTACCTCTTTACCTAATAACATGTAATAACAAAATAAAAAAATAAGGAGTCTTTTTAACTCCTATATCCTGCATGAGGAGTAAGAAACATTTATCTCTCCATTCTTATTTCTCCCTAATTTAATCCTGTTAAAACAAAAAATAATTCCTTACTAAAACTTAAGAAAAAAATAGGACTTTCCAGTAAAAAGTAAATACTCTTTAAGCCCAGTTCCCAGAGGCCACTATCACTGTGATCATTTGGTGTCTTTTTCCAGAATATTTTCCGTATAAAAGAGGAACCTGTAATACTGTTTGGAAGGAAATGAGTTCGTGCTACAACACAGAAGCCTCCACTTCCCCCGCCACTTTGGAGTACTAGGGCAGGAACTCAGCCTCATTCTTGCTAGGCAGAAGCTCTACCACTTGAGCTATATCCTCAGCCCTTCTTTGCTTTAGTTATTTTTTTTAAATAACGTCTCAATGTTTTTTCCTGGTGCTAGCCTAAGAACCACAATCCTCCTACCCCTGTGTAGCTAAGATTATGGGGCACATACCACACCCACTTTATTTTGTTGAGATGAAGTCTTGCTACTTTTTTCCCTCATCCTGGCCTCAAACTAAAAAGCCTTTCAATCTCTGCCTTCTGAAAAACTGAGATTACAAGGATATACAACAACAATCCAGACACACTTTAACTTTTCACATGGCAGCATATATTACGCCACTTCCCAAGGCAGTGCATACATTATCTGTATCCTCTCCAAGTATTGTACAGTTTGACAGATTTTCTTATATCCAATTCCCTGTCAACAGACATGTAGATTGCCAGAGCCTCCTGGTCTCTAGATTTCATTAACAAATACAAATCACTGGGTCAAGTCAGAGACACTATATCTCAAGCACATTCAAGTGGAAGGAAATGTAGCAGACTGCAACCCAGGCACATCTCTGCTTTCCTCATTCCACTAACATTGGCCTTAAAATGACAGGGAGTCTGGGCACTGGTGGTTCACGCCGGTAATCCTGGCTACTCATGAGGCTGATATCTGAGGATCACAGTTCAAAGCCAGCCTGGGCAGAAAACTCTGAAACTTATCCTCAATAAACTACTCAAATGAGCCAAAAGTGGCACTGTGTCTCAAGTGATAGAGTGCTGGCCTTGAGCAACAGAAGCTCAGGAACAGCACCAAGGCCCAGAATTCAAGCCTCAAGACCAGCCAAAAAGAAAAACCAGGGAGGAAGAAGGTGGCTATGTGTAATATAACATGACTCGAGGTTATATATGACTCAGAGTTATATATATGGAAAACTCTTCCTTGCGTTCCAGTCAGGCAGTCTGCACAGATCTGTGGGTGACAGGGGCACAGCTCAGCAAGTCATGTCTTGTGACTTAAAAGGCACACCTAGAACAGACATCTGGGTAGGATATATTTGGGAAGCCTGTTCTGAGGAACACAAGAACAATTCCACTGTTGGTCTGAATTTGTTTATTTGTAGATATTATGGCTCACAGATGTAATGCCTGGGTCATGTGGATGAAAAGCAAAGCCCCATAATACAAAGTTGGCCCTGACAAAACTTTGATATTGCAAAGGCTAGGAAGGGCATCTGCAAAGACAGAGGAGAATCATGTCTCTACCACTCATAGGAAATATCAATAATACAAATAACATATTTTCTACCCAACCATATAAACAAAGTCTTACATTGATCAAATCCAATGAAAACATGAAGAGTGGGAAGTGGCCCTTGGCACTACCTGTCAGGAACATAACACAGAGCAACCCTCCCACAGACTTACCAAGATTCTGAGACCAACCCTCTGCCCCAGCATTTCCACTGTGGGGAACTGACTTTCCTTTAAAAAAAAAAAAAAAAACAAAAACAGATGCACAGAGACAAACTCAAACGGGTAATTGTGTCTCAATGCTTGTAACAGCAAAGAACTGTAAACTAAGACATGCTCATCAAGGGAACTAGCTAAACAAATAAGCAGACATTTAGGTAATGCGTGCTGGGCAGCTGTTAAAAGAATGAAGCTAGGGCTGGGAATATGGTCTAGTGGCAAGAGTGCTTGCCTCTTATACATGAAGCCCTGGGTTTGATTCCTCAGCACCACATACACAGAAAAGGTCAGAAGTGGCGCTGTAGCTCAAGTGGCAGAGTGCCAGCCTTGAGCAAAAAGAAGCAAGGGACAGTGCTTAGGCCCTGAGTTCAAGCCCCAAGATTGGCTAAAAAAAAAAAAAAAAAAAGAATGAAGTTGCTTTCTATGTGCAACCAAGATATACTGCAAGATTAAAATGCCAATAGTATGAAAGTTACATCTACTTGAGAGCATGCAGGAAAAAGCCTGGAAGGCAGCTCATAAAACTGTCTCTCATCTTGTGAAGACCAGCCCTGAGTCATATTGAAGGGTCTCATGACAGCTTTACTAATGAGTAGATAATAGGTCAATACCCAAAAAAGTGCACACACTGATGAAAAGAGTACTTCTGAGGCAACAGAAGAGCTCCTCCCCTGCAGACAGCCTACTCCCCTTGAGACCTTGTGCCATCTGCAGAATAGATAACAGGATTTTGCCTCATAAAGCCTGTATGCTGAGCCAGATGCTGGAAGCTCACACCTGTGATACTAGCTACTCAGGAGACTGAGATCTAAGGACCATGGTTCCAAGCCAGCCCGGGCAGGAAAAGTTTGTGAAACTCTCATCTCCAATTAGCCACCAAAAAGCCAGAAGTAAAGCTGTGGATCAAGTGATAAGGCACTAGTCTTGAGCAAAAAAGATCAAGGACAGAGTCCAGGCCCTGAGTTCCAGCCC
This sequence comes from Perognathus longimembris pacificus, assembly GCF_023159225.1. NCBI lineage: Eukaryota > Metazoa > Chordata > Mammalia > Rodentia > Heteromyidae > Perognathus > Perognathus longimembris. The sequence continues at coordinate 124,881 of NC_063170.1, forward strand.
CAGGACTGGTGTGTACACACACACACACACACACACACGCATGTGTGCTTGTACTCCCAGCTACTCAGGAAGCTGAATGGACAAGCTGGCTTGAGGCCATAATTTCAAGATCAGGCTGGGCAACAGTAAAACCTTGTCTCTTTAAAAAACAACAACAACAAAAAAAAAAAAAAAACATGCTGCACCAAGAAGGTGGACCTGTGGCTCCCAAACCCAGAGACAAAGTACCTATACCATATCCATACTGCTCACCTTAATGAAACGCTGTTCCAGCACCTCATGCTCCCACTGCAGATCTTTCAGATCTTTCTCAGAAACCTTCAAACGTGCTTTTGTACACTGCAAGAATATAGGAAGTGAGGGTCAGAAAGAACTCAGAACTCCATGCACCCATGGAACAGGCTCATGGTAGATGGCAAGGCCAGAAAGATACCAGGAACAATGCCTAGGAAATGTACCAGGAACCCTAGTGGGGCCTACCCAGCTGCACAGGAGTGTATAAATACATGGAAGACAAGGGCCTTGTCTCCCCCTCCCAATTTACAGCCCCAGAAGAACAAAGGAAGGAGAGGGTCCAGATTTCCAGATCTCCTTTTTTAAGGGATGCATCATTCAGAGCCTTTTTTTCATGAGCCCAAGATGTGTGTGTTACAGGGAGAGGAGTTTAGTAGGGAACTCACAACCAGGATCTGTTTATCCCTTTCATAGTTCCTAAGCTTCCTCTGCATCTCATTCATTTCCTCTCGTGCCTTCTGGAGAGGCTCTGCCAGGCGCTTATTCTGCAAAGACACCTCTGCCATTTCCCTCTCTAGGTGCTCTTCCTTCTTCCGCATGTCCTCCATCTGCTCCTGCAATCACAATGCAAGTATAGCAGAGGCTCAGCCTCAGGGCATACCCTGGGTACCCACTTGACAACAAATGGGTCCTGCCAGGGAAGTATGCTTAAGATCTAAGCTTGTTTCACATATAGACAGTATTTGATGTGTCTGCCAGTCCTGGTGCTTGAACTCAGGGTCTGGGTGCTATCCTTGGGCTTTTTTATTCAAGGCTAGTATGCTACCACTTCAGACATAGATCTACTTCTGGCTTTCATTGGAGATGAGTCTTACAGTTTCCTGACCAGGCTGGCTTCAAACCACGATCCTCATATCTCAGCATCCTGAGTAGTTTGGATTACAGGCATGAGCAACTGCTACTTAGCTGACAGTATTTTTATAGCCATAACTCATTCTGAATTTTCTGTTTAAGACAGCACTGTCAGCATTGAGGGCTACTGGGGCCATAACGTAGTTCCCACTACAGTTCTGCCTGGGAGTGCATGTCAGAATGCCCTTCATATCTTCCCTTCTCTTCAGCACAGTTAGGGGAACACCCTGATTGTGCTCAATTACAGGTATAGATACCACACATTGTCCATTACAGTTCTGCCTGGGTGTACACGCATCAGAATGCCTTTAACATTAGTATCTCCTCCACTAAATTGCAGTTAGAAAAATATCATGGTTGTTCATGAATAGTAGAGAGGCAACAGACAGTATTTGTACAGAAAAGAGAGTTGGATCTAGCAGGGTCGAGGGTTTTGACTGCATCCCCCAGGCTCTCTGGACATTTTAGGACAGGAAAAGTATGTCTCCTGGCCCATATCAGAACCTTGAGGGAGTTGATGAGGGCCAGATTGTTAAGTGTGATGTCATTGTAGTAGTTCTTGATGTCAGTGAAGGCCTCCTCATGGCGGTGCATCAGTATATTGATCTGGCCATTCTTCCTCTCCTCCACTTCATGGATTTCAGTCTTTCTCCGTAGGTCAAGCTCATCTCTCAGCATCTTTATCTTCTTATCATACTTGGCTTCAATTTCTAAAAGGCAAAAGCGCACACCGCAGCTGGGCAAAGGACCAGCTACTCAGGAAGCTGGGCAGGGTAGGATCTTGGTTAAAGGCCAACCTGGGCAAAAAATGTGTCAATATCTCCTCTCAAGCAATAAGCTAGGTGTGGTAGTCTATACCTGTGACCTAAGCTAGGAAGGAGGCCACAGAAAGGAAAAACACTATCTGAAGCCCACCCCAGGCAAAATATGAGACCCTAACTACAAAATAACTAAAGCAAAAAAGGGTGTGGATATCTCTCAAGTGCTAAAGCACCTGCATACCAAGTGTGGAACTCTTGAATTCAAACCCCAGTGCCACCTAAGGAAAAATACTGTGAAGCAAAAGAAGTTTAAATAAAAATAAAGACAGGCAATAGTGGCTCATACCTGTAATCTTAGCTACCAAGAAGGTTGAGGTCTGAGGATCTTGGTGCAAAGCTGGCCCAGACAAGACAAATCCCTAAGTATCTTATCTCCAATTAACCACCAAAAAGGCAGAAGGGCTCAAGTGGTAGAGTGCTATCCATGAGTGAAAAAGCCAACCAAGAGCACAGAGGCTCTGCGTTCAAGCCCAAATACCAACAAAACAAAGAACAAAAAGACCAAAAAAAAAAAGAAAAAGCTCAGTTGCCTCCACCCGCCCCCTCAAAAAAAAACAAAGCCCACATGCCCCCTTTCTAAAATCTGTACTTAACAGCAGGCAGTACATATTCAGTGTTGTGAGCAGCATTTTTATAATATTTTTCCCCATAGCTCCTAGCTAGAGAAGGCTCCAGTGTCAGAAGCCCATCTGGTTTAGCATCAAGCCCTGTTATCTGTGGCGGGATGGGTACATAGGTCTTTGTTAGTACCCACTGAGATTAACTGGGAGCCCCAGTACAAGTAATGACTGGTTATAATGGTCAATAACAAAAAAGAATGGTGTGCTAAATACATCACCTGTGATCAGCAGCAGAAAAACTGCACCTTCACTTCACCTGGAGTTTGGCAAACTTGGTCTCCACGGCCTTTTTTCTGACCCTAGTCAGTGTTCTGGATCATGTTTACAGGTTCCTTTTTCAAGTATTTTGGTTGTTGTCAGTCCTGGGGCTTAAACTCAGGACTTAGATGTTGTCCTGAAACATCTAGCTACTCAGGAGGCTGATATCTGAGGATCAAGGTTCAGAGTCACCCGGAAAGATAAATCTGAGAGACTCTTATGCAACAAAAAGCCCAAAGGAGATCAGTGGCTCAAGTAGTATAATACTAGCATGTTGAGTGAAAAAGCTAAAGGACAGAGGGGAATGGGGACGGGGGAGGGGAAGGGGAACAGGGAAAGGGGGACAGGGGGAAGGGAAGAGGGGAAGGGGGGAGGGAGACAGTGGGAGAGAAGGGGGGACAAGAGGAGGGGGAGGAAAGGGGGGAGATGCCAGAGGAGGGGCACAGGGGATGGGGAGAAAGATGGGGGAGGGGAGGGGGAAGAGGAGGAGAAGGAGAAGGGAGGACAGTGGAAGAGGAAGAGGGAGCCAGGGAAAGGGAAAGAGGGGGAAGGGGAGGGAGACTGACCTCGAACTTGCCTCTCAAAGTCATTCCGCAACTTGGTGATCTCTTCAGCATGTTTCTGCACAGGTAAGAATGGTACATTATTACACAAGAAGACTGAGTACACCTCTTTCACTCCTCTAACGTCAAAAAAGTTCCTCACCAATGGGGGAAAAATAGTTCAGTTGTTGACCCTATGCTGCTTGGATGGTTGCTTGATTCCCTCTCCAAGTTTGTTGAATGTGTCCAGAGTAACATGGCTTTGGTAACCTCTACACGTCATAACTCACTTCCCTCACTGAGGTCATCATTTCTAAGCCTGAGAGACATTAGTAGACAAGAGCACTGAATTTTGCTATGTTTCCTTACTCAGGCTTCCATACAAAAACATAAGCTTCCTCCAGTAACCTCACTACCTGCCTTACTGTTAGCACATTTATTTATTTATTTATTTATTTTGCCAGTCCTGGTGCTTGGACTCAGGGCTGAGCACTATCCCTGGCTTCCTTTTTGCTCAAGGCTAGCCCTCTGCCACTTGAGCCACAGTGCCACTTCTGGCAGTTTTCTATATATGTGGTGCTGAGGAATTGAATCCAGGGCTTCAAGTATACAAGGCAAGCACTCTTGCCACTAGGCCATATTCCCAGCCCCACTGTTAGCACATTTTAACAATTATTTTAACTGAGCCAAAGGAGATCAGTGGCTCAAGTAGTATAATACTAGCATGTTGAGTGAAAAAGCTAAAGGACAGAGGGGAATGGGGACAGGAGGAAGGGAAGAAGGGAAGGGGGAGGGAGACAGTGAGAGAGAAGGGGGGGACAAGAGGAGGGGGAGGAAAAGGGGAGGGGCCAGAGGAGGGGCACAGGGGATGGGGAGAAAGATGGGGGAGGGGAGGGGTAAGAGGTGACAGTGACTCATGCCTATAATCCTAGCTACTCAAGTGGCTCACATCTGAGGATCACAGCTTGAAGTTAGCCTGGTCAAGAAAGTCTGTGAGACACTTTTCTTTTTCTTTTCTTTTTTTGACAGTACTGGGGCTTGAACTCAGGGCCTGGGCACTGTCCCTGAGTCTATGCTCAAGGCTAGCACTCTACCACTTGGAGTCACTGTGCCACTTACAGCTTCTTTGAGTAGTTTATTGGAGATAAGAGTCTCACAGACTTTTCTGCAGGGACTGGCTTCAAACCATCCTCAGATTTCAGCCTCCAGAGTAGCCAGGATTGTTCAAGTGGCAGAACACTAGCCTTGAGCAAAAACAGCTTAATAACAGTGCCCAGGCCCTGAGTTCAAGCCCCAGGACCAGCACATATATACACATACACACACCCCATAGGCAGATTACTTTAATAAATAAGTATGTATTTAAATTTGTGAGTAAACATTTAATTATTTGGGGGGCGGGGCGGGAAGGAAGACTCAATGTAGCACTTTCATCATGTACCACCACCATACCCAGACCTCACATTAAGCAGACTGCCTCCTATCACTAATCTGAAACCAGCCATGTTATGCTTTTCAGAAAAGACTAGATAAGCTGGAGACCTCAGCACCCTCACATTTCACTGCAGTCTACAATGTCACTGATTTTTATCCTCAGATAGCTGAGATTGAGCTGCTTCCAGGCATGAGGCAAATGTTTATCAATCTAACAGAAGCTTTGAAACTAAAATCAGAAGAAACATCCTTCCTCAGAAGGTTCCCAATTGATTCAGTCCAAGTCTGATCCTCACAGTGGTTTCTAGGCCGACAAGCTCTAACCCAGCCCCTCAGCCTCCGTACTCCTTGTATCTCCAGCCTCCTTATTTCTTGCTTCTTCCATTGGGAAGTCCCACTGGCTATTCTTCTGGGCTAGTCCTTACCCAATCACCTACTTTCTTCCAGCCTTGCCCAAAAGTTCTCATCTCAATGAGTATTTAAAAATTTAAATGAGTATTTAAAAAATTAGAGACCACCTCCCTCCATCTCCCCTGCCCACTTCACTTTTTTCTTCCTATAGTCCCCAACAGTCATACTTCATGCACTTGACACATATGTCTCCTTCTCTACACTGTCTCTCTCCTTTCTAAATAACCCATTCTACTTGGGCAAGCATTTGTCAAAGACCACATCAAGCATAGCACCTAATGGTCTTTTGGCCAATGAATCTCAGTCTCCATTCTCTACCTAGAAATCCATGGTGTCCCTGAGAAAGGATCAACACTAGCCTCAAAAGTAACTAGCTTGGGCCGGGTGCCAATAGCTCACACCTGTAATCCTAGCTACTCAAGAGGCTGAGATCTCAGGATCTCAATTCAAAGCCAGCTCAGGCAGGAAAAGCCATGAGACTCTTACCTCTAATGAACCACTAGAAAACCGGAAGTGGTGCTGTGGCTCAAGTAGTAGAGCACTAGCTTTGAGCTGAAGAGCTCAAGGACAGCGCCCAGGCCCAGAGTTTAAGCCCCACAACCCCCCCCCCCGTCCCCCCCCCACACACACAAAGTAACAAGCAGCATTGTGGTGCATGCCTATAATCCCAATACTCAAGAGGGACAACTTTGAAGTGGTCTAGGCTGCACAATGAGATTCTGTCTCAACAAAAGGGTTGGAGATCTTACACAAAAATATGAATTCCCAGTAGTTAAATATCAGGAGGCTACCCTCACAGTCTGTGGGGCACGCCTTGCATCATTAAGAGGCAATTAGCTGGCCCCGCCTGTTTTCCCAGCCCTGGGGCCCGCTGGCTGTTATGATGGAAGTTCTAGCTGGCCCCATCCCAGCCTTGGGACCATGTGTAGCCAAGATGGCGCCTGATGGTGAACTCGGAGGTGGTCCTGTGGGCTGTGACGTAGAATTAGGCCACCTTTTAGGGTTGGTCCCTCAGCCCTCCACCCTTGACAGACAGCCTCAGGCAGCCCCTCATAGCCCCTAGCTAGGTGTGCTACACTCCTCCCCTTCCTGCTACTCTCTGACCCTTTTAAGAGTGTGACTCCTCCCTGAATAAAATGAGATTGCGAGACCAACGAGACCAACTCCTGGGCTGCCTGATCGTCCTCCAGCGAAGGGGGTCTGGATGCAGGCGGTTCATCGACTCTTCACCTTTTCTTGGCTCGCCTCGGCCAGGGTGCGCTTCCACGCCTCTCCCGCTGGCCAGGAGAGCGCTGGGGGCGAAGGACCCCGACAACAGTCTAGCAACCTGAGTCCTTCTTTATACTTACCAGCCGGAGATTCTTCACCACAACTTCATTGGCCAGTTCCTGCTCCTTAAGCTCCACCTTCAGTGCCCGCATATCCTTGCGAAGTGCTCCCTCCTGTGTACAGTGCTCCTTCTGGGCCAGCTTCATGACTACAGTGCCCTCTGCCTTCATTTCAGTGAGGTTATTCTGGTGCTCATACAGAAGGTGCTTCACCTTCTGTTTGTATACCTACAGGGCAGAGGAAGGCACCACTTCTTACCTGTGCACCTGAAGCCCACAGGAGGAGACCAAGACTGGTACATGAGACACATGCCCAGCTCACCTGGCACTAAATGGCAGAGCCAAGTTGCAAGGAAGTCAGCCTGACTTCAGTGCCCCATGCTTCTGTCTATTATGTTGTGGAGGCTGAGATCCAAACATTCTTTCCCTCAGCCTCCTTTAGAAAAATCATATCCAACATAAAGGGTACAAAGAAAGGACTATGATCTCAAAGCAAGGAGAGAAAATGTTCCCACCCCACCATCATGCCCTATTTCTGTGTTGTTGCAGAATGACCCCAGCAGAAAAGGGCAGACCAGCCCCACTCACCTTGATCTCCACCTGGTGCCTCTCCTCTGCCTCCTCCATCTCCCGGTCTTTGTTTCGCAGCTCAGCCTTCTTCTCCTCCAGCTGCCTCCGAGTGATCTCCCAAAAGGTGTGGATTTTGTCCCGCTCCAGCTGGAAGTAGTTGCGCTCCTCTCGCTCTCGGTCCAGCTCCTCCCGAATGCGGTTGACATGCTCCTCCACCTGACCAGGCACAGGGCATCAGGTCAATCACCCATCAGGAGCTCATCTACCACCTGGGCTGTTTTGGCAAAGAGAAGCAAGGAAGAAAGAGGGAGGGGCCAAAAAATAAGAGCTAAAAGTAAAAAGTTAAAATACAATGTGAGAAAGGCTCCAGGGACAGACAGTATACACTCAGCAAATGTCAGAATTCTCTTAATTCCAGACAATAATCATAGAACAATTATATCTCAGGTAATTTTTTTTTACTTATTTTTTTTTGTGCTGGTACTGGGGCTTGAACTCAGTATCTCACACTCTAGCTTGGCTTTTTTGCTCAAGGATGGCACTCTACCATACCTCTACTTCCAGCTTTTGATGCTTAATTAGAGATAAGAGCCTCATGATCTTTTCACTTTTTTTTTTTTTTTTTTGGTGCCAGTACTGCGGCTTGAATTCAAGACCTTTTGCTCTCGTTTGGCTTTTTGTTCAAGGCTGGTGGTCTACCACTTGAGCCACAGCTCCGTTTCCAGCTTCTTGCTGGTTACTTGGAGACAAGAATCTCATGGATTTCTCTGCCTGGACTAGATCTGAACCACAATTCTCAGATCTCAGCCTCCTGAGTAGCTTGGATTATAGGCATGAGCCATGGGTGTCCATATATTATCCTGGCAATTAATACTACAGAAATTTCCAAAAAGAAACAGAGCTACCTGCCAGTAGCTCATTCCAGTAATTCAGCTATAGAGGACTGCAGTTCAAAGTCAGGGTAGAAGAGTTTGTGACATTCCACCTTATGAGCCAGCCAAATGCTAGAATTCAGACATGGCTCAAGTGCCAGCCAGGAGCAATACAGTCCAATGAGAGAGCAAAGCCCTAAATCCAAATCCTGGTACTGGTACACATATAAAAAGAAACACGAGCCAGGTACTAGTGGCTCCTACCTGTAATTCTAGCTATTCTGGAAGCAGAGATCTGAGGATTGTGGCTTGTAATTGAAAAAAACAAAAAACTAAAAAGGAAGTGATCTAGGACAATTTAAACAGGAATATGGTAGGGCTGGGAATATGGCTTAGTGGTAGAGTGCTCACCTTGCATGCATGAAGCCCTGGGTTCAATTCCTCAGCACCACATAAACAAAAAAAACTGGAAGTGCGCTGTGGCTCAAGTGGCAGAGTGCTAGTTTTGAGCAAAAAGGAAGCCAGGGACAGTGCTCAGGCCCTGAGTCCAAGCCCCAGGACTGGCAAAAAATAAAATAAATAAATAAATAAACAGGAATATGGTAGAAAAGTTAGACTATATTCGCTAGAAGAAATATTATAGGATCCAAAAACAGATATGGAAGTGATATAACATGTAAACATTTTAACAAAATGAAAAAATTCACAGTAGGCACCAATGACTCACACCTGTAACCCCAGCTACTCAAGGGGCTGAGATATGAGGAGCGCGGTCCAAAGCCAGCCTGGGAAAAAGTTTGCAGGACTCTTTATCTTCTACTATTCACCAAAAAAGCCAGAAGTGGAGCTGTGGCTCAGGTGATAGAGCACTAACCTTGAGCAAAAAGGTCAGGGACAACGCCCAGGTCCCCAGTTCAAGCCCCAGGACCAGAAAACAAAGTGTATGTACATACACACACACACACACACACACACACACACACTCCTAACATTCAACACTTTGATCCAGAGCCAATTGCAACTCTGAAAGTAGGTTACAGAGAAAAGTAGGACAGCTTCCATCTTTCTTGGGATCTCACTTCTCTTGACAGACAAAACAACAACCAGCCAAAGGGCTCTGAGGTGAGAACACTGGGCAGAGGCCTAGGTCTCCAGGAAGGAGCACATCAGAATCTGACCAGTACCTCAGCAAAACAATAAACATCTTTCCATCATGGACATTCAGTGTCACTCAGAGTGAAAAACAGGGTTCATGTTCTATTTGGTTCACATGGTGTTAGTCTGCCATCATGGAATACTAAGACTTCTTATAAACAGCCAAACTTCTAACTTCTCCTGAAAACTCAAATGTACAGTCCACAATAACCAGTCCTTGCTCTGCACACTGTCCAAGTACTTCTCATCCCACACTAAGATTGGATAACATAAGCTCTGCTCACCTGTTCCTTGTTCATGTCCTCCGGAGCAAGTCCATCAACAACAGGAGTGCCTTTGGCTTTGCCTTTCTTCCCTTTCTTTTTGGGTGCCTTTGTTTAAAGAACAGATGATTAAGTAAAAGCTACTCTGCCTAATGGCCTCCAGTTCTTGGCTGGCTATGATTTGTTCCTTTGAGTGTTTGAAAGCAAATGGCTCTACCTCTACTGTTCACCTCTTGCAGTACTGTCCTGAGTTTTCCCACTCTTAGCCAAACACATACACATCCCGTTTGGAAAGCTGGACGCTAGTGGCTCATACCTGTAATCCTAGCTATTCAAGAGGTCAAGATCAAAGGATCGGGCTGGGAATATGGCCTAGTGGCAAGAGTGCTCACCTTGTATACATGAAGCCCTGGGTTTCCCAGCACCACATACATAGAAAATGGCCAGAAGTGGTGCTGTGGCTCAAGTCGCAGAGTGCTAGCCTTGAGCAAAAATGAAGCCAGGGACAGTGCTCAGGCCCTGAGTCCAAGGCCCAGGACTGGCACCAAAAAAAAAAAGAAGAAGAAAAGAAAAAGATCAAAGGATCAAGGTTTGAAGCCAGCAGGAAAGATTTGGGCAGGAAAGACTGTAAGACTCTTTAAAAAAAAAAAAAAGCTTTTTTTTTTTTTTTTTTTTGCCAGTCCTGGGGCTTGGACTCAGGGCCTGAGCACTGTCCCTGGCTTCTTTTTGCTCAAGGTTAGCACTCTGCCACTTGAGCCACAGCGCCACTTCTGGCCATTTTCTGTATATGTGGTGCTGGGGAATTGAACCCAGGGCTTCATGTATACAAGGCAAGCACTCTTGCCACTAGGCCATATCCCCAGCTCTGTAAGACTCTTATCTCCAACTAACTACCAGAAAACCAGAAGTAGAACAGTGGCTCACAGTGGTAGAGCATTAGCCTTGAGCAGAAAAGCTCAGGGACAGTACACAGGCCCTGAGTTCAAGCCCCATGACCCACAGGGGGAACAAAACAAAAAAGAATTTGGAGACACACAAGAGAAATCTTTTCAGAAAAGTACTCCTCCACTCATCTCCTTCCAAGAAGGAGAAACCCATCCCAAGCCCATTCATTCCTTTACATAAAGCAAAGACTTCTTTGGTGTGAATGCAAAATTTACTTGGGATCTCCAGTACACACTGCTGAAATTAACATGATGGCTATAATGCTTAGTAACTACCATAGAAAGGCTTGCAATAAAATGTGTTCAATAAACGTATGGAGGAAAGACTTCCATTGCAAGAGTCAGTACTGACAATATAAGACTTCCTTTTTTACAAATAAAGCCCCTTGGGGCTGGGGATATGGCCTAGTGGCAAGAGTGCTTGCCTCGTATACTTGAAGCCCTGGGTTCGATTCCCCAGCACCACATATACAGAAAATGGCCAGAAGGGGCGCTGTGGCTCAAGTGGCAGAGTGCTAGCCTTGAGCAAAAAGAAGCCAGGGACAGTGCTCAGGCCCTGAGTCCAAGCCCCAGGACTGGCCAAAAAATAAAAAAATAAAAATAAAGCCCCTTCAGAAAACCCAATCAAGAAAGATTAAGCAAATGGCTCCTGCAGTGGGTACTCTGTAAATGGGTTACTAGATTACACTGCTTTTGGGGCCAAGCTTCACTTTAACAGCTTTGATAAGGTTGAAAGAAACTTTTTAGTTCCTACTCACTTCCTGAGGCCATTCAAGTAGATAATGACATTCCAAACTCTATCATTCTGCCTTTCCAACTCACAACTCTCTCCAGCCTGTGTTGTTGTTGTTGTTTTGCTTTGCTTTTTGTCAGTCATGGGGCTTGAACTAAGGGACTGTATGCTGTCCCTGAACTCTTTTGCTCAAGGCTAGTGCTCTATCCCTTTGAGCCACAGCTCCACTTCCGGTTTTCTGGTGGTTAACTGCCCAGGCCAGCTTTGAGCCCTGATCCCCAGATCTCAGCCTCATGAGTAGCTAGGATTACAGGCATGAGCCACCAATACCCAGCCAGCCTGTGTTTTTATTTTCTACAGGTCTCTGTAACATTTTTATAATTACCTATTTTACTTGAAAATATAGGAGAGAAGAAGAAAATGAGCCAGGTGCAGTGATGAATACCTGTAGTCCCAGCTACTTGGGAGGCTGTAGCTAGAGGACCATTGAAGCCCAAGAGTTCAAAGACAGCATGAATAGTGGGGGGGGGGGGATGACGATGCCCCACTCCTACGAAGCTCTACACTACGAAGCAGAGGTTCTTGGCACTGCAAGTTGGAGCCCTGGGCACTCCTGGGGCGCTGGACTCTGTCCAGGTCTCCTTGGTAGACAGAGATCTCTGGCACCATCCCAGAGACGGAGCATCCTAAGATATACCCCATACTGGATGCTCCTCCGTTTGGGTCCTTAAGGTCCCCAGATCCCTACAAAGTGAAACCCTGGGTCCCAGTAATCCGACAGACCCCCGTCGCTACTGAATGCTTTGCAAATCAGGCCCTGGGCCTTGTCTACTTTTAGGACCACCGCCGTGGGCACACCCCTCTGAGAGTGCAGGCCCCAGCATCCTGCGCCCCTCTCACAGGGGCCCCTAGAAAGCAGAGCTCTGAATTCTAGGGGTCCGGGGCGCTAGGCCTCCCCATCCAGGGGCCGGTGCCCAAGTCCCTTGCTCTCGCCCAGGGGTCTCGGGGTACACATGGGACCCAGAAGGGCCTGCGACCCCTGCTCCTGCTGTCTGTGAACAAAAGGTTCAACGTGAAACCCAGCCCGGGACCCTCGACCCGCCTCACCATGACGACGGCGACCAAAACTCCCCCGCGGCCCGCGGACACAAAGACACCAGCCAAAAGTCGACTGCACCGTCTCCCAGCAACCCGGGCGCGATCCCGCACCAAGTCTCGCGATATTCCGCCCCCCACCCCACCCCACCCCACCCCCGCCCCGCGGGCTCAGCGACTGGCGCGTCCTTACCGACGCGGGCGGCGTAGCAAAGCTTGCAGAAATCCCGGCGCTGGCGCCGCGCTGGGTTTCCCGGGCTCAAACGCGTTTTCTTTATCGTCGACTTCCCTACGGTTGCGTTTACTTCGGAACTACAACACCGACAAGACAGGTGCGCCATGAAGACGTTGATGAATAATCAGTCTGCCAACCAGGGCTCAGAGGTGTTACCCACGTTGGGGTTGAAAATCGGCCACCCAACACTCACATTATCCAAATTTGAGCTGCGAATCTGCCTCTTAAGCTCACCCACCCTGACTCCCTTAGAAACACACGCTTGCTGCCCGAGTGAGGATCAAATATGCATAGTGGCTGTAGCAGGTATCCAGAAACCAAAGGGGGATTGGACAGGGGGACACACAGAAAATTTAAAAACTAAGTTCTGGCTCAACCCCAAAGTTTTGAAGTTAGCAAGTTTTCCTTTCAAAAAACAGGGGGCTGAGGATATGGCCCAGTGGCCAGAGCAGCACCGCATATATAGAAAAGGCCAGAAGTGGCGCTGTGGCTCAGGTGGCAGAGTGCTAGCCTTGAGCAAAAAGAAGCCAGGGGGCTGGGGATATGGCCTAGTGGCAAGAGTGCCTGCCTCGGATACACGAGGCCCTAGGTTCGATTCCCCAGCACCACATATACAGAAAACGGCCAGAAGCGGCGCTGTGGCTCAAGTGGTAGAGTGCTAGCCTTGAGCGGGAAGAAGCCAGGGACAGTGCTCAGGCCCTGAGTCCAAGGCCCAGGACTGGCAAAACAAACAAATAAATAAATAAACTGTCCTACAGGGCAGCAGTGGCTTGAACCTGCAACTCTAACTGATCAGGAGGCTAAGATATGAGGATCCCGGTTCAAAGCTAGCTCAGAAAAATTCAAGAGACTCTTATCTCCATTGACCTACAAAAAACCAAAAGTGGAGGGGAAAAGTGGGAGAGAGCAAGGGAAAGGGTGACACTGTCGAAAAGGAAATGTACTCTTTACCAGACTTACATAACTCTGTACATCAGCTTTATAATAACATTATTTTAAAAGCCAGAAGTGGAGATGTAAGTCGTAGAATTCCAGCTTTGAGCAAAAAAAAAAAAAAAAAAAGCTCAAAAGCAAAAGGCCCTTGAGTTCAGGCCCCAGTATTTCCACAGACTTTAAAAGGGAGGGGGGAGAGAAAATGTTGCTGGAAGAGGGGTTTTCATGAATGAGGACAAACTGGAAATGGCTATTAGAGACTTCCAGAGAAGCACTACAAAAAAAAAATTGTGTTCTCCTCTGCTTGTTATAGAAATAACTAACCACGGTTAATTCTCAAAACAACTTTCTAATTCCTGAAGCCACCCTATTACCTACACTTAATGTTCGACATCAGCCAACACCTGTCATAAGCAGGTGCGTGTCTCATACACCACTTTTTCCTAAGCTCTTTATGGTGTTCTTTTTTAAAAAATGATCCTTTAAAACAACTCCAAAAGCAATACTTGCAAAACCATTTGGTGTAAACTAAACTGAACAATTCATGGGGGGAAGGAGAGGGAAAGGGGAAGGGGGAGGGGGGAAATGAGGGAGGAGGTTACAAGTTGAACAAGAAATGTACCCACTGCCTTATGAATGAAATTGTAACCACTCTGTACATCACTTTGACAATAAATAAATAATTATTCAAAAATGATATTTTAGAGCAGAGTGGCAGTGGCGCACACCTGTAATCCTAGCTACTAAGGAGGATGAGATAAGAGGATCAAATTTCAACTCCATGCAGGAAAGTCTGTGAGACTCATCTCCAATTAAGCACACACACACACACACACACAAAAAAAAAAAAAAACAGAAGTGGGGCTATGGCTCAAGTGGTAGAGCACTAGCGTTGAGCAAAAATGCTTGGGGAAAGTACCCAGGTCCTGAGTTCAAACCCAGGACTGTCACAGACAAAAAGAAATATCTTACAGTGCTGGGGCCACCGCTCACTGGTAGAGCACTTGCCTAGCATGCTCAAGGCTCTGGGTTTGATCCCAGCAAAATAAAAATGAATGGTCTTGCAGCAAGTCTTGCTTTCCCATCTGCTCTTGGGATGAAGATTCAGAATCTAATCCTTCTAGAAAGCTGTTAGAGGCAAAGATGAAGGAAGGTTCAAGTGGTCTCAGATATGACTAACTAGCCAGGAGAACTGGGTTTGTTCAGTGATAACCTTAGTAATGAGCTGCTCCAGTTTGCTCACCTACACCCTCAGAGTTCTGGGGGAGTTGCAGGCAGCTAGAAGGACCATACGAACTCTTCATGCACAGAACCCTAGCCATGGTTTATTTATAGTAACTACCAAAGTCTTTGTGAGGTCTGACTGACTGTTGAGCACAAGACCAGGAGCCAGCACCACTGTGTTAGACTACTGTTCTCTGGTAGGGCCCTCTGAGGCAGGGATGGAGGAGGGGTTATTCAGGAGATATGGCAGAGCAGACAATACAACTGAGTAGTGCAGCAGGGATATTGATATTATTTTCATTTAACGTATTTCTTATTGTTTGTTTTCTTTCTTTCTTGTTAGTTTTGTGATGGTCTTGGGACTTGAACTTAGAGCCCGGACACTGTCCCTGAGCTTTTGCTCAAGGCTAGTGCTCTACCACTTGAGCCACAGCTCCACTTTTAGCTTTTTTTTTTTGAGGGGGGGTTGTAATTTGAGATAAGAGTCTCACAGACTTTTCTGTCTGGGCTGGCTTGGAACCACAATCCTCAGACTCCTGAGTAGCTAGAATTACAGGTAGGAGCCACAGGTACCCAGCTTTAACATTTATTTAACACACCCAACATGTTAGATGGTAGAGTGCCATCCATGGGCAGGAAGAGCACCCAGACCCTGAGTTCAAGCCCTAGGACTAACACCAAATAACAACAACAATAGTAAAGAAACCCAGAAAAATGATATCAAACGTTCCTATAAAATGCTAGAGTAAGTGTTAATACATAAAAATTGGGAATTTTGTCTAATTTTTCTTAAAATGATAAGCAAGTGGCCCAGACTGGTGCATCAATTCACTGAAGGCCTGGCTATTATTATAACCAGATTGGCCTTTTTTGGGACAGCACTAGTGTTTGATCTCAGGGTTTATGCCTGCTAAGCAGGTGCTTGCTGTTTGAATGCCTCTAGCTCGTTTTGGTGTGGTTCTTTTTATAGGGTCACACTTTTTGCTTGGGCCTTGCTAGACCCAGATCCTCCTTTTTGTTTCCCATTGTAGCTGAGATGACAGGCAGGAACCAGCACACCAGCTTTTTCTGTTGAAATTAGGTCTTGTAAACCTTTTTGCACAGGCTAACTTGATAATTTGATAGTCATGATTACACCCCAACTAGCATGAGCCACCTACAATAGTCTTGCCCTTTGTTTTAGAGGTAAATATTGTAATACTGAAAAATGCAATGACTCAGTGTATATAGAAATTTACTTCAGGGGCTGGGAATCTGGCCTAGTGGCAAGAGTGCTTGCCTCATGTACATGAAGCCCTGGGTTCGATTCCCCAGCACCATATACATAGAAAATGGCCAGAGGTGGCGCTGTGGCTCAAGTGGCAGAGAGAAGCCAGGGACAGTGCTCAGGCAGCGTCCAAGGCCCCGGACTGGCAAAAAAAAACCAACAACAAACAACTCCACAAATATTATTGTTATTGCAATTCGATGTCAGTCCTACGGCTTGAACTCAGGGCCTGTATAATTTATTTATCTTTCAAATTACGGTAAAATACTACTAGTAGTACTTGTGTGTGTAACAAGAAATCCTGAAATGCAATGGCTAAATACAGTGACCTGGTTCCTTTGGCTGATGAATTTGAAATTTGACCTTGATTTAGCTGGGCAACTGTTTCAAACCCTTGATCTTTGGGTTCTCTTCCTAAGTAATTTAAAGATAATCTAGGACTGCCTGAGAGCAAAGGAAGCCATCTCTTGTCTGGGACCTCAGGAAGGCCACCAGCCAAAGCATACAGAAATGGCTTTTGTGGCCTTCCCAAGGGCTGAAATTTTCTTATGACCCAACCTTGGAAGTCTCATGACATCATATCTGCCGCACGATTGACAGGAGCCATCACAGTCATGATAATACTCAAGCAAAAGCATTCTGATAGGAGTGGAAGATTATGGAAGGAAATACTGTTAGGGCTTTTATTTTTAAAAGCCCCTGTAGTCATTCTGGAGAACATAGTGTGCCACAGCTGACTGGGGAGTGGTCCATGCCTACCCAGTTTCCAGGGTGGTCACTGATAGACTTATGACCAAAACACCCTTCCTTACTATCTTTCCTAGGAAGGAAGCTGTGATGCATCAAGGAGACCACTCTTCCAGTTGTTTTGGTAGGCTGTAAAATCACTTTAGAGAAGTTGTTTGCTAGTCTTGTAAACTGGAAAGGGGAATTATTCGCCTAAAGGACTGACCAGGCTCAAGGATCATGAACTTTCCAACTGCCTCACCAGAGCTGAGTAGGAAGCTGAGCAGGGGCTCCGTCTGGTTGGCTGAAATTACTTGGACAGCTATTTGCCACTACTAAAGTCCATCACCAAATCATGTGCTGCCCTCCGCTGCCTTTTCCACTGGAACAAACTCCTCCATCATAATTCTCTCAATGCTATTTCATTTTTGTGAAAATAAAAAGGCTCATGGTGGTCTGGGAATATGGCCTAGTGACAAGAGTGCTTGTCTTGCATACATGAAGTCCTGAGTTCGATTTCCCCAGCACCACATATATAGAAAACGGCCAGAAGTGGCGCTGTGGCTCAAGTGGCAGGGTGCTAGCCTTGAGCAAGAAGAAGCCAGGGACGGTGCTCAGGCCCTGAGTCCAAGCCCCAGGACTGGCCAAAAAAAAAAAAAAAAAAAAGCTCGTGGTAAGGCCCTCTAACTTCAAACTCTGTCTGTGTGACTTAAAGCAGGTTAACCCATCATCATCATCTCTGTGCTTAGTTTCTTCACCTGGAAAATCAGGACATCTTGAAATCACTGAGAGAGGTAACAAGATACTGCCACAAAGAGACTGGCACTCTGTGAGACTTCAAATCTGCGCTTTCAACATGCCCAGGTCCTCTCCCCTTTTCCAGGTGCCCTCCTCGGGGCCTCCTGCTGCCGCTGTAGCTTCACAGCACGAATCGAATCCTGCTCTGCAATTCCAGGCTTACTGGGCCTAGGGTACCGGTGCCACTTTGGCCCTGCTGGTGCCCCTCTGCCCTCAGCCCCACTACGCCCCACAGGCGGAGCTTGCTCAGCACAATTACCTGCGGGGAGCGGGTGGGCAGCGGCGGGCAGGTCTGGGTGGGCCCGCGGGCGCGAGGGGAGCGGGCCGCAGGCGGCAGGGACACCAGGGGGCGCGCGTGCGCGGGGAAGGGCGGGGCTGCACCTGTGCGGCCCTGCAGGGAGATGTGGGGAGGGGATCGGCGCCCCGGAGGAGCAGCTGCGCGCCCCGCCCCGCGGGCTCCTCCCCGCCGCCGCGGCCCCCCGGCTGCTGCCCTGATGCGCAGCGCCCGGAACCCGGGCCGAGTAGCCGCCGCAGCTGCTGGGGCGCCCGAGCCGGGTGACGCCGCCGCCGCCCGTGCGCCTTCCGGACCTCACTGGCCCCATGGAGCCCTCGGAGGGCGCCGGTCCTGGAGGTGAGTGTGGACCCGCCCTGCGGCCAGCCGCCACCGCCCCCCGCCCGGCGGACCGCTGAAGGACCTGCGGACAGCCTCGGGACCCGCCCGCCCGGCCCAGCCGGGGACGAGGGCGGGGCCTGGGCCGGACGCCACCGGGAACGGGCTGGAGCTGGGCCGGGGGCGCCCAGAGCGTGTCCCCGCCCCCCGGCCCGTCTCGCGCCCGGCTGAGGGCTCCTGGGTGGGTGGCCTAGAGTTTCATCCTGAGACCCCTCCGGGCCCAGCCCAAGATGGGGGCGGGGAGAGCTTGGGAAGGACCAGAATTCGGGGTCCCAGTCGGCGCGGCGGCCCGCTGGTTCGCGCGTCGGCTTTGTTCGCCCCAGACGACTCTGGGGACCCGGGGGTCGAGGCCGCCGGACGCGCGGGACTAAGGTGGGGCCTCAGCGAGGACCCGGCCTGATCCGGGGTTCCCGAGGCTGCACGGTGGTGGTCGGTGCGGCTCAGCAGCGCGCACGCCTGGGAGGGAAAGTGTGCCTGGGGGAGGGAAGGCTTGCTGGCGTCCCGTCAGCTGCCCAGGTCCCTTGATGGTTGAGATCACACCGCCGTCCAAATCTGACCCCAAGCAGGTGGGTGATAACTGGAGGAGAGTGGCTGATAATGGGAGGAAAACTCTCAGGCAAATCCCCTTCTCTGAGGTTACTTTCCTGAAGGCCTTTTCCAGGATGCATCGGCCTAGTAACTTGGCTACAAACTGGACAACCCTCCATCGGCCTGCCCAGGCCAGGCACCTCCTGGATTCCCTGGAGGTACCATCCTAGAAAGCCAGTAGGTGTCTGGGGAGTTGGCCAGCCTGCCCCTCTTCTGGCCTCCCAGCCAACCCAAAGGACTGCTCCTAGGCTCTTTTCCAAGCAGTGGGAAAGCTCTTTCCACCTGCCAGTGTCTCCAGGAAGGACACTGTTTGCCGGGCCTGGCTCCTCCCAGACACACTTACCAACTAGGGGGTGTGGGGTTTCTGTCACTTGTGGTAGGGCATCCAGCTCTCTTGCTATTGACCATCAAGGACCCTTGGTCCTTGACCTCTTCCTGGGTGTCAGAAGAGTGAGGTTTGGGGAAGCAAGAGCTTGGGGAGCTCCGAGCTATTTCTAAGCTATGAGATACTGGCAGAACACCAGTGCATTCTCCCCCTTTCTTTCTGTCTCTGTTCTTCAGGGGAGGTAGCTTTTTCCTCTGAAGGGGTGAGGCATTTGGAAGAGGAGATTGATGTTTCTCTGTCCTCTGGGAGAAGAAGGGTTTCCCAGCAGCTTCAAAAGACAGAGGGAGAAGACTTAGTTTCTGAATGTATTACTTAAAGGCTGTGAGGGCTCAGACCCCTGACTCATTCAGTGCAATTATATACTAGATGCTTGCCCTGTGCAGGCACTCTGCCCATAGTTGGGGATAGGGAAAGAGGAGGATAGGAACAGTGGAGACCTGAACTTAATACCATTAACCTTATCTGGTTATCTGCACTGTGAGTTGTTGACCTCTGCTTTGTGGGACTTCATGAGGCTTCATATCAGTAACTATGATTGTCACAAGCTGGGTTACTTACTTTTGAACCTTTTTTTTTTTTTTTTTTTGCCAATCCTGGGGCTTGAACTCAGGGCCTGGGCACTGTCCTTGAGCTTTGTTTTTGCTCAAGGCTAGTTGTGCTCTACCACTTGAACCAGAAGGCCACTTCTACCTTTTTCTATGTATGTGGTGGCGAAGAATTGAACCCAAGGCTTCATACATGCTAGGTAAGCACTCTATCAATTAGGCGACACTCCTGGACCTGAAACTTTATTTTGAAGACTATGAAGCACAGAAGTACAAATATTATAAAGCTCCATGTATCACCTCCCAGCCCCAAACCCACAGCCAGGCTGGTTCATGCAGGCCGTGCCAGCCTCTCTTCAGTAGGATTTTGAAGTAGTCTAGACACATTATTGCATCAATAGTCATTTAAGAAATTTTCTCTAAAAAGTAACTTTTATGCAGTATTATCAAAATACCGTTTTTGCAATTAAATTAATAATTTTTTGGGAAGTTGTATTGGGGTCTGAGTCCAGGGCCTACAAGGTAGACACTCTGCCACTAGAGCCATTCTCCCCACCCTTCTTTTTTTTTTTTTTTTTCCAGTCCTGGGGCTTGAACTCAGGGCCTGAGCACTGTCCCTGGCTTCCTTTTGCTCAAGGCTAGCATTCTACCACTTGAGCCGCAGTGCCACTTACAGCTTTTTCTGTTCATGTGGTGTTGAGGAATCAAACCCAGGGCTTCATGCCTGCTAGGCAAGCACTCTACCGCTAAGCCATATTCCCAGCCCCCCACCCTTTTTGTTCATTTTTGAATAGTCTCCAATTTATGTGTGGGTCAATCTGGACCCCATTCTCCTGTTTATGCTTCCTGAGAAGCTGACAGGCTCCTCGTGCCACCAAACCCAGCTTTTTATTGGTTGAGATGTGACCTCATGAACTTTTTTCCCCAGATTGGTCTTGAACTGTGATCTTTCTGATCTTTTTTTCCTAAGTAGGTAGGATTACAGGTGTTAGCATTTAGATACCAGGGCTCTTTCCTCCTTCAAAGTCCGTTGGAGAGTCCTTAGGGAGAAAGAGAGGAGCTATGACCCTACCCTCAGGAAGCTGAGTCTTAGAGTGCCTAGCTACCTTAAAATGAAGGAAGATCTGGGTTCAGAGACAAAGGTACTGGGAAAGTAGGGTACATGTAGCTCGTACCTCTGTGACCATCTCTCCCTCCCTGAAGCCACTTTTTTTTTTTAACATTTATTCATTAACTTCATTAGTTCAGTGGTGTTCAGTACAGTTAGGTCCTAAGAACACAACAGGGAACATGAGATTTGGGCCAAGTTGCTCAGTCACAAATGTGCTGAAAATAGGTCAGCAGCAAAGTACAAGTGGCAGCAATCAACCCTTGGGGATGCCTTGGTGAGCAGGACAGCTTCTATCTCTATTCACCAGTCAGGTCAGCAGGAACCCCTGAGGGGCCTGGGGACTACCCCCTTAATAAGTGCTATGTAGGGACAAGGACAAGTACCTTGTGGGGTCCTTTATAGGGCATCAGAAATACCTGCTTCCTCTGTTCTGCCAAGGGTCCTGAGCCCAGCCAGTTAGCCAGCACCATCATACCAGTGCCTTCGTGCCATGGCAGCTCTGCTTCCTACCCAAGGAAGAGCAGCAGGTCTTGCCCATGGGAATCTCTTTTTCTAAGAGCCACAAGGATGTAGACAGACCTAGATGATTTCTCAAACCAGCCACTTATTGTAGATCATTTTTTCACAATCCTCTCATTCATTTAGCAAATACTTATTTTGGATATGATGTATTCTAGAATCATATTTAGGTCCTGGGAATGCAACAAACAAAGACAGATTCTCCTAGAGTGAGCATTTCTAATACCTGAGCCTGAATGGTGTCTGGCCCATGGTGTCTGATGCATGGTGAGTGCACAGTAAATATTAGTAGATGGTATATCAAAAAAATAATCCTTGGAAGTGGTACTATGGCTAAAGTGGTAGAGCACTCACTAGCCTTAAGCTGAAGAGCTCAGGGACAGCAGCCAGGCACAGAGTTCAAGCCCCATGACCGACAAAATAACCCTTTAGCTAGGCACCAATGGCTCATACCTGTAATCCTATGAACATTGCAGTTCAAAGCCAGCTTAGACAGGAAAGTGCACAAGATTCTTATCTCCAATTAACCATCAAAAAGGCAAAAGTAGCTGGGTAGTGGTGACTCAGACCTGTAATTCTAGCTATTCAAGAGGCTGAGATCTGAGAATTGCAGTTCAAAGCCAGCCCAGGTAGGAAAGTCTGTGAAACTCTTATTTCTAATTAACTACTAGAAAACCAAAAGTGGAGCTGTGACTCAAAGTGGTAGAGTACCAGCCTTGAAAAGGCTCAGGGACAGCCACAGCTCCCAGCCACTCTGCCTGGGAGACCGTAAGTTTGTCCCAGGGTTGTTCCACATGATCCCAGAAGTCCTAAGGAGGAATAATAGTATTCCAGCAAAGTCCTTCCCCCTCCCCCCTCAACCCAGTACAAGATGGAGACACAGATGGGACTCCATCTCTGAACAAATACAGGGACCAATACATGGAGAACAGTCTTCTTCCCACCTACATGTTGCTCCACTGGCTTTCCAATAAAAATTCAAGTAGACACTCCCTTTCAGACCAGAACCTTTCAGCAGTGTTTCTTCTACCTCACACAGTAGAATCTGTCCTAAGAATGGCCTACATATCCTTGCCCATGTCCCTCTTACTCATCCTCCATCATCTGGCCCTATCTCAATGCCCCCTAGCCATACCTTAGGTGCAATCCACAGTTCCTTCAGGCCTTTGCACCTACACCAAGACAGGTATTGCAGAGCTCCTTCCCAGCTTCAGAGGACTCCTCTTCATGTAGAGTCCTCTCAGCAAAAGGGACAGTGGTCAAGTCATGGGCTGCTTCCCAGGCAGAGCCCAACAGACTTTCAGTCTGCAAGATGACCCTGACTACTCCCAGGTTTCCTTACCCCCACCACACCTTCACCACTGAGAATATAATGTCTCCAAGGAAGATAGGACCTCCCCTGCCAGCACAGGCTGTCCTTATTCAGAAGGCCAGGAGTGCATAGCCTCTGAAGATGTGGCTCTCTTTCCTTATTTTTCTCAGCTCAGCTGGCATAACTCCAGACCTGTGTGGCCTGATGTCAAAGCAGATGGCAGGCTAGTTCCTAACCAGTAGCTGTCAACACTGCAAATCTGGTCTGCTGCCCTCTTGGTGCAATCCTCATGGCAGTAGTTGCTCCTCTGAATGGCAGCCAGGGCTGCCAAAATATACCCCACAGGTTTCTTCTGCATCCAGGCCTTTAGGCAGCCATACATGGTCTTCATTTACTCATGTTCACACTGAGTACCCTCTTAAGTGGGGGTCAAGAGTCAGGGATTAGGGGCTGGGAATGTGGCTTAGTGGTAGAGTGCTTGCCTCACATGCCTGAGGCCCTGGGTTTGATTCCTCAGCACCACATAAATAGAAAAAGCCAGAAGTGGCACTGTGGCTCAAGAGGCAGAGTGCTAGCCTTGAGGAAAAAAAAAAAAAGTCAGGGATTCTCTTCCCTTGAAGGGCCTAAAAACCAGCAGTGGAGGAAGTTGGAAGGGTCTTGGAAGAGGTCCTTGGGGAAAGAGAGACAAGTAGGATAAGGGGAAGGTTATTCTCTTGGGGAGTTACTGCCCTCAAAGTATCCTGCTGTGCACATCGTGCTGGTGGCTCATGCCTATAATCCTTAGCTATTCAGGAGGCTGAGATCTGACAAAGATTCTAAGCTAGCCTATACAGAAAAGTCCATGAGATTCTTATCTCCTATTAATCAGCAAGAAGCAGGAAGTAGAGGTATGGCACAAGAGGTTGGAGCCCCAGCTTTGAGCAAAAGAGCCAGGAAAGCACTCAAAACCTTAAGTTCAAGCTCCAGCACTGGCAAACACTCTCTCTCTCTCTCTCTCTCTTTCTCTCTCTCTCTCTCTCTCTCTCTCTCTCACACACACACACACACACACACACACACACATCCTGCTTTAGAAAATGCATGATTTGTGAACAGAGTCCACTAGGCAATCAAAGGAAAGTGCTTCTGGTGTTTTGTGTGAGACCAAAGGACTCAATCTGCATGACAGCAAGACAGAAAAGTTAAATGTGAAAGATGAGCATACAACCAATGTGAAGTGGGGCTAGTGTGGGGCTAGTGGTGAGGGATAGTGGAATGGCAGGGCTACCACTTTCTACTTAATTTTGTATCTCTTCATTTTGAATTCAAATATAATAGAAGGCTTCTTTTGTGCCAGTGCTTAGTTTGTTTGGGGTTTTTGTTTTGTTTTGTTTTACTCAAGACTTGAGCCACAGCTCTACTTTTGGCTTTTTGGTGGTTAATTGGGGGTAAGAGTCTAATGGACTTCCCTACCTGGGCTAGCTTTGAACTGCATTGCTCAGGTCTCAGCCTCCAGAGTAGCTAGATTACAGGAATGAGCCACCAGCCCTTCATAACATAGTTTTTTAATAGGGAAAGTCAGAGGAAGAACAGGAAAGCTGACACAGAAGCTCATGAATGAACCTGAATTGGACCCTGGGCTAACCAAAAATTAGAGATATGTGGAAACTCTGAGTCTCTGAGCTGATTTGCCTGATGTGGAATTCCTGCAGCAGAACAGCAGCCTGATGCTGTAGTACTAAGAGTGGTCTGGATTCATTCTCAGATATCCCCTCCATCATTCCAGGGAGGCCTGAGTGGGAGAAGCAGCTTTCCTGTCCCCTTTTCTGAGACCCTGGCATGGGTCTTCCCAGTGACCCTCTAGTCATTGCCCAGTAGTGACTTGACATGCCATGTTTTCAGGCTTTTCTGAAACTTCCTTGATATTGATTGCAGGGGGCGGGGGTGGGGGGGAGGAGTATGTGGGAGTCCTGTGAGACACAAGGTGACACCATGTGTTGGTTGCAGAGATTATTAAAGAGGCTGCCCTGGGTGTCTCAGCCCATGGGACAGGGGACAATTGCCATACGCCTGTGGCTGAGGAGGAGGCAGGCATCCCAATACCAGCACCAGGGCTCCTGCAAGTCACAGAGAGGAGGCGTAAGTACCATCAACCAGTCCAGCGTCCTACGGGGACCCCAGTCTCCCCAGGGAACTACGCAACCTGGGTGGGGATGGCAACAATGCCACATGAGAATGGACTGGCTCAGTGCTGAGCACAGAACTTTTACAGCTGTGACTCAGTTTTACCATCTGCACTGTGGGGTGACTATACCTCCTTCCTCCCCCTTTTCTAGAGCCCCTGAGCAGTGTCTCCTCTCTGGAGGTTCACTTCGACCTCCTGGACCTCACTGAGCTGACTGATATGTCTGACCAGGAACTGGCTGAGGTCTTTGCAGATTCTGATGATGAGAATTTTACCAGTGAATCCCCAGCAGGTAAGGCTGGCATGGGGATTGGGGGAGGAGAGGTATGGGAGATGGCCTGAAGATGCCCTAAGCCTCTACTCCTGCAAGACCTAACTATGAAAAAGTTTCACACCAAACATGTTTAAGTACTTTTCGGGGCTGGGAATATGGCCTAGTGGCAAAAGTGCTCGCCTCTTATACATAAAGCCCTGGGTTTGATTCCTCAGCACCACATATATATAAAAGGCCAGAAGTGGCGCTGTGACTCAAGTGGCAGAGTGCTAGCCTTGAGCAAAAAGAAGCCAGGGACATTGCTCAGGCCCTGAGTTCAAGCCCCAGGACTGGCAAAAAAAAAAAAAGTACTTTTCACTATCACAACATGTGATTCACTATATGTATTTTATATTACAAGTTGCCCAATGTTAATTTCTCTCCCATTACATGTACTTCTCCTTAACTTTACATTGCAAGTAAGCAATAAGCAATAAAGCTGCTGTCCCTTAAAAGTAGCACTGAATATGAAGTTAGGCCAAATACAAGGTAAGATGGAGCACGATGACCAGTTTAAGTCTCTCTGTGGCTCAATGACTTGGTATTCCCTCTGAATTGTTCCCAAGGAGGCATTGTCATTTTCCAGATCCAAAAATGAATGAGAAAAGGCCAGAAATCTCCTTTACCCTTCATGTTCACCTCCACACAAGCAGAGCCCTTACATGTTATCTTTTCATGACTCTCCCACAGTCTCTGTCTTCAGAGAACAGTATTCACTTGCAGTCTATAGTCTGTTTTCAAGTAAAGGACATCAATATGATCAACTCTCTGCCTCAGGCTGGGGATAGGGAGACCAAAAACCTGAGCCTCCCCATTAGATAGCCTTAGCTGAGAACTGAAAGCCTGGCCCACCTCCCCCCTAGCTCAGAACACCAAACCACCTGACTGCCTCAGCCTCTGTTCCCTGACCTCCAGGCCCAGGTTAGAACCTAAGAGTGACAAATGGCCCAGGATAACTCTCTCACACACGCACACATGCATGCACGCACACACACACGTACCAGGCTCATGCTTGAATCTACAAATGTACACCCTACACAAGATTAAGGCATGCACATGCACGCACATGTGCACACATATGCATACATACATGTACACAAGTGCATGCATGCATGCATGTGCGCGCGCGCGCACGCACACACACCCCAGAGGACTCACAAAATGAGTACCTTGTCAGCAGACCAGCTGCTCACATGTTCCTGTGAGAGCATCTGACATGGGAATGGGGGGGGAGGAGTAATGCTATGTGTCCGTTATCACAGAAGCAGGAAGACAATGGAACCACACTCATGGGCACCCTTGCCCCCAGCTGCTCTGGGGAGGAGGGGTGGGGGGGGGCCCCCAACCACACACAGCCCACACCTGAGATGACTGAAATCTGTGATAGGGTGGAGGCTTAGAGTCTGACTGCATCATCGGAAGGGTTCCTGGGGAGACCCCACAAAGCCAAAGGTAGGTTCACATAGGGAAGGGGCAGTAGTTGCATCCACAGAAGCCCCCAGGAGCCTGACACGTGGACCGGGACCACCATGTACCCACCCCAGCCTCTTACCTCTCCTGTGCCCCACCAGGTCTGCACCCATTGCCCCGGGCAGGCTGTCTGCGCTCCCCTTCCTGGACAAGAACAAGGGCTGAACAGAACCTTGAAAAGCAGTCCCTTGGAGACCTGGAACGGCAGACTGCAATTGTAGACACTTTCCTCACTGTGGAGGGGCCCAAGGAGGACTAGGCTGTGTCAGCCTACCCTGGAACCATAGGGCTGGGCCAGACTACCACTGCAATGGCAACTCTGGACAGTCCTCACCCAGGGACATACTCCTCTTACCCAAGACTCCAGTCATTTACCTCCTGACGCCAGATCAGGGTCAGGGTGCCAAGTGCAGGCCTCTGGGCACCCCAGCACAAATAAAGCCCAGTGGCCTTACATCCAGCTGGTTCCTGAGCCCTGGATCAGGAACAACACATAGAGTTACTGCTCTGGGATAAAACCCAGAATAGACAATGGTGGGCCTTCTGGAAACTCATCTGTAGGACCAGTGCTGTCTGCCACAGATTCCCAAACTAGGCTCAGCACAAGAAAACCAAAGCCTGTGAGGGACACTTCAAGAACAAACCCCTTAGGAGTGTAACCAATGTGTTTCCTCAGACCTAAGCTTGGAAATGGGAGGTGGGTTTGGTGGTAGCTTATGGCATGCTCTGCTGTCCAGCCAAGTGTGTGTGAGGATGGGTTCAGTTCAGATTCAATCTTGGCCTCCTCCTCTGCCACAGACAGGCACCACTGGTTCCAGGCCTGCGTCTCCTATTATTGTGTATAACAACTGAGAGCTGAAGGCCTGGCCCACCTCCTCTCTAGCTCAGAACACCAAATACCGCCAGACTGCCTCAGAACCTCAGTGACAGCTCCTAACCTACTGGGAGGGGAGTGAGGGGAGGCAGGGTCCACCTTCATCCTTTTCTATTGTCTGTAACAAGGCACATACTCATGCCTGTCCCCCACTGTCCAGTTGTATGGCTCAGTCTGTCCAAAGTACTCAATAGGAAGCTCTGAGACCCTGAGGGTCTATGTCCTTGGAACCCAAGGATGCACAGGGGAGGGAGGACCAACCAGCTGTTCAATCTGTGGTGAGATGTTAGAACACCCACCTAGGCCTTTTCCAATACTGCTTTTTATGTGCTAAAGGGCACTGCTGATATGACCATGAATCAGAAAGTGGTTTTGAAATAAAAGTTTAAGCTTGCTCTTTGTTCCCAGCCAATCTTCTCTACCCTTTTCTCCACTAAAGCCTTTCAGAAAAAGGAAGACAGGCTCTTGATCTTCACTTTCACTGGACTCTCCTACAGAGATGCCCCAGGCTTACATTGGGCTTTTGCTGTGTGCAGTGGCCAGCCAGGAGGCTCTTTTCTGAAGAGAAGTCCAGTTCCTGCCTGACCAAGTCTCCTAAAACAAAACCCATCTCAGTTTCCAAGAAAGAGCAGCTGTCTCCTTCAATCTAATCACAGCAGCTGTGAGCCCCATGGCCATACTCTTGCTAGCAAGGTTTCTCCCATCCCCAAGACCCCAGTCCAGCCTCCTGCTATAGCTACCATAACAGCCATTTATAGAGCGGGATTAAAGCTTCACCACCAACTGAAGGTCTGAGCATGGTTCTTCTTTCCGACACCAGGGCGCCGTGAGAGCTCTGCTGTGCTGTGCTCTAGTCTGTCCTATTCTGTGATACATTTCAAAGACGAGTACCCTAGATTTCAAGTTGCTAAGGAATCAAATTCTTGCTCACACCAGTCCACAAAGGTGGTGCAACTTCAGGGAGCAAGTTCTTCCCAACAGAGCTCCACAGCTCAGAAGCCACAGGGAGGTCCAAAGCCTATCTGCTTAAATTAACCTGTGAAATTAGGTAAATGTAGAGCAGCCAAGTGTGACTTGCTTTCTGCCTGCCTGGGAGCCTGTAACAGCCCCTATAGCAGGGGTAGCAGTCTCAGCAGTCTTGGCTTCTGAACACACCATTCCTCCTTCCTTCCCCTCAGAGAAGGTATGCAAGCAGGTTGACAATACCAACCAGATGATTCTGGGCTGCCAGCATTAGTTGTGAAGCATGGCTATTCCCACCTCCTGCAGGCTCCTTCACTAGCTGGTACAGCAAGAGATTTCCAAGGTGAGTAGAAGAGCACCACAGGACTGGCTTACTCCAGGTGTAGTGCCAACTCGCGAGATGACCACCAAGAAGGCCACCGAGACTCAGACATTCCAAAATGCAAAAGCAAGGCAAGGCTTTATTCAAGCGAGCTGCAACTCAGGCCTCGTCCTACCCACCGACACAGCGGAGGTTAGGAGGGAGCCCCGAGCTATGATTACACAGGGCTTATAAAGGCAAAAAACGAAGTTACAACAATCAGGTGTTCAAGCAAGCAAGATTAGGACACAGGTACAAATCTGATTGGCTCAGGGTTCGAGGCATTCTAGGGGTGGTCAGAGTTAAGCATTCCCAGCGGTTAGAGTTCTAGACCGACTGGGCCCTAATGGGCTTGTCCTGGGTCTGCTCACAGGGCCTGCTTATCTCAGGTTCATGTGGCAAAGTGGGGTTCACGTGGTAAAGTGGGGCCTGACTTCAAAGTCTGGCACTTCACAGGGACAGGGTGATATAGGGAGAGGAGTGACATCTACTAACTCAGTCACACAGGAGGGACGGGAAAAGTGATTGTTGATGAGGCAGTAATAGAACAAGACAATTCTAATTTATTAACCAGTAACTTGTGAAGGATTGTACATAAACATAGGAGACAACTGGCTCAAACAAGGAGAAGAAAGTGGGGGGAAAAAAGGACAGGACACTGACCTACTGACAGGAGCAGCCAGGTGTGTCAGGTGTGCTAATCTGAGGTCCAGGACCCACAATGATCTCTGGATCATCTCAAAAGCCCTGGGTGACTGTGGACTGTTGGGAGGTGATAGATCAGCAGGCATCCCAGTTTTACAAGAGACAAACACACAGGTCCTCCTGAGGAATTGGTGGGAACCATTGGTCAGCTAATGAGGAGGCCAGCCTCACAGCTGAGCCACGGCAGCAACATCACAGCCCCATGAGAACATTGGTCCTGGAAACCCTGCCACAGATGTTACACGAGGGAGCAACCCCCCCAACTCCAGCTAAGGGACCCGGGACAGGACAGGACCCCAACAGACCCCAAGTAGATCAACTCATCTGGTTTGGAAGAAGCCACAATATAGATTGAGCCCTAGAGATTTAAATTTTTAATAAGGTATAGTTTATAAACGGCAAAAGTTGAAAATGCTGTCCCCATTAGAAATTCAATATTTGAGGCTCCGAGGCAAACACAATCACTTGGAAAATGTAATGCAAAGTCCCAGTGTCTGGTCTTGGGCCAGCCACAAAGACAAACTAAGGAAAAACCCACAAAGGGAACCTAGGACAAACAGGAACATAGGGCAGCAAGTAAGTTCCACCCTCCCTGCTGGTCACCCAGGAAGCCTTGTGGAATAGTTAGGTGTGCAAAGAGGTTATCTCCCTAGATAGCTAATACAACTGATGACTGACTTGTTATCAATTTACAACTGTGACTCCACATACCCAAGCCTCTCAGTCCCAAATCCTTACCACACCCCAGGACCCACAAGAACAAGGTGCCTTTCAGCCTAATGAACCAAAGAAACTTGGTACTCAAAACCAAAAGAGCCAGACATCCTTTATTCAAGAGGAAGCTAATAAACAGGCAACTCTGAGACTTCAGTGCCCATAGAGACCCTGTGGACCGCCTCCTCAAAGTAAAAGGAGGCCTTGGAGCTTAGGTCACACCCTCTCTGTGTAATTTTAACTGAAGGGGTTTGGGGGCAAAGTGGTTTATGGGGGAATGGAATTAACTCTAAGAACAGGTGCCACGTTCTAGTGAGGCAATCAAATCTTCCTCACACTCAAGTGGTATACCACAGGGCCTAAAGGTGGCCCCCAGGGATGCCCTAGAGTCTACGCTTAGCCAAAGGGTGGTGACAGACTTCCTTCCGGTCAGCTTCTCATCAAAAGGCGACATTAAGAACCTAAGTCTAAGCCAGGTGCTAGTAACTCATGCCTATAATCCTATCTACTTAGGAGACAGATCTAAAGAACCTTGGTGAGAGGCCAACCTGGGTAGAAAAGTTCAAAGTTTACTAGACTCTGCCTCCAAAATAACCAGCAAAATGCAGGACTGCATGCATAGGTTAAGTGGTAGAGCACCAGCCTAACAAGAATGAAAACCTCAAGTTCAAACCCTAGTACTGCAAAAAATAGTAATAACAACAAAAAATCCTAGTCTACCTGTGACAACTAACAGTTTCCAGATTTTTTGCAACTTTATTATTACTATTTTCAATACTGAGGCTTGAACTCAGGGCTTTGTGCTCACACTTGGCTTTTTTGCTCATGGCTGGCACTCTACCACCACTTAAGCCAAACCTCCAGCTCAACTTTCTGCTAGTTAATTGAAGACAATCTCGTGGACTTTTCTGCCCCAGATGGATTCAAATCACGATCCTCGAGGTATCAGTCTCCTGAGAAGCTACAACTACAGGCATGAGCCACCAATGCCCAGCTCTTAATTCTTCACAAAACTTTGCAGGTATCTATGTTCAGCTTAGGCTCCTCCTTTCAGCAACTAACTTTAACAACAAACAGGGTCCAGGAACTCAGGATAGCCCTCTGGCCTACATGAAAACAGCTGCTGGCAGTTGTCACCTGCTTTATTTGTTGTCCAGTTATTCTAGCAGCTGAAGTGAAAGGCTTAAGGTACTAGAAGTCGCCTGAGCCCCAAGCCAGTGGCAAACTGAGGCTGCCTTACACAGGCTATACTGGGCTCTCCTGCAAGTGCTGCTCAGTACTACCCTCTTCTCGCTCCTGATTCCAGTCCTTCAGGCCTTCAGGAAGAGATG
This sequence comes from Perognathus longimembris pacificus, assembly GCF_023159225.1. Taxonomy (NCBI): domain Eukaryota; kingdom Metazoa; phylum Chordata; class Mammalia; order Rodentia; family Heteromyidae; genus Perognathus; species Perognathus longimembris. Next base: position 156,281 of record NC_063170.1, read on the forward strand.
TGTCTTCCTCAAGACTCCCAGTGCCCTCCACAAACTCCTCATAAGTGGACTTCTCTGCAAAGGGCCGAGGGCCCAGTAACTCCACCATGTCGGCCTTCTCCAGAACTTCTTTCTCCAGGAGCCTCCTGCCCACCTGAAAAAAATGGCTACCGGTTAGACTACTATGAGGGGCCTGCTCGCAGTAAAGCCCAGCACAGAGCTGTGCTTTATGGCCCTGCCATAGGCCAGTCTCAAACCTCAGCAGGGCCACAAGGATAAGTACGGCCTGACCTATGACTTATCTCTCTGGCTGCACCACTTACCTTCTCCACTTGTTCCCGGCACCGGGTTAGCAGTTCCAGGGTCCGATCATAAGCAGAGCTGACAAGGTGCCGAACCTCCTCATCGATAAGCTGGGCAGTTGCCTCACTGTAAGGCTTCTCCACCAGAGCCTCACCTTGTCTGGGGAAATCAAAGGACACCTGGCCCAGCTTCTCACTCATTCCAAACTGCACAATCTGAAGTACATGAGAAGCCAAGGTGAGCCATAGAGGATATGACTGTCAGAGTCCATGCACCGGGACAACTGCACCTTACCTGAGCATAGGCACTTTGAGTGACCTTCCTCAAGTCATCCTGAGCCCCTGTGGTGATCCGTCCAAAGAAGAGCTGCTCAGCCACCCTACCCCCCAGCATCATGCACATGCGGTCCAAGAGCTGCTCCCTCGTGTAGAGGTACTGCTCCTGGGGAAGGTACTGGGCATAGCCAAGCCCCTTGCCCCTTGGGATGATGGACACCTGCAAGACATAAGCTGACATCATCATCAGCCTGTGTACCCAGACCTACGGTGCCCAGGCCCTGGCCACCCATGGAAGCTCTAGAAGAGCTGACTTCAAAGTCAGATCAAAAGCTTAGAAGTGAAGAAAGGCCCTGCCTGAAGCTAATACCCCTTGCTCTTAAAGGAATCTTTGACAAATTCCAGATCAACATATTTCTTAAAAAGTAAAGGACCATGCCCATAAATATACTGTGCCCATGTGGTATGACACCTGGACAAGCCTGGAAGTTGGCAAGGCCAATAGAGATACAATCAGTGTGCAATACTGACCTTCAGCAAGGGATCTGCATGCTCCAAGAACCAGCCCACCACTGCATGGCCAGCCTCATGGTAGGCCACAGTTGTCTTTTCACCTGGCTGTAGGACCTGGGTCTTCTTCTCAAGACCTATAAACCACATTTCCAGGATAGTAAGAGGTAGAGGAAGAGTGTCAAATGCTATCCCTTCACAGACTGACAGCTTGTATCTACTGTCACACTTAATTCCCAAGGCCCAGGATAGGGCCCATCACTTATGGTATATCAGAGGGAAGAAAGGCTTGAGACCCATCAACTCCATGATGATCTGTGTTCTACAGTGAAATCCATCTCCTAGCTCTAAAGGATTTCCCATTCATCCACTCTGCCCATGATCCACCACAGCTCTCACATAGCCTGCTTCAGAAGGACACTTTAAGCCAACGAAACATCTATGTAGTTTGTTTTTTCCCCCCCGGAGCTGAGGACTGAACTCGGGGCCTTGTGCTCACTAGGCAGGCGCTCTTCCGCTGAGCTAAATCCCCAGCCCCAGCATCTATGTGTAAGTTGTAGGAACCTATCACTTTCTGTGGCATAACAAATAACACTCAGCTGGGCACCCCTGGTGGCTCATGCCTGTAATCCTAGCTACTCAAGAGGACTGAAATCTGAGGATCAAGGTTTAAAGCCAGCTTGGGTAGTAAAGTCCATGAGACTCTTATCTCCAATTAAGCACCAGAAACCTGGAAATGGCACTGTGGCTCAAAGTGGTAGAGCATTAATCTTGAGCTGAAGAGTTCAGGGGCAGCACCCAGGCCCACAGTTCAAGCTCCAGTACCAACAAACAAGAAAGAATGAGCGAGAATGAGGGAGGGAGGGAGGGAGGGAGGGAGGGAGGGAGGGAGGGAGGGAGGGAGGGAGGGAGGCAATACCAAAACATGACCAAAGAGGAACAACTCCCAATGTCCTAACCACAAATTACAGATGGTATAGAACAAGAGCAAGCAGCATGTGCCGAAACTGTGTCAACCTCCCACTGAGTGGATATTCAGCTCAGTAGAGCCCCAGGCTGGCTCTCAAGAAGCTCTAGTGACTGTTGCTCTGGGCAACTGAGTTACCAATGCATCTATTTCCCCAGATGTTACACTTCAAAAAACGCAAAGACTAAGCTCAAGGATTACCTCTCATCTGCCTAAATTAGGAACTGAGGTAAGGCTGGATTATGACAGCGGTTGCCTACCACCAGCCTAAACTTCATCTCCGGTAATAGCAGCAGGAGAAGCTTAAACCATTCAATACAACATCTAATATTTCCTGATGTGGCAGGGGACCCTAACCCACCACTAACTACAGGTCCCTCCTATCTGGGCCAGCTGAGACTCTTATGGTGAGCTAAGCTAAAAGAGGCTGCTGACTAAAGATCAAGCAAGTTGGGCACTGGTAATGCATGCCTGTAATCCTAGCTACTTTGGAGGCTGAGATCTGAGGATTGTTGTTTGAAGCTAGCCAAGGCTGAAAACAGCTGTGGCTCAAGTGGTAGAGTACTAGTCTTGAGCAAAAATCCTCAGGGACAGTACCCAGGCCCCGATTTCAAGCCCCAGGACTGGCACAAAACAAAACAAAATGAACTATGAAACTTGTGGGCAGGGATGGGAAGGGAAAAGTGAAATAAGGGGTGACAATGTCCCAAAAGAATTGTACTCATTACCTGACTTATGAAATAACCCTTTTCGGGGCTGGGGATATGGCCTAGTGGCGAGAGTGCTTGCCTTGTATACATGAGGGCCTGGGTTCAATTCCCCAGCACCACATATACAGAAAATGGCCAGAAGTGGCGCTGTGGCTCAAGTGGCAGAGGGCTAGCCTTGAGCAAAAAGAAGCCAGGGAGAGTGCTCAGGCCCTGAGTCCAAGGCCCAGGACTGGTCCAAAAAAAATTTTTTTTAATTAATTAAATAAAATAAAAAGGAAATAACCCTTTTGTGCAATGCCCTAAATATATATACATTTGAAAGACTGAGACCGAGACTGAGAGGATCAAGGTTTGAAATAAGCCCCGTCAAAAAGTTAGTGAGATTCCATCTCAACAAAGTGAGTCAGGCATGGTGGCAGGCACCAATCATCCCAGTATGCAGGAGTTAGTAGGAAGGATTGTGGTACATGGCCAGCCCCCCGCCCCGGGGAAGGGGGGTGGCTTTATATGAAAACTGAATGCAAAATGAGCTAGAGGTGTGGCTCAAGTGAGAAAATGATTACCTAGTGAGCATAAGCTCAAACCCCAGTACCACCAAAACAAAAGAAAACTTCAATCATGTCCATTCTTTTAAGAGTTCTACCCTAAGAAAGCTCAGAATACGTAGGAGCTGTGAGATTGTTCCTGCACTCCCAGTCTTTTTCCAACAAATATCATCCACTCCAGTTCCCTTCCTTCCCTCCCTTCCTTTTGGGAGAATTTCTTTCTTTACACACCCAACCCTAACTCTCCTGTTTCCTAAGGCCCTTGAATGGCCTGCATGTAACTCTTAGAAAACAGCAAAAATTGTTGGGAGTGCCCTACTCCCAATTTTTTTTTTTTTTTTTTTTTTTTTTGCCAGTCCTGGGCATTGGACTCAGGGCCTGAGCACTGTCCCAAATTTTGGTCTAGAACACTGATCATGTTTCCATAGCTAAAGTGAGTCTGGGCCATCAGACATGCCTTTTCCTCTTCATGGGCTACAAGCTTACCTCCAATGACCCTTTCAATGGCTTGCTCAAAATGCTGCTCCTGGACAGAAGAGCTCAGGTGGCGGGCAGCAATCAGGGCTGCCTCATTGCACACATTAGAAATATCAGCACCTGACCCAGGAAAAGAGAAGCAGTCAAATTAGTACTCCTAAACAGTTCTCCCAGTTTGTGAAAGAGGAATCTCCAGCAGAATTTAATTTAAACTTCAGGAACTACCTCATTAGTCACCATTAGTTTTAGCCAAACTTTCTGGTTACACAACTTTACCGAGTAATAATTCACACAGCATTAAAGAATACTGATTTTTTCAAGAAATTTCAACTATTGCCAGAATCTAGCAAGAAAAGCCCTGAGTTTGAGACTAGCACAAAAACTAAAAAATAAAAGATGCTATGAACATGCATGCAGAAATATGAACATATGTTTTTATTTCTCTTGAAAGTACAGGGTGGTGCCGGGCACTGGTGGCTCACAGATCCTACTAGCTATTCAGGAGGCAGAATTCGGAGGGGATTGAGGTTTGGAGCCAGCCCAGGCAGGAAAGGCTATGAGACTCTTATCTCCCATTAGCCACAGAAACCTGGAAATGAAACTGTGGCTCAAAGTGGTAGAGTGCTAGCTTTGAGCAGAAAAGCTCAGGGACAGCTCCCAGGCTCTGAATTCAAGCCCCACAATCAACAAAGGAAAGGAAGGAGAGGAGAAAGGAGAGAAGGGAGGGGAGAAGAGGAGAGGGAAAAGGAGAGAGGAGAGGAGTGATTAAGTACAGGGTGGTATAGTAACCTTGTCTCATGGACTTTCCCTGCCTGGGCTGGCTTCCAACTACTATCTTCAGATCTGTTTCTTAAGTAGTTAGGATTACAGGAACAAGCATCAGTGCCCAGCAGATTCAGCTTTTTTTTTTTTTTTTGTCAGTCCTAGAGTCCCTGAGCTTTTTTGTGCTCAAGACTAGCCCTCTACCACTGAGTCACAGCTCTATTTCTTGCTCTTTTTGGTGCTTAATTGGAGATAAGAGTCTCACAGATTTTCCTGCTTGGGCTGACTTTGAACCGCAAGCCTCAGATCTCAGCCTCTTGAGTAGCTAGGATTACAGGTGTGAGTCACCAGCGCCTGGCCTTCTCTTTTTTTGGCCAGTCCTGGGGCTCGGACTCAGGGCCTGAGCACTGTCCCTGGCTTCTTTTTGCTCAAGGCTAGCACTCTGCCACTTGGGCCACAGCGCCACTTCTGGCCATTTTCTGTATATGTGGTGCTGGGGAATTGAACCCAGGGCTCATGTATATAAGGCAAGCACTCTTGCCACTAGGCTATATCCCCAGCCCCTGGCCTTCTCTTTTTCTTATGTTCAGCATTTCTTGCAAGGCAATTCTACTAGTAATAAATTCCCACAGTCTTTTAAAATTTTTAGTGTTTTAATTTTTTCTTTTTTGTCGGTTGTGGGGCTTGAACAAGGCCTGGGTGCTCTCTGAGCCTCTTTGTGCTCAAGGCTAGCATTCTACCACTTGAGCCACAGTATCACTTCTGGTTTTTGCACTCAAAAGTTGGAGATAAGAATCTCACAGGGACTTTTCTGCCTTGGCTAACTTTAAGCTGTGATCCTCAGATCTCTCTGCCTCCTGAGTAGCTAGGATTAGAGATGTGAGCCACTGGCAAGAGGCTTCCTTTTTTTATTTTTTCAATGTTAGAGCGCAGGACCTCATGCCAAGCACTCTACCACCAAGCCCTATTTAAGACCTCTCCTTCAGTTTTGTTTAAAATTCTAATTAGCATAAATTGATTGTACAAAGGGTTTGTACATACATGCACACAATGAACTTTAATCAAATTTTCCCCATCTACATTATTCTTCTTGGATATGTGCATTACTGGGTTTTGAACTCAGGGCCTCATGCTTGCTAAACAGGTACTCTACCCTGCGCCATACCTCAGCCCCGTTTTTTGCCAGTTTATTTTTGAGTTAAGATCTCATTTCAAGCCAAGTGCATGCCTGGTCTGCATTATGCCTATATTAGGCATCCCATCATTGCTGGGGAGATTTTCTGCCATGGCCGGACTGAATCTGCAAATCCTCCTAATAGCTCTACTGAGACTGGGCTAGTTTCTTAAACTTGCATGTAAACAGACTCCTAAACTCTGCAAGGAGAGAGAACATAGGACAGGAAGAACATTTTGAACAGGAGACTGAGATTCTTCACATGCTAGCATAACCTAACCCTAACCCTCACTCACCACTATGCCACAAACAAAGGTATATATGCCTGTGTGATCACAACCAGCCCAGGGCTGGGCAGGAAACTGCAGGGAGTCAGTACAATAAGGCTGCATAGCAAAATGACCCAAAAGTAGCAGAAGCAGTTCATTATGGGTCAGGGTTCCTATGAACAGTAACTAGGCACCAGTAACTTATGAAGGGCTGTTCAGGAGGGATAAGTAGACCAGGAAGTCACTTGAAAAGGTCCCGCCTGCTCAGGGGGTTCAGACCACTCTGGTAAGCAAATAAACATGCTAGGCATTGGAGAGTGGGCTCTCAGTAGAAAAAGAAAAAAGCGAAAGAACTGCTCAAGCCCTGATCACAGATGATTTCAACTTATCCATTCCTCAGATGTCATTTTGGTCTCTGCAGTAAAGACTAAGTCTGAACAGAATTAAAACAGAAAATCAAATGGGTACAAATAGACTTTAGGGATCAGAGGTATGGCTCAAGTAGTAGAATGCCAGCTGAGCAAGTGCAAGACCATGAGATCAAACTCCAGTACCAATAAGAGACAGAGAGAGAGAGAGAGACAGAGGAAACAACAACAACAACAACAACAACAAAACAGACTTTAGGCTAAGGTCTCTGAGGCCTCTGAAACATCTCAGGAAGCTCAAAGTTCTACACAGTAGGTAGGCATTTACCAGGAACAAATGGGTAGGCACAGCAATCTCATACCAATTACAGACAGCTGAGTATCTTCAGCTCCTGTTAGGGTAAGGAGCATAGCAACTTACCAGTGAAGCCTGGAGTAAGAGCTGCCAGCTTCCTCGCTAGGACATCCTTACTGAGGGTCTCATCCAGCTTGAGTGGACGTAGGTGGACCTTGAAGATGGAGGACCTACCTTTGATGTCAGGGGGACCTAATAAAGAAAAGGTGACACACAAGATCTGTGCTCTCTAGGCCTTTGAAATAGGGTGTAATCCTCCTTCCCCACCACTTCAGAAAACTACAAGGATAGCAAGCAGAGATCCCTGGTATCACTACCTCACCATTACATGACCAGAGTCAGGGCTCAATGGCAACCCAACCCAAGTGCACATGAGCTGGGTTCTACAGCATACTGAAACACTTCCTAATGACTTAACCAATATTAAGTCCACTCTTAGGGCCATGAGAACCAAGAGCAAGCAAAACAGCACTGCTCTGAACAGCACGGGTTGGTCACACAGGAACAAGTTGTTCTGATAGGAAAATATCAGGGAAAGATGGCTGACTACCTAGGAGAAGAAGGAACAAATTCTGGTCTCCTAAACCATCAAGTGTCTGTAATACTGTGTGAAAATAAAACTCGAAGGAAACAAATCTGCTTCTTCATACCCACAGGTATGCACTGCAGCAACATTGTGACAGGACTCAAGTGTAGAGCCCAGTAGCAACATGGATAGTTTGGGCATCTCCATTATTTTCACAATGTTGTATTCATTACTTCAGAAGTCCATCAAAATCTCCCAGAAACACATAGCCAATGTTCTTTCCAAACTTTTAATCCCAGAGATTGGGGCCCGAACATGAGTATCTAAGCAAAATGCACTCACCAATGTATATCTGGCGATCAAACCGGCCAGGCCGTGTCAAAGCTGGGTCAAGAATGTCAGGGCGGTTGGTGCCAGCCAGCACCACCACATTGGTGGCAGAATTAAACCCTGAAAATAAAACAAAGCAGCTAAACCAGAAGAAAGACCAGGCAGGTACCAATATCTCCCTACACATGCCAGGGCAGGGCATGGACCAGTTCTGCCTCCCTTATGCTGACCTTACTTCAAAGATCATGAAGCAGGCATGAAACTCTGCCCAGATACTCTGACCCAGGAAGGTTCAGCCAAAAGAGACCTGATCTTTGGCTCACAGCTCTCACTTTTCCCTTCTGCTTCAACAGAAGATCACCTTCTGATGCGGAACTTCACAGCCTGGGACCAGGGTAACAGATGATTCCCAGGACACAGCCTTCATCCTGATACAAAAATGTTGCCTGCTAGCCTTACACTACATGGGACTTCTTCTGCTCCTGCAGTATTCAATGGTTCCAATCAACCAAGGTCTTGTGAGCCTGAAGGATCCAGGGAAAACAGCCAGATGGGATAGGCAAGGAACTATGCAGAAAACAGGGACACTCATCTACTGGAAAGGCACAAAGACAGTGGCTAGGTGCTCTCATCCTTTTTCTCACCACTGTTTACTCTCCAGAAGAGAACTCAGTAATAACTTCATTATGTTTATTGTAGGGTACTAAAGACACAGAGGAGTCAGAAAATGACTTAAACAGGTACAGAAGTGTCTCTGACAACAGATTCAAGATGTCCCCAGAAAGGCCCACTTCTGAGGATGACTTGAACAGGTATGAAAGTATCTCTGACAGTAGTTCTGAGATGTCCCCAGAAGGCCCACTTCTGAGGATGACTTGAGCAGGCACAGAAGTATCTATTACAGCAGGTCCAAGCTCAGAAAACCTACTTCTGAGTGACTGCTCTTACCTGACATTTGGGGAGCTGTAATCCACTTTGCCCACAGTGACTCCCTCTAAACAAACTGCCTGTGCAAATAACATAGCTCATGCAGAACATCTGCCTTTCTTTCTCATGGGACTCTGGAATACGATCTGCACCAAACATAGGGTGCATTCAATGATCAGCTCCCAGTGAAAACACAGGGAAAATGGGTTTGTCATGGTCCTTCTGATCACTACTACCCTAACATATACTGTCACAGCTCATAACTGGGAATGGATAATTTTGAAAGCTATACCAGGTCTCAAGTGTCCCCTTTGGCTAGTTTTACTGCATGTTCTTTCACCATGGTGGACCACAACTAAGTACAACTGCAAGCTAATCCTATAACTTCTCACAAAATTAAAACCTGGGAAAGTATAAGGGCTATCAGTACAACCCTGAAACCAGAGAGATAATAAAATCTGCCAAAGGATCAGTGGTAGCTTTTCCAAATTCAAAAACTAGTATAGGGGCTGGGACCTGTGACTTAGGGATAAGAATGCTTGTCTAGCATGAATGAAGCTGTGGGTTTGATTTCTCAGCACACATAGACAGAAAAAGCCAGAAGTGGCGCTGTGGCTTAAGTGCTAAAGTGCTAGCCTTCAGTAAAAGGAAACCAGGGACAGTGCTCAAGCCCTGATTTCAAGCCCCAGGACTGGCAAAAAACAAAAAACAAAAACAAAATCCTAGTATAGTGCTCACTTTGACAGCACATATACTAAAGTTGAAACAATAGAGAGAAGATTAGCATGGCCCCTACACAATGATGACATGCAAATTCCTGAAGTGTTCCATAGTTTTTTGGTTTAGCCCCTGCTGTCACTGTATTTAATTTTGGTACCCTGGGTATTGTATATACGTTTACCTGAATTAGGGAAGGGTAACATCAAAATGGTGTGACAAAGGATAAAGGGTGAACCAATGCAACAGTGATATTTACAAGACAATATGCTGGAAACTAACTACAACTGGGGATGGGGGGGGACTGGGAAGGAGGGAAGGTGGGAGAAAAATGAGGGAGGAGGTAACAAGTTTGACAAGAAATGTACTCATTACCTTATGTATGTAACTGTAACCCTCCTGTACATCACCTTGACAATAAATTTTTTTTTTAAAACCCTAGTACAAACACCTAGACACATCCTATGAAGGCACACTGTCTAGAATTACTCAGAGGTAGCAGGACAAAGACTATGCTCCTTAAGGAGCAAAACTGTTCACTCCATCCTCTGTGCACCACTGACCTATCCTCCCTCCTCAAGGCAAGGATGTTCTCATTCCAGGTAACTTCCTGCTAGAAGGCAGGTGAATGCACCTGTCTCACCTGCTGTTTCATAATTACAGATTGAACACTGTCCATGTTTGCCTAAGAGCAGCCTTCCTTAAGAAAGGAACAACTGGGAATCTTGCTGGAAGAAACAAAAGCTAGTGGGGAATCACATGACTTTGTACCAAGGCAATCCTTGTGAAGCTAAACACCTATGGACAGGACCAGCAGCAAAGAGCTACTGCAGTGTCCACTTACCATCCATCTCCACAAGCATCTGGTTCAGTGTGTTCTCCTGTTCACTCTGGCCTCCCAGCTGCCCTCGGCCTCGCTTCCTTCCAATAGCATCTATCTCATCAATGAATAAGATGCAAGGTGCATTTTTTCGAGCCATTGCAAACATGTTACGAACCTGGAAGAGGAATCCACAAAGTCTATTTTGTAACTTACATGCTAATCAACAGTCAGCAGTAACAATTTGCCCTCCCTTTGGTAAAGTAGCAACTCTCAGATGGAGGACTTATCAGGATCCCACACAAAAGCTATAACTACACAAGCTGACCGGTCCTAGTCAAGAAGTGTGCTGGCACATTTTATGGCTAGCCAGCCATCCACCTACCCTTGCTGGCCCAACTCCAACGAACATTTCCAGGAACTCTGACCCATTCACAGTGATGAAGGGCACATTGGCTTCTCCTGCAGTTGCTTTCGCAAGAAGAGTTTTGCCAGTACCAGGTGGACCAGTAAGCATGGCTCCCTGCAACAGAAAAAGCACACTTGACACTTAAAGTGGACATAAGGCACATGGAAGATAAGTCTTGGTTTCCACTTAGCTATGACTAGAAATGTTCGCTTCCACAGGTGACTTCTAGGATAAACTAATACAAATCCCATTAAAGCTCAGCATTGGTAACTCACCCCTGTAATTAAAGCTACTCAGGAGGCTGTGATATGAGGGTCACGTTTCAAAGAAAGCTAAGACAGGCAAGTCCATGAGAATCTCCAATTAACCAGCAAAAAGTCAGATGTGCAAATGTGGCTCAAGTGGTAGGATGCTAGCAAAAAAGCTCAGAGACAGTGCAAAGGACAGACAGTGTGCAGGTCCTGAATTCAAGTCACAGGACTGGCACATACACACGGAAAACTTATCAGTCTTATAATGTGGAACTTCTTTTTGCACCAGTCCTGGGGCTTGGATTCAGGGTCTGAGCACTGTCCCTGAGCTTCTTTTTTTGCTCAAGGCTAGCAATCTACCACTTGAGCCATAACAACACTTCTGGCTTTTTCTGTGTATGTGGTAGTGAGTAATCAAATTGCACCTAGGGTTTCATGCATGCTAGGCAAGCACTCTACTACTAAGCTACATACTTAGCCAACCTAGGAACTTTTCCCCCCAAGTCTTGGAGGCTATGATGCAGCCCAGAACACACTAGACAGGCTGACAGAGCCTCCCTCATAGGGGAGCCAAATTGGCTAAGGGAGGGAAACTAATACTTGAAGGTGAGACTCCTTTCTTGGTACCAGACTGTTCTTTCCACTTTCTTTACAGAAAACAGCCTTTATCATCCAAAGTAAATTACTATCTGACACTGTGAAAATAGTGAGAAACATCCTACCATCTGTCTGTCAACAGGTGTGCAGAACTGGGTTGCTCCTGGCAAAGCTCCACTATAGGGAAAATGGCAATAGTTATGTACATGTCACACATCCACAGGCTTTCTGGCCTTAATACTCACCAAACTAAAATATGACATATTCAGCTCTCTGGGAGATAACCCTCAGGCTCATAGTAGTTACCGTCTTTTTGCTGTTCAGAAAATACTGTCTGGTGAGATGAATGCCAGTGGCTCACATCTGTAATCCTAGCTACTCAGAAGCCTGAGACCTGAGGATTTAGCCTAGGCAGGAAAGTCTGTGAGACTCTTATCTCTAATTCACCACTAAGAAACCAGAAGCAGCACTGTGGCTCAAAGTGGTAGAGTACTAGCTTTGACCAAAAAAGCTCAGGGACACTGCCCAGGCCCTGAGCTCAAGCCCCACAATTGACAAACAAAGAAAAACTGTCCAGTAAGTATATGTCTGACTTGCAGAGAGGAGAGAGGAGCACAAAACTACTGCAGTGGTTTCGGTTTTGTCTAAGTACCATCTCAATTAGCAACTATTAGTACTGCCTACAGTCCAGAGATGACTTGAAGTGTCTATGACTTTGAATGGTCTGCATTTTTTTTTTTTTTTTTGGCCAGTCGTGGGGCTTGAACTCTGGGCCTGGGCACTATCCCTGAGCTATTTAGCTCAAGGCTAGCACACTACCATTTGAGCCACAACATCACTTCCTGTCTTCTGGTGGTTAATTGGAGATATGAGTCTCATGGACTTTCCTGCCCTAGCTGGCTTTGAACTGGGATCCTCAGATCTCAGCCCTTTGTTTTTGTTTTTTTTTTTTTTTTGGCCAGTCCTGGGCCTTGGACTCAGGGCCTGAGCACTGTCCCTGGCTTCTTCCCGCTCAAGGCTAGCACTCTGCCACTTGAGCCACAGCGCCGCTTCTGGCCGTTTTCTGTATATGTGGTGCTGGGGAATCGAACCTAGGGCCTCGTGTATCCGAGGCAGGCACTCTTGCCACTAGGCTATATCCCCAGCCCCAGATCTCAGCCCTTTGAGTAGCGAGGATTACAGGCATGAGCCACTGGCACCTGATTGCAAATCTTTATAGGGAAAGAACCCAGAGGCTTCAGTCAGACTTGCAAAAAAGCAATCTGGTCCTCTGTACACTCAGCATCTAGTCTCAACCATAACTACATTTTACATCCACACCACCCCATAATGCATTATCTGGCTGGCTGGACATTCCTATTCAGTTAGATTTGATCCCACGTCTGTTTGTGTGAGTTCTTATTTTAATTGTGTAATTTGGCACAATATAAACTAGTAAACAATTAAAAACAGTTGAGCCAGGTGCTGGTGGCCCCTAACTGTAATGCCAACAACTCAGAATGAGATTTGAAGGAGTACAGTTTGAAGCTGGCCCAGACAGAAGTGAGTGGGACTTTGGCTCCAAAACAAAACAAACAACAACAACAAAAAAAAATAGGCTGGAGACATGATTTCAGTGGTAAAGTGCCAGTCGAGTAGGAAAGTTGAGTAAGAAAGGCCCTCAGTTCAACCCCAAACCCCAATACAAGGGAACAGGGGGAAAGGTTCTAAATGGAAAATTCTGGATAACAAAAAAACAAAGATAAGTCAGGCACCAGGGCTCACACTTGTAATCCTAGCTACTCAGAAGGCTGAGACCTGGAAGATCAAGGTTTGAAGCCATTCCAGGGAGAAAAGTCTGCAAGATTTCATCTCCAATTAACCAGCAAAAAAGCCAAAAGTAGAGATGCCTCAAGTGGTAAGAGCACCAACTTTGAGCAACAAAGTCAAGCAACAACAAGAAGCCCTGCTGTAGGCCCTTTAAAAATAAATAAGGACAATCTGTCTTTCAAAATACTGTGAGGGGGCTGGGGATATGGCCTAGTGGCAAGAGTGCCTGCCTCATATACATAAGGCCCTGGGTTCGATTCCCCAGCACCTGTACATATACAGAAAACGGCCAGAAGTGGCGCTATGGCTCAAGTGGCAGAGTGCTAGCCTTGAGCAAAAAGAAGCCAGGGACAGTGCTCAGGCCCAGAGTCCAAGCCCCAGGACTGGCCAAAAAAAAAAAAAAAAAAAAAATACTGTGAGGGCTGGGAATGTGGGTTAGTGGCAGAATGCTTGCCTAGCATGCATGAAGCCCTGGATTCGATTCCTCAGTAACACATACACAGAAAAAGCCGGAAGTAGTGCTGTGGCACATGTGGTAGAGCAGCTCAGGGACAGTACCCAGGCCCTGAGGCTCAAGCCCCAGGACTGGCAAAAAAAAGTGTATATACATATATACACACACACTGTGAAGTTAAATCTGAGAGAAAAGTATGAGTTTTAGAAAGAAAGTCATAATAACATACAAAGATTAGGGCCCATAAACTTGTAGATGGTATGTAGCTTGTATAGGACATTGAACAAATGACTCATCACTGGAATCAAACTCAAAGCAACTGGCCAACCTCTAAATAAAGAACAATAAAGCAATGTACATTGGTGTTCTAAATTAAAAATAAACACACTTCAGGGGAGTATGCATTTTTCCTATGTCTACAATGTTATATTAAAATTTTAAAGGATTTTGAGGCCAGGAATATGGCCTAGTGGTAGAGTGCTTGCCTCACACACATGAAGCCCTGGGTTTGATTCTGTCAGCATCACATATATAGAAAAAGCCGTAAGTGGCACTGTACCTCAAGTGGTAGAGTGCTAGCCTTGAACAAAAAGAAGCCAGGGATAGTGCTCAGGCCCTGAGTCCAAGGCCCAGGACTGGCAAAAAAAAAAAAAAAAGAAGAAGCCAGGGACAGTGTTCAGGCCCTTAGTCCAAGGCCCAGGACTGGCAAAAAATTAAATTACATTAAATGATTTTAATACTTGGAGTCTCAAGTTCAACAAATAAGATGGATCTTACTTTTCGCTACAGATGCGAATTCCATATTCTACTGTGGTTAAATAAGTTATTAAAAACTAGTACCAGTGGCTAATGGCTATAATCCCAACTACTCAGGAAGCTTCATCCGAGGATCAAAATTCACAGCCAGCCAAGACAGACAAATCTGTGAGATTTGTACGTCCAATTAATGAGCAAAAAGCTGGAACTGTCCAATTAGCCAGTGAAAAGCTTAAGTGGTACAGTGCAAGCAGTGAGTAAAAAAGCTGAGTGAAAGCCAGAGACCCTGAGTTCAGACCCTAGTATGGGCATCAAAATAAATCAAAACAGTCAGGATCAAAAAAATAAATTTGTCAAGAATTTGTATTTTCTGAAATCAGTACCTTTGGAATTTTGGCTCCTAAGTCCTGATACTGCTTGGGATTCTTTAAGAAATTCACAAACTCCATAATTTCTAATTTGGCCTCTTCACAGCCAGCTACATCTGCAAATCGCACATCGATGTTGTTCTTTAAGATCTTGGCTGTTGTCTCACCAACGCTGAAGAGGCCTCCTCCTCGACCACTACGCCCGGCCCCCATCGGGCCCCTCCTCACAGCATACAGGAGGATACCAACCAGGAGTAGAGTGGGTACCAGGCTTCGCAGGAAAGACCTGTAACATACAAGAAAACCAGTCATCAGGTTCATTATGAAGAGAGGTCAGAAGTCCCACTGTCAGAGAGGAAAAGAAAACTGCTTCAGAAAGCTCTCTACACAAAAGGGGGCACTTCCTTTCCAAAATGTGTCAGTTTGCTCAGTCCAGCTATCTGTCCCAGCCCTAGCAGAGCCTCCTCACACTGAGGAGAGCAGCATCCCTCTCTTCACAGCACATGTTCTATTTCAGCTGAATCTCATCCTGTTTTATCTTTTCCCACACAAATGGAAATGGATTTGATTCTCAGCCTTATGGAAACATCAGCAAAAGGGAGAGTTCCCATGGTATTTGTGGAGCTGAAGTTGTCCCACTTATCCAGGTGACTCTAATCACTTCAAGTCCCTAGAACAAACATTCAATTCCCCATATACAACTAGTATTCTTGGAAATTCAACAAGAAAAAAACAAAAACAAAACCCATTCAAGGCTCCTGAGGTAGGAGGCTGTAAGTACTCTAGGGCCTACAACTAGAACTCTGCAAATTCAAACCACAGAACTGCTATGGTCTAAAGATTCACCCCAAAAACTCATACTGAATTAACTGCCACTGTAATAGTACGAACAGATAGGGCTTTTAGAGGTGATTAGGCAATGTTCAACCCACATGAACAGATTAAGGTCATCTTAGTTCTCAGGGAGTCATTCACAAAAAGGGGAGGAGTTCAGTCCTACTTTCTCTCTCTCTCCTCTCCCCAACTATGTGTCACCTTACATCATGTTATGAGGTAACAAGAAGGTCCTCACCAGATGTGGCACTTCAATCTTGGAGCTCCCAGGCTATAGAACTGTGAGAAATAAAATCCTTTCTTTATAAATTATCCAGTCTATGGTGTTCTGTTATACTAGAAAATGGACTAAGATACTTTCTCTCATCCCAATACAATTTCCAACCCACTTTTAAATATTTGTCTAGAAACCGAAAAAAAAAAGTCAGGAGGACCCCCATCCTTTACACCTATCCTGGCTAATACTCAGCCTGTATCCTCCCAATTCAGGATCCAGAGGGCAGAGCAAAGGTATCTCGTACAGTAAACACAAGAGCAGTCCCCAAGCTTAACCAAGCTGACTTCTGTGCTGTCTGAGGCCTGGGATATAGGTGGAGTAGTTAATCTGATATTTCCTCTCAGATCCATAATCCATAATCTTATCAGGAGCATACTGTGGAGTGAAAATCCAGAGAATTGATGTGAATACACAGAAAGTGCGACCTCACCAAGTATTAAGTATGAAGAGTACAAGGCGAGACTGAGTAAGGTGCCTGGGCCCCATTTTTTGGCATTTTGATTCAATAGGTCTGCAGGAGGTGGGAGTGGAATGCATCCAAAAAGAGCTAGCCCAGTAATTCTTAGGCCTTTCTAAAATGCTTCCAAAACAAGACAAGGATGCCCACTCTCCCCACTTCTTTTCAATATAATGCTGGAATCACTAGCCATAGCAATAAGACAAGAGGAGGACATCAAAGGGATCCACATCAGAAAGGAAGAAATCAAACTATCCCTATTCACAGATGACATGATCTTATATCTGAAGGACCCAAAAAACTCAGTCCCCAAACTCCTACACCTAATAAACCATTTTGGCAAAGTAGCAGGATACAAAATCAATCCACAAAAGTCAGCAGCTTTTCTGTACACCAGCAATAGACAAACAGAAAAGGAAATTATGGAAATAATTCCTTTTACAGTAGCCAAAAAAAGAATAAAGTACCTAGGGATCAACCTAACCAAAGACATGACGGACCTATTTAATGAGAACTATAAAAATCTAATAAAGGAAATCAAAGAAGACACAAGGAGATGAAAAGACCTCCTATGCTCATGGGTAGGCAGAATCAATATAGTGAAAATGGCCATATTGCCCAAATTGTTATACAAATTCAATGCAATCCCCATCAAAATCCCAGCTACATTCTTCACTGAAATAGAGAAAGCAACCCATAAATTCATATGGAACAGCAAAAGACCTAGAATAGCCAAAGCAATTCTAGGCAAAAAAAGCAGTGCAGGAGGTATCACAATACCAGACTTCAAGCTCTACTATAGAGCCATCATAACAAAAACAGCCTAGTATTGGTATAAAAACAGACCTGAAGACCAGTGGAATAGAATTGAAGACCACAGAAATAAAACCGCACTCTTTACAGTCAGCTGATATTCGACAAAGGAGCTAAAGACATACAATGGAATAAACAGAGCCTCTTCAACTACTGGTGCTGGGCGAATTGGGCAGCCATATGCAGAAAACTCAAAGTAGACCCAAGCCTATCACCATGCACCAAGATCAACTCAAAATGGATCAAGGACCTCAATATAAGGCCTGAATCCTTGAAACTACTGAAGGATAGAGTAGGAAAGACGCTAGAACTTTTAGGCACAGGAAGAAACTTCCTGAATAGAGTCCCAGGGGCACAACAGATAGGGGAGAGACTCGACAAATGGGACTACTACAAATTAAAAAGTTTCTGCACAGCTAAGGACATAGCCACAAAAACAGAAAGACAGCCAACCATATGGGAAAGGATCTTTACCAGCACAGCAACAAAGGCCTAATATCTGTCATCTACAGAGAACTCAAAAAACTAAGCCCTTCCAAGCCCAGTAAACCAATTAGGAAATGGGCAAAGGAGCTAAAGAGAGACTTCACAAGAGAAGAAATAAAAATGGCAAAGAAACATATGAGGAAATGTTCAACATCCCTGGCAGTAAAGGAAATGCAAATAAAAACAACCCTGAGATATCACCTCACTCAAGTTAGAATGGCCTATACTCTGAACTCAGGCAACAACAAAAGCTGGAGGGGGTGCGGGGAAAGAGGAACCCTTCTCCATTGTTGGTAGGAGTGCAAATTAGTACAACCACTTTGGAGAACAGTATGGAGGTTTCTCAAAAGCTCAACATAGACCTACCCTATGACCCAGCCATACCACTCCTAGGCATCTATCCTGAACAACAGGTCCCAAGATATCAAAAAGACATCTGCACTTCCAGCCCAGGTAGGAAGGTCCGTGACATTCTTATCTCCAATTAACCACCACAAAACTGGAAGTGGCTCTATGGCTCAAGTAGTAGAATGCTAGCTTGAGCTGAAGAGCTCAGGGCCAGTGCCTAGGCCCAGAGTTCAAGCCCTACAACCTATACACACATACACACAAGAGCCAGAAGCATGGCACAAGGAAAAAAAAAACAGATTTCACATTCTTGTTTTATGTTCAGAATCAGAGGTTCTAGAGTCTTGCATCATCCACTCAATTCCTGACACTTACCCATCATTCTCAGTAGTGTAGACGACTGTGGCCTGGTTGGTGGGCTCAATCCCCAGCTCCCACTGAGCAGACTCCAGGTTACGCTCAAAGGTGTCAACACTGCCAATGTTAAACCATACAAACTTCTGCAGAGACCAAAGCAAGTTTAGGCAATACCACTGTCTCCCATGGAGAATAACCCTCAAACACACACCAGTTCACAGCCTGAATTCTTGTTAACTGACTCCGCTTTCAGTTAAGCCTCTTTACCCAGCCCTGATATTCAACACATGGACAAATCCTATCCTGAGATAGCTCCAACTCTAACTAAGCAAATAGCAGAGGCTCCTTTGGTTCTGGCCTTACGAAATTGTATGTTCTCAGTTCTAGACATAATATAAAAAGCTGCAACTGCCCTTGTTCTTCTGTCTTTATTTAATGTTCTTACCTTTAAAACTTGCCAAGTAGTTCTCATATGTTATAGGTGATTATTGACAGTCTTTTGTTGTTGTTTTGGTTTTTTTTTTTTTTTTTTTTGCCAGTCCTGGGGCTTGAACTCAGGGCCTGAGCACTGTCCCTGGCTTCTTTTTGTTCAAGGCCAACACTCTACCTCTTGAGCCACAGTGCCACTTCTAGCTTTTTCTGTTTATGTAGTACTGAGGAATAGAACCTAGGGCTTCAGGCATGCTAGGCATGCTAGGCAAGCACTCGACCACTCAGCCACATTCCCAGCCTAATGGCGATGATAGTTTTAGTCTTACAAGGACTCCTACTCTATCATATAGTAGTATTAATACAGATCAATAAGATAAACCATCACATTTAAAAGAGATTGTTTGATACCAGGAAAGGAAACCACATTTTACGTTTTTAAAAAACCTGTATCTGAATTTAAAACAAAAATCTAAACAAAACTATCTCTGGAATACCTGACCTTAAACCCACTCCTCACCTCAGAGGTTGTCCCAGGAGCAGGAATAACACGCACAAATTGCTTGTTCACAACTTCCAGTCGATCCACCTAGGAAAAAGAGAGAAGCAATCTGAACAACTAAGGAAATAAGCAAGACACTCAAGTAAACCATGAGCAGTGCAGCCACAGGCTTACCTGCATACCCTTTGCAGCCCAGTCCAACTTTTGTTCTCTTACTATCTTGGACATTTTGGCCCGGGATATGAATTTATGTCCATTATAATAAATAAGAACCAATGTAAGAAAAGTTTCTAAAACTTGGTACATCTAGTAGCACCATTTTAAACTGGCTTAAAAACCTAAAAGATTCCCTCCAATTTCCTAGCAAGTATCACGTGGTAGAGTACCTGCTGTGAGCAAACAAGCACAAAGCCCTGAGTTCAAACTTCAATGGGGGGATGTGGGATTACCACAAAAAGAGGGGAAAAAAGGAGAAGGAAGCAATAAAGAAAAAGAAGAGAAGAAAGCAAGAACAGGAAAGGAAAGAGAAAAAGGAAAGTCAGGCCATGACATGAAGGCAGCTTCCAACCAGCACTGTTCTGCTGGGTTAACTCCTGGAAGAGCAAACTGCATGGGCCATACCCTAAGACGGTCTGCTCAGGACATTCCACTGCACAATGGACTCTCAGCCAAGGTCTCATAGCCTCTTTGAGGCATTTTCAGCCTCCTTCAAAGGCAAAGCAACACAAAGCCCTCTTTCCTGATAGTTTGTAAGTCCCCTCACCAGACCTCTGGACAGGTAATATTGTACAAAGTGTTTCCAGGTGATTTCTTTTCCATGATCTTGAAAGTAGAAATAGAAAAGTCCCGCAGCAATGCCTGCCCCCAAAAGGGCCAGATTTCGGAAATCTTTGTCATCCCAGGGTAATTCTCCCTGTAGAAGAAAAGGTAATGCTTTAGCTAGTTAAACTATGTGATTTCTTTTCTTTCTTTTTCCCTTCAATTTGGAGACTAAACCCAGTGCCTTTAATATGCTAGATGAGCACTTTTTAACTGAGTCACACTCCCAAACCTAGAAGTTAAATGAAAATACTTATGCCAGGTAGTGGTGGCTCATACTTGTAACCCTAGCTATTCAAGAAGCTGAGATCTGAGGATCATGGTTAGAAGCCAGCCCTGGCAGGAAAGTTCATCAGACTTTTTTTTCCCCCTGATAGATATTATTTATTGCCAAACAAAACCATTTGTGTTTTTCTTAAATTTAATTATATTGTCAAAGTGATGTACAGAGAGGTTATAGTTACATTCATAAGGTAGTGAATACATTTCTTGTGATACTTATTACCCCTTCCTTCATTTTTCTCCCACCTTCCCTCCCGCCTATGAGACTTATCTCCAATTAACTACCAAAAAAGCTGGAAGTGGAGCTGTGGCTCAAGTGGCAAAATGTCAGCCTTGAGCAAAAAACCTCAAGAATAGCACCCAGGCCTTGTGGTCAAGCTCTGGTACCAACACAAAAAAGATTATTAAAAAAAAAAAAAAAAAAAAAGACTACATCTCTTTTCAGATGCTATCAGAGAAGTCTCTAAGCCATCCTTTCCCGAACAACAATGAAGAGCCAAAAGTATGGTGAAGCCAAACAATTCATTTCAGGAGACAAAAACATTTACATGATGCACCAGCATACACTAAACCTACACCCTCAGTATACACTCCAGGAGAAGTAGAAAACTCGTGAAAAGTCTGCCCCTCAAGTTGTCAGTAAAGCTTCTCTTATCTGGGTCTTTGACAATTCAGACAGAAATCTCCATGCATTTTAACAAATTAATTAATTGGTATCTTTGAACTAATTCACTAGCTTGGCCCTAAATAAGCAGAGACTGCAGAGCTTAAATGTTATCTATCCCTCCAAAACTCATATAGAGACTTTACTACAGTAATGGCATTAAGAGTCACCCTTGTAGCCAGGTGCTGGTGGCTCATGCCTGTAGCTAGGAGCTACTCAGGAGGCTGAGATGTGGACTGTGGCTTGAAGCCAGCCCAGGAAGAAAATGAGACTCTTTATCTTCTCTATTTATGCACCAAAAGCTTGGAAGCAGGGGAAGAGCACCAGCCTTGAACAAAAAAGCAAGAGCTCAAGGTCCTGTGTTCAAGCCCCAGTACCAGCAAACACATACAAATAAGGAAGGGTATCCTTGGGCACCTTGATTGTCATGAGGGCTCCATCTCCATGACAGAATAGTCTGTATTTCCTCCATGTGAAGACATAATACTGGCCTCTCTGAAGGAAGCTCCATGACATGAAAAGCAGAAACCAAGTCCTTCTCAGACACTATGCCTGCCAGCACCTCAACTGTCCATTTTCCAAGCAAACATCTATACTATTTTTGTGTGTGTGTGTGCATGTTTTCCAGTATTAGGGCTTGAACTTAGGGCCTCATGTTTTCACTCAGCTTTTTTGCTCATGGCTGGTGCTTAATACTTGAGCCATGCTTCCAGTTCCTACTTCTAGCTAGCCCCACTTTTTTTGCTAGTTAATACAGATAACTGCCTCTCAGATTTGTCTGCCCAGACTGGCTCCTCAGATCTCAGCATCTTGAATAGCTAAGATTACAGGCGTGAGTCAGCCACTGGTGCCTAGCTTATGCTGTTTTATTTTATTAGTATTTATTAATTGTACAATGGGATCTCACGATGGGTCTCACTCCATAATGGCACAGATTTTTATTTATGTTTTTTGTTATAAGCAATAGGAACAGATTAAAATGTAAATGAAACAGAGCCTCAGTTGTACAGCAACTGCCTATTTTGGAGAAATGACAGGTTATCTGAGTGTGATCTTTAAATACACACAAACCTTCTGCATCCGTTTCCACCATGTAAAATCATCCTGCTTCCTTCCTCTCTTGCTCCCATCTGTTCCAGGTCCAGCATTCTTTAATTCACCAGTTTCTAAGAGAAAAGAAAGTCTTTAAGCTTTAATATTAATTGTTTTCTTTTTTTTTTTTGGCTAAGAATACCATAGCTGGGCTGGGAATATGGCTCAATGGTAGTGCTTGTCTAGCATGCACAAAGTTCGGGGTTCGATTCCTCAGTACCACATAAACAGAAAAAGGCAGAAGTGGTACTATGGCTATAGTGGTAGAGTGGCAGCCTTGAGCAAAAGAAGCTCATGGTGTGCCCAGGCCCTGAGTTCAAGGCACATGACTAGCTAATAATAATAATACCATAGCTGTAATAAAGGGGAAAAAAAGAGGCAGGGTGGCATCTCAAGTGAGCCATATATGTCCACCTGCTCTAAGGCAGAGTTTAATTCTCCTAACACAAATAATAAATAAAACCTATCCAGATATCTAACTGGAACCTGTGGATTATATTAGAAAGCCTGTTGGCTCATAGCTATAGTCTTAGCTACACAGGAGGTTGAGTATTGCAGTTTAAAGCCACCCCAGCCAGAAAAGTCCATAAGATTCTATTTCCAGGGGCTGGGAAAATGGCCTAGTGGCAAGAATGCTTGCCTAGTATACATGAAGCCCTGGGTTCGATTCCCCAGCACCACATATATAGAAAACAGCCAGAAATGGTGCTGTGGCTCAAGTGGCAGAGTGCTAGCCTTGAGCAAAAAGAAGCCAGGACAGTGCTCAGGCCCGAGTCCAAGGCCTAGGACTAACAACAACAACTAACAACAACAACAAAAAAGACTATTTCCAATTCACCAGCAAAAAGGCTGGACTGGAGGTATGGCTAAGTGGTAGTATCCCAGCTATAAGCAAGCCCACAAGAGCCCCTACTTACAATACTGATACAAGTCAGGATAAAACAAGTCAGAACATTGCCCCTTCCACATACTGTGTTGCTCCAACTGCCTCAAAACAATGCCATGTAAGCTTAAACAGCCACATTTATCCAGGAACAGCAACAGGAATTACTAAATTAAAAATATGCACAAGGGCAGGTGCCGGTGGCTTATGCCTGTCATTCTAGCTACTACTCAGAGGGCTGAGATATGAGGATCATACCAGGCCCTGAGTTCAAGCCCCATGACTGACAAAAAAAAAAAAAATCTGCACAAATTTTACAAAATTTTTTAATCTGTAGGAAGGCATCTCCCAGTATGCTTTCATGTATTTCTTCCTATTTTATATTTACAGACACCTAGGTTGGAGACTTTCTAGGGGAGAAACACATTTACTAAATACTGACTTTACCAATTTCAAAGCCCAGTGCACATAACTAAACTATTATGCAACTTAAAAGATGATTCACTGAGGCTTAGATTCAAACAAGCAAAGAAGGTACTGAAAAATGAAGATAAAGACAAGGAAAAGCATGACTTGGGGACAAGAAGCAGCACACCCTAATAAATAGAAGAGCAACCTCACAGACACAGGTGTACCTAACTTGTCACTTCCCAAGGAACACAGAATGCTTTCAAAATACTCAAATATATAACTTGGTGGTTTATCAAATTGGCCCTTTTACCTTTCTTTGGAGTTGTTGAATTTTCTGGCTCTGTTTTTCTTCCATTCCTCTTAAAAAACTTCCCAAACCCTTAAGGAAAAAAAAAAAAAGAAAGAAATTCTAGTACTTTAAGAGAAAAAAGCATATCCACAAAAACAAAAGCAGAAGCAAATGAGAAAATAAAGAAAAAGAGAAGACAGCTTTTTCCTGTCTCGTGTGTGTATATGTGTGTGTGTCTGTCTGTGTGTGTCTGTGTGTACACATACATGTGTGCGTGCCAATCTTGGGACTTAAACTCAGGGACTGAGCACTATCCCTAAGCTTGTTTGATCAAGGCAAGCATTTTAACACTTGGGTCAGAGATCCTCCACCGCTGGCTTTTTGCAGGTTAATTGCATAAGAGCTTCATGGACTTTCCTGTACAGGCTGTCATCAGACAATCTTCAGATGTCAGCTTCCTAAGTAGCTAGAATTACACGCATGAGCCACCAGAATTCAGTTCCTTCCTGTACCTTTTTTATTTATTTATTTTGCTAGTCCTGGGCCTTGGACTCAGGTCCTGAGCACTGTCCCTGGCTTCTTTTTGCTCAAGGCTAGCACTCTGCCACTTGAGCCACAGCGCCACTTCTCTATATAGAAGTTTTCTATATATGTGGTGCTGGGGAATCAAACCCAGGGCTTCATGTATAGGAGGCAAGCATTCTTGTCACTAGACCATATTCCCAGCCCCCCAGTACCTTTTTTTTTTTTTTTTGGTGGCCAGTCCTGGGCCTTGAACTCAGGGCCTGAGCACTGTCTCTGGCTTCTTTTTGATCAAGGCTAGCACTCTGCCAGTTAAGCCACAGCACCACTTCTGGCCGTTTTCTATATATGTGGTGCTGGGCAATCGAACCCAGGGCTTCATGTGTAGGAGGCAAGCACTCTTGCCACTAAGCCATATTCCCAGCCCCCAGTACCTATTTTTACTTGACAAAATTAACATGCAGGCCAGGTCCTAACAATGGAATAAAGGCAGAAAATATCTTTTCTGTGAAGACATGGGGCTCTCAAGGGGCTTCTGAGAGCACTAACACAGGGAATCAAGCACAGGCCTATGGCCTGTTTCAACTATGAAACTTGACTGGTTCTCAAAAATCACCTCTACAAAGTCAGGTGCCAAAGGCTCATGCTTGTAATCCTAGCTGAGGAGGCTAAAATCTGATGAAAAATGCTCTACCCCAGCCCGGGAAGGAAAATCAGTGAAACTCTTATCTCCAATTAAACACCCAAAAGAGCTAAAAGTGGAGGTAAGGTACAAGTAATAGAGCATTAGCCTTGAGCAAAAACAGTCAGGGACAGCGCCCACGCCTTGAGCTCAAACCCCAGGACCAGCACCAAAAACAAAACAAAACAAAACAAAAAAAACCCAGAAACAATAAATTCATTAAGCAATTTCCTTCTGAATTTTTTTTGCCAGCATCACTAAGATATCAAACTGGTGCTACTCAGGAAGCTGAGATCTGAGGATCATAATTCAAAACCAGCCTGGGCAGAAAAGTCCCCATGAGACTCTTGTCTCTAATTAACCACTCTAAAACCAGAAGGGGTGTTGCAGCTCAAGTGGGAGAGTGCTAGCCTTGAACACAAAGAGGCTCAAGGACAGTGCCCAGGCCCTAAGTTCAAGCCTCCCCACTCCCCACCCCGCACCCACAAAGGTACTCCCTGATCTATAGAGGCCCTTGCTATAGGGGTGATGACTAGTCCTGGTGTCTTTGTTATTCCCAGGACCCAACAAAGGGACTGAGTTTTCAGAGCCCTGAAGACAAGGGGTAACACACCAAAATACAGGCTCATTTTCCACTCTACCTTCACTGGTTGAGCAACTGACAAGAACAAAGGCCACATCTCCCAATACCTCGCAAACAAATGCAGTATTGCCTCCTAAATCGATTGCTTCTCTGAGGTAGCCACAAGTATTTGGGGAGAAGCTTCAAGAACAGGCAGAGGAGCAATTGTCCTTCTCTGAGACTGGAGAGATTCCACAGAAGAATCTGGATGTCATGAAGGAAACAATGGTTCAGGCAGAGGAAGCAGCTGCTGAAATTACTAGGAAGCTTGAGAAATAGGAGAAGAAGTGCTTGAAGAAAGAAGAGGTGAGTGGCTGCTCTCTGCCATGCATCTCCAGAAAACAGCAGTAGTACTCCAGAGAATGAGGAAACACATGAAAAACCCAAAAAGAAGAAAAAGCAAAAACTCCAGAAGGCTCCTCAGGAAAATGGGATGGAAGAAGCAGCGCCCTCTGTTTCTTTCTCCAAGCTCCCAAAAAGGAATAAAGAAAGCTTTTCCAAGGAGAAGTATGTTAGTAGTGTTCTTAAAGAGACAGCTGGTGGTATCACAAATCCTCCCAAGAGGAAGAAAGAACCTAAGGAGGAAGTGGCAAATGAACCGGAAGAGGTAGCCAGCCTTTCTGTCCCCCCAAAAAAGAGGAAATTCTCCTCCAAGGAGCCAGTCAGCAGCTTGCCTGAAGAAGCTGCTAGAAGTAAAAACAGTGCCAAGAAAAGAAAACGCTCAAAAAAGCATCCCAGGATAAGAAGATACTAGTTCCTCTAAATCTCATACTGCTAGTGATAGTAAAAGAAAGACAAGATACTATGTAATTTGCAGGGAAATGAATGGACATAGAACAAATACTGTTAAGTGAAGTAAGCCAGGCTAAGAGAGACAAACAGCACGTTTTCTCTCATGTGGAAGCTAGATCTAAAATACAACTATGCATGATAACATATACAAGGTTCAATGCATTTACACAGAAATAAACTAACTAAAGGATAGGATACTTAAGGAAGGAATCCAAAGGTGTAATTCCTCTGAGCAACTAATAACATATTGTTTATTGAAATGAATACCAGGAAATGGAAATGTGTTTTGGGGGGAATGCACAGGAATGAAGAGAGAAAGGGTGAGCAAATTTATAATCAATGTACATTATGTAAAAAAAATGAACCACATAATGAGAATAGGGAGATGAGAGGAGAACAAAGGAGGGTAACATCAAACAAGAAACATTGTTCTCATTATCTGACTTAAGAAATTGTAACCCTTTTGTGCTACTACTTAATAAAAGAAAAGAAAGATAGAAAAAGAGAAGTAAGGAGGGAGGGAAGAAGCAAGGGAAGAAGGAAGGAAGAAATAAATACCTCTGGGTGGTTTTGAACATAACCACTGGGAAAATGAAGTCAGTCTTCCCTGTAGAGCCAGGTTCTGAAAGTGGATCCCCCGAAGACACTGAAACAGGAGAGAGAAATTAGCTGATGAGCAGTGTCTCCAATATAAGGCATCTCCTTAAAGTGGAAAATACATGGGGCCGTGGATGTGGCTCAGCAGTAGAGTGCTTGCCTAGCATGCATGAAGCCCTGGGTTTGATTCCTCAGCATCACATATATAGAAAGAGCCATAAGTGGCGCTGTGGCTCAAGTGGCAGAGTGCTAGCCTTGAGCAAAAACAGGCCAGGGACAGTGCTCGGGCCCTGAGTTCAAGCCCCAGGACTGGCAAAAAAAAAAAAAAGTGGCCAAAACATGCTGAAAGGGACAGGAAGTAGGCTGAGGTATAAGCTTGCTGCCTTTATTTACTTAAACATCTACTTAAGGCAGCAACTGGTGTCTCATGTCTATAATCCCAGCAACTCAGGAGGTTGAGATCTGAGCATCACTATTCAGAAAAGATTGGGAAAACAAGTCCAAGAGATTCTTATCTAAAACAACAACAACAAAAAGCTGGAAAAAGAGGCACAGCTCGAGTGGTAGACTTCCAGCCATGAGTAAAAAAAAGCTGAGTGAGAGCACAAAGCCCTAAGTTCAAACATCAGTACCACCCTAAAAATAAATTATACCCATATATGTATATATATGAATACTTAAATATGGTTCAAATGGAACAAGAACTAAATCAAACATGATCAAACTAATCAAACTAATCAAACATGAGCTAAATTCATGGCAGAAATGCATGAAGAATTTGTATAGCCACAGCATCCAACAGAGGGGTGGGGGATAAATGTTCTCTGCTTGATAGAATTTTAGTAAATTAAAAAAGAAAGGAGTGGGAATGTGGCTTATTGATAGTGCTTGCCTTGCATGCATGAAGCCCTGGGTTCGATTACTCAGCACCACATAAATAGAAAAAGCCAGAAATGGCACTGTGTCTCAAGTGGTAGAGTGCAAGCCTTGAGCAAAAAGAAGATAGACGGTGCTCAGGCCCTGAGTTCAAGCCCCAGGACTGGCAAAAATAAATAAATAAATAAAAATAAGCATTCAATAACCCAGACTTTGTTTTCTTTGGATTTTGTGCAGATACTGGGATTTAAATTCAGGCCTCCGGTTGTGAGTTTTATTCACTCGAGGATGGCACTCTACTTGAGCCACAGCTCCACTTCCGGCTTTTTGGGTGGTGAATCGGGTATAAGACTTTCAGATTTGTCTGCCAGGGCTAGCTTCCAACCTCGATCCACAGACACATAACGTCCACGTGCTTTACTGCCGCTGGGGCCTCTGGGGACCCCAAGGATCGAAGTAGGAGAGAAATTCAAGTGAAAACCCCATAATATCCGGGTCGGGAGATAACTAGGGAGAAAGCTAGGTTCCGAACAACACGCGTCGGGCCAGGAGTATGGGAACAAGGAACAAGTCAGGTCTAGCAGACAGAAGGGGTAGTGGGAGAACTGCAGCGGAGCTCAGAGGACGGCACCAGCGGGAGGTGACACCAAGCGGAGGGCGGCACGCAGCACGGGAGGCGGCGCGCACCGCACCCTGCAGAAGGCAGCACTCGGCCGCCTGGGCCTCAGCCGAGCCGAAGGCTGAGACCCGGAAGTGGCCGCTCCACCCCGGCCAGCGCAGACGGATGGCGTCACCGCGGCACCAAGCACATCCCTCGTCCCGCCGCGTCTTCCGCTCACCTGCCAGGCGGTGCCTTGAATCCTTAAGCGGGTCTCCACCGTCCCACTGCTTCCCGTGCTGCCACCGCATCGCCACAACACGGCGAGCGGTCCAGCCACCGCCCGACTGCTAGCAGACGCCAACAGGCGGTGCGACATCCCCCACCCCCAACCTCGCGCCTTCCGTGCGGGCATGCGCAGAATGCAGTCCTCAACCACTCTTGGGGCCGGCAGGACTTGCGCGTGCGCAGCAGAGCCGCCTGGTTTGGAGCCTTTGTTTAGGTGTCCACTTAATGGCCTGATGGCTTATGGTACTGAACAGTAGTCCTGCCTTACGTTGTTCAGAAGGTTGTCAGTGATGCGAAGGGATCCCTAGCGCCTGTAGATTTATTTTAAACCGGCGTCTCCCAAGACGCCTATGTCAAGGGGTCCTCCCTGGGAGC
Source organism: Perognathus longimembris pacificus (assembly GCF_023159225.1). NCBI lineage: Eukaryota > Metazoa > Chordata > Mammalia > Rodentia > Heteromyidae > Perognathus > Perognathus longimembris. Next base: position 185,234 of record NC_063170.1, read on the forward strand.
TAAGTCCCGCCCCGCCCCGCCCCGCCCAGGAGACAGTACTCACGTCCCTCCGTGTTCCGACATCTCGTGAGCAAAGGAACTAGTTTGATAAGTGTTTTGCCGCTGCGTTCCCCCCCTAGGCTTTTGTTTGGCTAGCTGGTTGTCCTCGGGAGCTACAGAAAACGACGCCAGTGTGGATGTGCCTGCTGTGCTGACCGAGAATTGGTACTGTTTGACACCTAGGAGGCCCGCCTGGGAGTGGAGAACGAGTTTCTGGGCAGTGGGACTGGGAAAACCTCTAGGGACGCTTCCACGTCTCCGGGAAGCGTTTCTTCAAAGCCTCATTTTCCCTTTCCCTTAGTTCTTCAAGGAGGCGTAATACCACTGCCTTCTTAAAACAGCTGAGACAACTGTGACTTTACATTTCAGAGGCAGAAATGTTTTGGGAAAAATTTTTAATGACTCTCTAGTGCAAAAGAGAACGACATAAAATTAGAAGCAAAGTGGGTGAAGCTGAGAAGTCAGCCTGGGGAGGAAGTCCATGAGACTCTTATCTCCAGTTTCCCACCAAAAAGCCAGAAGTGGATCTGTGGCTCAAGTGGTAAACCAGAATGCCAGCCTTGGGAGAAAAATATAAGGAACACAACCCTACCCTGAGTACAAGCCCCATTATTGGCACCAAAAAATAAAAAATAAATGAAACAGAACCACAAAGTGGGTGGAAAGCTAGTTTGGGTCAAATCACAAAGGCCTTAGGCCTTGCTGTCTCTATAATGGCAACCATTCTGGATAATCAAGAGAGAACAAAAGGCAAGTTCACAAATAGTTACTCCTTAAAGCCTCAGAACGAGCCCTGGTACACACATGTACACGCACGCAAGGTGAATATAGCCTCCCAGTAACTTTTTTTTTAATGCAGACTGAGCTTTATTGAAAGAGAATGCCTAAAGGAATGTTTGTATCCACAGAAGAGAAAGATGAGCCATGGTTTAAGTCATCCAGAGATAATTTCATGCTGCTTTGTGGTGGAAATGCTGCTGGGTTTAAGTGGAAGCCCTTAGTGGTACTAAAAAAAACAATTTACCTGTGATTTGGCATGCAAACAAGTTGAGCCACAAGAGGCATCTTTCATGTATGGGTAACATACTTTTTTTGCTCCTGCCATTGAAAAATACTGTCCCCAGAATAATCTCACCAACAAAAAGCACTGCTCATTCTAGACAGTATGCCATGCCACCCAAAAAAATGAGCAGTCTTTTCCAACAATTAGTATATTCATGAAAGTTCAGCTGATTCAATCCAACCCATAGGTTAAGATGTAGCCTCAACCTTCAAAGCCCACTACATGAGATGAAACTTTAAGATAATACAGAAGAAACAAATGGTGATGGCTCACTATGGTCAGGAAGTGTTGGAGAGATTATAACATATGAATGCTCTGAACAATGTTATAAAAAGCTTGAGAGGAGCTCTAACCAGCAATAATGAACAGCATGTAGAGGAAGATTTGGCCAATGTATTCAGAGTTTTTCCCAAACAGATACACTGTTGAACAGCTTCAAAGACATTGTGGCCCTTGACAAGAATGTAACCCTGAAAGAGGTTGTAGAGGCAGATGTGGACCAGTTGTTTAAATCCCATGATCTCAAATTAAGAGCTAGTGCAGCCAGAACAGAGATAAGTAAGCTAAAATAGTCTGTAAAATGGGGAGAGTAGATATTGTCCAACTGACTTCAGGAAAATTGCCAGCATGGGCTGGGAATATGGCCTAGTGGCAAGAGTGCTTGCCTCATAGACATGAAGCCCTGGGTTCGATTCCCCAGCACTACATATATACAAAACAGCCAGAAGTGGCGCTGTGGCTCAAGTGGCAGAGTGCTAGCTTTGAGCAAAGAGAAGCCAGGGACAGTGCTCAGGCCCTGAGTCCAAGGCCTAGGACTGGCAAAAAAAAGAAAATTGCCAGCAGCCTTCTCATTTTGAGACCAGCTTGCAGTCTTATTGATAACATCCCTAATGATGAATGGAAACGGGAAATGTCAAGACCAACCAGTAATGCTGCAGTGAATTGTGCAATGAGAAGTGGCTCATGGAGAAATGATCTTAGGTTGTTTCAGCCTATAACCAAGAATGGAGTATCCCTGTCTGCCATCAAAATTTATTTAAATTAAATGCATGCTTTTAAAAGATCAAGAATAGAGAGAAAACAGAAAACCTTTTTTTCTTTGGTGCCAGTTCTGAGGCATGTACTTAGGGCCTCATGTTCTTGCTTGGCTTTTTCCCTCAAAGCTGGCACTCTACCATTTGAGCCACACCCACCCTCCACTTCCAGTTTTTTGATAGTTAATTGGAGACAACAGTCTCAAGGCCTTTCCTGCCCCAGCTGGTTTTGAACCATGATCCTCAGATCTCAACCTCCTGGGTAGCTAGGATTATAGGTATCAGCCCCAGAGACCGGCATAGGAAAACATTTTTGTTTTGTTTTTGTTTTTGTTTTTTGTTTTTGGTCAGTCCTGGGCCTTGAACTCAGGGCCTGAGCACTGTCCTTGGCTTCTTTTTTTGCTCAAGGTTAGTACTCTACCTCTGAAGCCACAGTGCCACTTCTGGCTTTTTCCATATATGTGGTGCTGAGGAATCGAACCCAGGACTACATGTGTACAAGGCAAGCACTCTACCACGAACGAGGCCATATTACCAAACAAGGAAAGCATTTTTTTTGGCAGTCCTGGGGCTTGGACTCAGGGCCTGAGCACTGTCCCTGGCTTCTTTTTGCTCAAGGCTAGCACTCTGCCGCTTGAGCCACAGCGCCACTTCTGGCCATTTTCTGTATATGTGGTGCTGGGGAATCGAATCCAGGGCCTCATGTATATGAGGCAGGCACTCTTGCCACTAGGCCATATCCCCAGCCCAAGGAAAACATTTTTAAAAGAAAAAAAAGATTTCCTATCCAGATGAAAGAAAACATTAATTTGACCATATAAAATAAAAACAACATTCTCATGAGGGAATAAAACATAAATCAGGGCTGGGAATATAGCCTACTGGTAGAGTGCGTACCTCACATATATAAAGCCCTGGGTTCAATTCCTCAGCACCACATATATAGAAAAAGCCAGACGTGGCACGGTGGCTCAAGTGGTAAAGTGCTAGCCTTGAGCAAAAAGAAGTCAGGGACAGTGCTCAGACCCCAAGTTCAAGCCCCAGGATTGGCAAAACACACACACACACACACACACACAAACAAATAAAACATAAATCAGATCAAAAGGCAATTGAGAAGCTGCAAGAAAATATTTGCAGCATATCTCATAGGTAATAGTTAATATCCTTAATTCGTGAAAAATTCTTAAAGTTAACAAATAACCTTAATTTGTGAAAAATTGAGAAGGAAAAGTACTACTCAATAAAAAATTGAACATAAGACATAATTCAGAAACTGCATCCTGAAACCGTTTGGCCATGCTTATAAGTGAAATTAAAACTATACATTTTTTTTTTTTTTTTTTTTTGGCCAGTCCTGGGCCTTGGACTCAGGGCCTGAGCACTGTCCCTGGCTTCTTCCCGCTCAAGGCTAGCACTCTGCCACTTGAGCCACAGCGCCGCTTCTGGCCGTTTTCTGTATATGTGGTGCTGGGGAATCGAACCTAGGGCCTCGTGTATCCGAGGCAGGCACTCTTGCCACTAGGCTATATCCCCAGCCAAAAACTATACATTTTTCATCATATTGTAAATTTTAAAAAGTACAAGCCATATACTGGCTAACACCTGTAGTTCCAGCTATTCAGGAGGATAAGGCAGAAGTATGGTGAGTTCAAGGCTAACCTGGAGAACATAGCAAGACTCTTAATTTAAAAAAACAAAACAAAACAGTGTTGGTGGCTCACGCCTATAATCCTAGCTACTCAGGAGGCTGAGATATGAGGATGGTGGTTTGAAGCAAGCCAGGCAGAAAAGTCCATGAGACTCTTATCTCCAATTAACCATTCCAAAACCAGACCAGAAGTGGAGCTGTGGTCAAAGTGGTAGAACAGTAGAACAGTAGCCTTGAGCACGAAAGCTCAGGAACAGCACCCAAGTCCTGAGTTCCAGTCCCATGACATCTATATAAAATAGGCACCAGAGCCTCACACCTGTAATCCTAGCTACAAAGGAAGTTGAACTCTGAGGATATTAATTCAAAGACACCCTTACAAAAAAAGCCCATGAGGGGGCTGGGTTTATGGCCTAGTGGCAAGAGCGCTTGCCTTGTATACATGAAGCCCTGGGTTCAATTCCCCAGAAAATGGCCAGAAGTGGCGCTGTGGCTCAAGTGACAGAGTGCTAACCTTGAGCAAAAAGAAGCCAGGGACTCAGGCCCTGAGTCCAAGCCCCAGGACTGGCCAAAAAAAAGAAAAAAAAGCCTATGACACTATTATCTCCAATTAACTACCAAAAAAGCTGGAAGTTGGTAGAGTGCTTGCCTAGCATGCATGCAGCCCTGGGTTCAATTCCTCAGAACCACATAAACAGGAAAGGCCAGAAGTGGTGCTGTGGCTCAAGTAGTAGAGTGATAGCCTTGAGCAAAAGCTGCTTAGGGACAAGAGTCCAGGCCCTGAATTCAAGCCCCAGGATTGGCATTAAAAAAAGAAACAAAAAAGTATGATTACAGTTAAACAGGGAAGCACATGCCTATAATCCCAGCATTTAGGAGGCAGAAGCCAGAGGATTTCTTGTGTAGCAATGTAGGTTTGGTGGCTCATGTCTGTAATCCTAGCTACTCGGGAAGCTGAGATAAGGAACATGGTGGTTTGAAGCCAGTCTAAGCAAAAAGTCCACAAACTCCCAGCTCAAACAATAAAAAGCTAGGCATAGTATGGTACATTCCTGTCATGCCACCTACAAAGGAAGTATAAACAGAAAGATGAAAATCATGGTACAGGCCATCCCTAGCAAAAAGCAAGACAAGACCCTATCCAAAACATAATGGAAGCAAAAAAGGCTAGGTACATAGTTCACATGAGAATAGCACCTGCCTAGCAAACAGAAACCCTGTATTCAAGGCCCAGAATAACACACACATACACACACACCCCACATTCTGACGCTATGGGGTAGCAAGAACTCTCATATGGGCTGAGGGCATGACTCAGTGATATAATACCTGCCTGGTAAGCATGAGACCTTGAATTCGAACCCTAGTATTGCCACAAAAAATATCAACGGGGCTGGGAATGTGACCTAGCAGTAAAGTGCTTGCCATGTATACATGAAGCCCTGGGTTCCATTCCTCAGCACCACATATATAGAAAAAGCCAGAAGTGGCGCTGTGGCTCAAGTGGTAGAGTGCTAGCCTTGAGCAAAAAGAAGCCAGGGACAGTGCTCAGGCCCTGAGTTCAAGCCTCAGGACTGGCAAAAAACCAAAACCAAACAAAAAAAAAATCAACTCTGATAAGTTGGTAATGGAAATGCGAAATGGTATACTTAGGGAGAGACAGTTGACACTAAGAAACATATGAGTCTGCAACCATATTTTAGCTGCTAATTCGTGTGTGTGTGTGTGTGTGTGTGTACATACGCATGCACTGTTATTAGTACTTGAACTCAGGGCCTCAAGCTGTTGTATAACTTTTTTGCTTAAGACCAGTGTTCTAAAATTTGAGCCACATCTCCACTTTCAAGCACTTACGTTTTGTGGTTGTACCCTGAAGAGGCATTTCTAACAAAAGAAAATACATGTACTTGGGTCAGTCATTGCACATGTAGTTTTCTTTCATACTTGCACAGTGGCCATGAAAGAAAATATCTTGCCAGGTACTAATGGTTCATGTCTGTAATCCCAGCTACTCTTATCTCTCATTAACCAGCAGAAATCCAGAAGTGGAGCTGTGGCTCAATTGCTGGAGTCCCAGGCTTGAGTGAAAAAGCTAAAGAAGAGCACCCAGACTCTTAGTTTAAGCTCCAAGACCAAGATACACACACACACACACACACACACACACACCCTTTAAGGTGAAGAATACCCATAAAGTATTTAGAAACAAAGGGATGGCCCTGTCATGCCTGTAATTCCAGCTACTCAGGAAACAAAGGCAGGAATTCAAGACTAGCCTTAGCAAGTTAGTGAGACCTTATCTCAGAAATGCAAAATAAAAACAAAAGTACTGGGGACTTGGTTCAAGTAGTAGATTGCTTCTCTAGCAAGGGTTCAATCCTCAATACTGGAACAAAATCAATAAAAATAAAGTAGTAAGCAAAGGGGCAATGTCTGCAAGTTAACATCAAATTTTTGGAGAATGTATGTAAAGAAAGAATAAAGCAGGGCCTGGGGATATGGCCTAGTGGCAAGAGTGCTTGCCTCATATACATGAGGGCCTGGGTTCAATTCCCCAGCACCACATATACAGAAAATGGCCAGAAGTGGCGCTGTGGCTCAAGTGGCAGAGTGCTAGCCTTGAGCAAAAAGAAGCCAGGGACAGTGCTCAGGCCCTGAGTCCAAGCCCCAGGACTGGCCAAAAAAAAAAGAATAAAGCAAATATAGCAAAATGTTAACATACAGAGAATCCAGGAGATGAGCCATAGTGTTTTTTTGTTTTGTTTTGTTTTGGCCAGTCCTGAGGCCTGGGACTCAGGGCCTGAGCACTGTCCCTGGCTTCTCTTTGCTCAAAGCTAGCTCTCTACCTCTTGAGCCACAGCACCACTTCTGGCTTTTTCTATATATGTGGTGCTGAGGAATCGAACCCAGGGCTTAATGCATGCTATGCAAGCACTCTACCACTAAGCCACATTCCTAGCCCCCATAGGGTTGTTTTTACAATTTTTCTATAACTCCAAATTTGCCAAAAGGAAAAAAAAGACTTGAAACCTGAAAGGGGAAACTATTATGTCTTCCTAGACAAAAGGGTATCCAGGGGCTGGGGATATAGCCTAGTGGCAAGAGTGCCTGCCTCGGATACATGAGGCCCTAGGTTCGATTCCCCAGCACCACATATATACAGAAAACGGCCAGAAGCGGCGCTGTGGCTCAAGTGGCAGAGTGCTAGCCTTGAGCGGGAAGAAGCCAGGGACAGTGCTCAGGCCCTGAGTCCAAGGCTCAGGACTGGCCAAAAAAAAAACAAAAAAAAACAACAAAAGGGTATCCAAAGTGCAGCTTAACCATGAGCTGGAGCTAGAGGAATGTGCTCAAATATACAAGTATCCCCAAACCATTCCACAAATTGCCTTAGATGGCCTTACCTCCCATTGTCTGTGTGGGCTCCAATACAGGGAAAGACATAGACTCACAGTATATTAGCCTATCAGGATTGTAATTTAAAAAAACAACAACATAAAAACAATCTCACTAAGTAGCAAAGCTGTCTTCCAACTGGTGATTGTCCTGCCTTACTTCCCAAGTTCTGGGATTTTAGGCATGCTCCACCATGCCCATTCAACTTTTTTTGTTTTTTGCCAGTCTCAGGGCCTGAGGCACTGTCCTTGAGCTTCTTTTGCTCAAGGCTAGCACTCTACCACTTGAGCCACAGCACTACCTCTGGCTTTTTCTGTTATGTGGTACTGAAGAATTGAACTCAGGGCTTCATGCATGCTAGGCAAGCACTCTACCACTAAGCCACATTCCCAGCCTCCACTCAACTTTGCATCCAACTTGAAAGGTCTATTCACTAGAAGCCTCTATTCAGGCCAAGCACAGTGGTTAATACTTTTCATCTTAGCTACACGAAAGCTGAAAGGATGCCAGTTAGAAAGCAGCCTGAGCAGAAAAGTCTGCAAGACTCTCCAAAAGAACCAGTAAAAAGCTGAGGTGGAAGTGTAGCTCAAGTGGTAAAGTACCAGCCAAGCAAACATGAGGATCTAAGTTCAAACTCCAGTATCAGTAAGGGAAAACAAAGTTCTATTCAATTATCTCAGATTCTAGATTTATTATTTTTTTAAGATATGACAGTAGAAGGACTATTTGGGCAGAGAAAGGGATCAGTAAGGAGACAAGAGACAGTAACAGGGGACCAATATAATCCAAGTACATTATATACAGGTATGAAAACAATGAAACCCATTGGTTTACATGATGACAGAAAAAGAGGGATGACTCTGAGCAAAAAGCATGAGAGAGCCAAGTGCTGATGGCTCACACCTGTCATCCTAGCTACTCAGGAGGCTGAGATCTGAGGATCATGGCTCAAAGCCAGCCTGGGCAGAAAAGTCTAGATTTTTTTCTCCAATTAGCCACCTGAAAACCAAAAGTGGCACTGTGGCTCAAAGATGTAGAGCACTATCCTTGAGAAAAAAGCTCAGGGACAGTGCCCAGGCTGAGCTCAAGCCCCAAGACTAGCAAAAAAAAAAAAAAAAACACTGGAGAAGAGGGTACTGAAGCCTCATACCTGTAATCCCAGCTATTCAGGAAGCTGAGAGCTGAGGATCAAGGTTTGAAGCCAGCCCAGGCAGAAAAGTCCATGAGATTATCTCCAATTACACACACACACACACACACACACACACACACACACACACACACACACACGTTGCTGTGGCTCAAGTGGTAGACCACTAGCCTTGAGCACAAAAGCTCAGGGACAGTGCCCAGGCCTGGAGTTCAAGTCTCATGACTGGCAGGGAAGAAGAGGAGGAAGAGGAGGAAGAGGAAGAGGAGGAGGAGGAGGAGGAGGAGGAGGAGGAGGAGGAGGAGGAGGAGGAGGAGGAGGAGGAGGAGGAGGAGGAAGAAGGAAGAGGAAGAATTAGAAGGAGGAGGAGGAGGAGGAGGAGGAGGAGGAGGAGGAGGAGGAGGAGGAGGAGGAGGAGGAGGAGGAGGAGGAAGAGGAAGAGGAGAAGGAGGAGAAGGAGAAGGAGAAGGAGAAGGAGAAGGAGAAGAGAAGAAGAAGAAGAAGAAGAAGAAGAAGAAGAAGAAGAAGAAGAAGAAGAAGAAGAAGAAGAAGAAGAAGAAGAAGAAGAAGAAATGAGGAAGAGGAGGAAGAGCAGCAGCAGCAGCACCAGAGCCAAGTATGCTGGCTCCTGCCTATAAGCCTAGCTACTCCAGAGGCTGAGATCTGAGGGTCAAAGTTCAAAGACAACCTAGGCAGACAAGTCCCAGAGACTCTTATCTCCAAATAACCAACAAAAAGGCATAAGTGGAGCTGTGATTCAAGTGGTAGAGGTCCAGGCTTGAGTGAAAAAGCCAAGCAAGAGCACGAGGCCCTGAGGTTAAGCCCCATTACCAGCACAAAACAAAACACCACTGGACACTTAAGGGGACATATTAAGTTGTAACCACCTTGTACAATCTTTTAAAGTTCAGAAAAAAAAATTTAAATAGGAAAATAGAGGGAAGAAAAAAAGGGAGGTGAGAAGAAAGAAGAGAGGCACAGTGCTAAATGCCCCTGGAATTCTGAAACCTCAGGTCTTGTCAAAATGGAGACAGTAGGCCTGTAGAGACAGGCCACGTCTCTACATCTTGTGAGAGCAAGCTCAGGCCTTGGTCTATCTGACACCAATCAATAGTGTTACTTCACCCCAAACCAGATCATACGCAAGCCTATTGAATTGCCTTGTATATCATCTAACTGCTTTGATCCAGATTCACCATGCTATGAGATACCTTGTGTGTTCTATAACATAGTAGTCATATAAATGAGCTGCGGTCTCCTACCTATGCTGTAGATACATATAAGGACCTACACATGATTCTGTATTCTGTATTACCCACCCTTACATTTCAAGGAGAAGAGATATTGGGGAGAAGGTTTGGAGTGGGTTATAAAAAGAAACTCAACCCTTTGCCCAACAAATGCCAGCCTAGTAACATTTTCTGTCAGTACAGTGACTTATCACTGGAACAGTGATGATGATTACACAAGAGAATTAAGAAAGGTCAGTAGCCACATAACACAATGTGATGCAGTGGTGATAAATGCACAGATTTAGGGGAATAGGAAAATAGCATTTGTCCCTTAGCACCCTCTTCAACCCCAATGAGGAAAAGGAAGAAGGAGAGGGACCTGTGTTGACCCCAAACTTTTTTTTATCAGTCATAGGGCTTGAACTCTAGGCCTGGGTGCAGTCTCTAAGTTCTTTTGCTCCAGGCTAGCACTCTGCCACTTTGAGCCACAGAGCCACTTCTGGAGATAAGAATCTCATGGCCTTTCCTGCTCAGACTGGCTTTAAACTGCCATCCTCAGACCTCAGCCTTCTGAGTAGCTAGGATTACAGGCGTAAGCCACTAGCACCCAGACCCATCAAACTTCTTAAAGGACTTTTTACTATTTCACCTTGAGGTAGGTCAATACCACTCTCCCCTATTTCCAATGGGGAAACTGACAAAAGGCAGCAAGAGCATTGCCTAAGCCATCTGATGGCACAAGGGGCAAAGAAGAGGTGCTATATTCATCTACCCCTTAAATAGGGTGGCAAGCTAAGCTGTGTCCTGCTGGTTGAGTTGTCCTCTCAGGCTCAGTCAAAGGTGAGAGACATCCAAGCAGCAACACTCAGTGCCCTCTGCCCAATGCCCAGGTGTGGCTTCCCATACCCACACACGACATAGGACAAGGAGTTAAGGGACAGATGCAAGCAACCCTTCCTTCACAGGGATGAAAAACAGAAGCCTTATCCTGTGACATCCCCTCACACACTACAACCTCAACTGCAGAATTTATAAGGTGCATGGAGGCTGAGTATGGCTTCCCCCACTGTAGAACTGTAGACCTTGTCCACTTTCCAGACCCAGATCTTCCCACATAAGCTCTAAGCCTCCTGCCTGGGCACCCTTAAGCAAATAAGCTCAACTTTTTACCTCAGGGCTAGAAACCAAGTCACTGGAAGGTTATCCCCAAGTCACTGAGAGCCCTCCCTAGGCATGGTGGCAGCAGAACAGAGCTCCAGGGGTGAATCTGGTCCCAAGAACTGCTATGCAGGCCTACTGTAGGAAACTAACTTGTTTGCCTAACCCAGAGCCTCCCCTGGGCACATTGTTTCTGCTATAAACCTAGAGGACAGGACATCTTGCTTGAACTCAGCCCCTAGCTGCCCAGCTCAAAGCACCAGAGTGAGGTGGACTAGGCAAGGGTTGAAGCAGCAGCAGATATGCCCTTCAGGGAGGAGTTCCAGAGCCTGCTTCACTTCACATTATTCAAGGAACCCCACTGACTGCCTAAGGAGGATTAAGAGCCTCAGGAGGTTGAAGAGGTCCATGGGATACCACAGTGAATGGCCCCATCCACAGACAACCAGATGACCCCAGAGAGAGAAGGTACTGGGAAGGAAGAGAGCCGAAATTGTTTATGGCAACAGATGAGGCTAGGTGTATGCAGCCAGCATCCTCAGGTATCACTGGCCACTCACTGAGGTTCTTGGCCTAATCAGTTGCTAGTGTGATCTGAACATGAGCAGGGGCGTTTCTAGGGTCTAGAAGCCTGGAGTGTTCAGTACCAGGAGGGAGTGAAGTCACACCTGGGGCTCCCTTGCCCAAGGTGTCCTACATTGGGGGAAGGACAGGGGCCACAGTATGACCCCTCACAACAGCGTACCTAGGTAACAAGAAGTACAGCCACACTAAGTCCCAGCTGGCGCCTGGGGAGTGGCAGTCCTGGTGGGCACCACTCATACCCTTCTGGCCTGGTTGGGTAAAGAGGTCCAGGGGGTGCACCAGGGAGGAGTCTCCAGAGCTGACTTTGGCAATGCCAACAGAGCAGAAGCCAGATGGGTAGGCACAGAGCCCAGTGTTCTCCCCTAGCACTCTAAGCATCCACATCTGGACCAGACTCTTGGAAGAGCGACTGCTTTCTCAGGTTGAGCCGGGCACACTTAGGGCATGTAGTTGAATTGTCATAGTAGCAATCCCTGGGGACAGAAAGACAGACATGTAAAATTGTATCACTGGAACCTTTCAAGCTTAGTAGGTGAGCTCCTATGACCCCTGTGCAAAGGGGCAAAGGGGCTTGGATGTTCATTACCATAGGTCAGATGCAAGGCTGGCATGCAAGTATGACAAGACCTGTGTGTGGTAAAGGCTTGTCCAGTATATGGGTATCTATTCAAGGGCACTCCTATTGCATTATCTGGACAATGCAGGCCCCCAGTATTCACATTCAGGCTCCGAGTTTCTTTCTTTACCACTGTCACCTATTCTCACCATTGTGAAGCCTTCAATTACAATTCCCAAACTGTGTGTCAAGGCATACCGGGATCAAGCATGTACATAGGATTCTATAGGCTCATTTGAACATGTGGAAAGAATACATGTTCAAATTCAGCAGTATTTGACATGTGTCTACCACTAAAACTACTAGCTCAAGAGAGTTCATGTTTCAACAAGTGTTTTTACTACATCCCTTTTTGTGACAACTGGCTTTGAGGAGCTGGGATTTCTGCACTTGCTATGATAAACCGGTGCCAGGGCCAAAAAAAAAAAATCAGTGTGGACAGAAATAGTGATGGAGGGTTCTCATCCAACTCCAGAGCCCAGTAGATGCACATATACCATAGGTAAGAAATTGTGCACCCATTATCCTAGCTATTCAGGAGGCTGAGATCTGAGGATCAAGGTTCAAAGCCAGCCCAGTCAGACAAATCCATGAGATTCTTATCTCCAGTTAACCACAAAAAGCCAGAAGTGATGGTGTGGCTCAAGTGGTAAAGCATCAGCCTTGCAAAAAGCTATGGGAAAGGGCTGAGAATAGAGTGCTTGCCTAGCATGCATGAAACCTGGGTTTGATTCCTCAGCACCACATATGCAGAAGAAGCCAGAAATGGTGCTGTGGCTCAAGTGGTAGAGTGCTAGCCTTGAGCAAAAAGAAGCTCAGGGACAGTGCTCAGGCCCTGAGTTCAAGCCCCACAACTGGCAAAAATAAAAAATCTATGGGAGAAGATGAGGGTCTGAGTTCAAGCCCTAGTCCCAGTACAAAGAAAAAAGGAAAAAGGAAAAGAAACTGTGCTTATTGCAGAATAAAGTTTATGTTTTTCTTCTAGCTTATGTGTATTATTTTTTTCAAATAGCCACTATTAAATCTGCAGGATATAAATTCTCATAATACTATTTAAACATACATACTTATAAGCAAAAGTATTAGGTATTTCTTTTGGACTAGGGACACTGGAAAAGGTACTGAAATATTAAGGATGTCAGAAACAAGAATGTTTGGGAACCTCTGCCCTATGCTAACTGAGAGTGACTTCACTGTGAATGCAGAAGGAAGCAGTGCAGACACTGTGCAAGTCTAAGCAGGCCTTGGAAACGAATCCAGAATGGTCTGGACTATGATGACCCCTCCCCAGCCCACAAGCATTCATTCCTAATAGAATTTTTACATATAGACATCAGTGTGTAAATCTATGGCTCAGGATCAGCAAAGGCCCAAATGTCTGTCTCCCTCTCTTTCAGGGATGGCAGTGCCTGCTTCCTCAAGCTGAGACCAAGGAAAGAAAGCCACTCAGCGGGCAGGGCAGAGCCTCAACACCTCCTCTGAGAAGGACCTGGTCACACCCACCTGTGGAAGACCGCGGAGCAGTCCATGCACACAGACGTGTGGCTATCAAATGGGAACAGCACGTCACCTTCTCTGCAGAGCTCACACACAAAGCCCTTTGCCTGACACCGCTGGTGGGGAGAAGAAACAGTGTGGAGAGGTTAGAGGATATAAGCAGGTAAGTGCCAACTCTGGCCAGGGATACTGGGACAAGCTGCTTCTCCTGCCCATCACAGCCCCCAAGACTGGGGTCAGGAAAGTGGCCCAGGGTCTCCTGTGGGTCAGAGTGGGTGGGAAGACCCACCTCGCAGTCCAGCTTGATGTGCTTGGCGAAGAGTGTGTGGATCTCAGTAAGGGAGCAGCCAAGACGGCCCATGTGCACATCCAAGAGGTCCTGGATGGAGTACATCTCATCGTTCTCCACAAAGTGCTGCCGGTCCTGGAGCTGCCAAGTCCCAGAAGCTGTGACCCCAAGCACAGAGAAGGAGACCCTCCCACAACCCTCTGTCTGTTCCCACTGTCCAGGCCTTATCTCTCGGCCAGGTCCAGCAGATACCATGGGGTGAACAGCCCAAGCCAGGAACAACTAGAAGCCTCCAAAGACACAAAGCCCTGGGAGCCCTAAGAGCAGAAGTAGGGAGCCTGGGGGAGCCAAAGCAGGAAAATGGGGCTAGGGCCACATTTCCTGACCTGGGTAACCCAGCTCCCCCAAACACACTCTTCTTACCCATATAATTCCACCTCCAACCACCCTGCTCCCCACTCACTAGGCCCTTCTCCTGCCAGCCACACCTCACCCCAGGCCTCATCTCCCTGCTTAACACCTCCTCAGTACTCCCTGCCCCTCCTCAACTTTGTCCTACCCATATGCTCACCACCCTGACACACTAGCTATTTTTCCTACATTTCAAAACTGATGGGAATGGCTACAAGGCAAGGATTCCTGCCTGTCGTTTTTTTTTTTCATTGCTTCCTAGAATCTAGACCAGTGCATATGAATATTAAACACATAAATAATGAACACATTAAAACTTGTGTTTTGTTCAACTGGCCTGAAGTGGATGTCTACTTCCACCAAGAATCACATAAAAGTTGCAGACAATGTTTATCTCAGTTCCCAAACTGAGATAATCAGAGAATGATTTTGTGGTTAGGATACCTAATATCTTTTTTGTTTTCTTGCCAGTCTTGAGGCTTGAACTCAGGGCCTGGGCACTATCCCTGAGCTTTTTTGCTCAAGGCTAGTGCTCTGCCACTTGAGCCACAACGCCACTTCCGGCTTTTTCTATTTACGTGGTACTGAAGAATCGAACCCAGGGTTTCATGCTAGGCAAGCACTCTATCACTAAGCCACATTCTCAGCCCCTAGTAGCTTATTATAAGACCTGATATTACTGGGGCAGAGTTTGGGAGACTGCTGATAGTATAATATATACAGCTACCAAGTTGTCTGAGAAGTCTTGAGCCTAAGGTGTCCTATCACTGCAGGGGCCATTCCCTCCAGCAGTCTGACCTGCAGCAACAGACGTGCTTCCATGGCCTCCTTGCAAGTGATGAAGTACGGCTTCATGAGCAGGATGTCCTGGCGTAACTTCTGTGGATAAGGGCAACAAGTAGGCCTCAGCCAGGTCAGAGAGCTGCACCTTAGCCATCTCTTTCCTGTCCTAGCTTTATAGGGTATCCTCAGATTACCCTCTGGGTGTTAGCAAGATCAACAGGGGCTGAGGAAGGTATCTTGGAGCTTCCCAGGATGGTCTTAGATCTGAGTGCTACAGAGAAACTCGAGTACAGATCTCAGCTTCTAGGCTACATTGGATCTTGAGGTTCATTTACCATCACCTATGGGATTCTCCATCTACTCTACTTACCTGCTTCCCCAAGTATGCAAATTGACCTGTCCAAGAGCCAGTAGCCTGTAGAACAGTACTAGGACACGTTTGACACACTGGGCCTAACTCCTACTCAGATTTCACATTCCTCATCAGCCTCTGTGATCTTGATAACTTACTCTGCTCTACCTGGTCTTCCCCAGTAACATGGAATTGGACTTATTCTACTGCCTTCCCTGCAATCCATCAGCTCCTGCCTGGACTAGAACATCTAGATCTCCATGCTAGATAAAATTGGCCACCACTGGCTCAAGTAGTAGAGCACTTGCCTGGCAAGTGCAGGGTCCTAAGCTCAAAGCCAATAAGGAGAAAAAAAACAGTCACTGGAAAGTAGTCTGAGCTGAGATTGCTGTAATTATAGAGTGGACACAAAACTCAAAGACAAGACACAAAAATAGAGAATGAAGACCATATAATTGCCTGTCCTGGAGCTTGAAACTCAGCGCCTGAGCACTGTCTCTGGCTTCTTTTTACTAAAGGCTAGCATTCTACCTATTGAGCCACAGTTCCACTTCCGGCTTCTTCTGTGTATGTGGTGCTGAGAAATCGAACCCAAGGCTTCATGCATGCTATACAAGCACTCTACTGCTAAGCCACATTCCCAGCCCTATTTCAATAATTTTGTATATCAATTGTATGTTGAAATAATCTTTTGGATATATTGAATTAAATATTAAATATTGCAATGGTCCTGATAGTGCATATTTGTAATACCAGCACTCAGGAGGTGAAGTTTGAAAGTTCAAGGCCACAAGGGAAGGGATGATATTGCTGGGTGCTGGTGGCCCATGCCTGTAATCCTAGCTACTCAGGCGGCTGAGGTCTGAGGATCCTGGTTCAAAGCCAGCCCCATAGAGGAAATTCCATGAGACTCTTATCTCCAATTAATCACCAGAAAGCCAGAAGTTGTTCAAGTGTTAGAGAGCAAAAAAGCTCAGAGACAGCACCTAGGCTACAAGTTCAAGCCCCAGGAACAGCACTAAAATAAAGTAAGATAAAAAGGCTACTAAAAAAAAAAACCTTAATTGCCTCCATACCTGGCATCAGATTGCCACTGAACAGGGTTCTATCTCCTTTAATCCAAGACCAGCAAAGGGCCCTGCTAAGATGGCATGCCTCCCAGATTCAGCACCTCCCACAGGCCAGAGAAAGGGTCCATCTGATACAGTACTGCCTCATCCCTCAACTCAGGTCCAGCCTTACCCGGATCTCCACCAGTTCTTCCACATAGTTGAATAGCAGGGGGTTGATCTCCCGTAGCCGGAGCACTGGCCGGGATACCATCAGTGCCAGGTAGCGCATGCTACAGCGAGAAACCTGCAGGGTGCAGCACAAGAAACCTGCCCACTGGGGCCTAGGGGACCCATCCATGTTCTGTATACTCACTGGCTCTCCTTCCCCATGGCCACCCCTACCCCACACCCCACCCCTCTACCTTGCGTGGCTCAAAATCCCAGTTGTGCACAACTCGTGCGGGAATGACAGCCAGATCGTTCCAGTGGCAGTGGTTGCAGTAGTACTGGCCAGTGTAATCACACTGCCTCGCCTCACTTGGCACACCCCCTGTGGTGGGTTCATACAGATCAGGGCCATATGCCTAAAGTCTCCTCCCTGGCCAACAGACCCCCTCCTCCCAGATCAAAAGGACAGGAAAGAAGAGCAAGGTAGACCAGGGGTCCCACCCCACTGAACTGGCCGCCCCTCCTCCTCAACCACAGTGCCTCTGTAGATCCTAAGGTGCTCTTAGTTTGGTCACCAGTAAAACAGAACAACAGGACCATGCTATGGTCCTGAAGGGAGCCCATGAGTTAACATTTATTAACATTTCCATCTCAAGAAGGAAGCTGTGACTCAACAGGAGTGTGGCTACTGAGATTCCTCTCCCTAGTCCTTCCTATCTGTGTAGGCACTGTGTGACAAAGGGCCACACAAAGGCTGGGCTCAGGCTCCAGCCTTAGAGTGACCTGGGCACATCATAGAACAACCGAAATCTCTTTTTGCTCCAGTGGGAAATAGACATCCCAGTAATGACTCTTGCCACTTAAAGCTAGGGAACAGAAGCCTTCCTGCCCTCAGGTCAGTCCTCAGCTGTCTGATAGCTTCCAGTCTGTTCCTGCCTTGCTTTGAGAGGACCCTCTTTATCACTCACGCAAAGAGATGGGAGCCCGGCACTCTGCACAGCGGTAATCCTGGCTGTCCAGTCCTGTCTCAGGACAGATGTTCAGCTCATACTCAGCCTGATGGCTGACTTTGGAGCTCACACAGGGCTTGGAGACAAGGTTCAGGCACTTGCTGTGACAGCGGTAATAACACCCTGTGATGGGAAGCAACCATACCTCTTAGAAGTCACAGAAAGGTGTCCATACTGACTTTCATGAGATCCACTCCAGAGTAGACAAACCAGACACTTCTTCAGGTCTTGGCTCCTCAAAGATCCTTGTGACCCTGTTCAACATTTGCCTTGCCTATCAATTCTAGACACACACATTCACAGCCAACCTGCTATTCTCACTCTCAAACTCAAACTGTCCAAATGGAGTTTCTTCTCTTCCATCTCAACCTTCTTCCCTCATTTCTCATCTCAGATTTCAGTGACTCCAAACTATTGCTAAGACTAAAGGGCATGAGTCACTTTGCCTCTTCTCTACCCTCTTCTACTGCACTTTTGAACTTCCAGCTAGCACTCAGCTACCTGTCACCCACATCATGATGATTGGGTTTTTCTTGCTTTCTTTTTCTTTTTTTTTTCTTTTCTTTTTCTTTTTTGGCTAGTTCTGGGGCTTGGACTCAGAGTCTGAGCACTGTCCCTGGCTTCTTTTTTTTGCTCAAGGCTAGCACTCTGCCACTTGAGCCACAGCTCCACTTCTGGCCGTTTTCTGGATATGTGGTGCTGGGGAATTGAACCCAGGGCTTCATGTATACGAGGCAAGCACTCTCGTCACTAGGCCATATCCCCAGCCCTCTTCCTTTCTTTTTCTTTCCTTCCTTCTTTCTTTCCTTCCTTCTTTCTTTTCTTCCTTCCTTCCTTTCTTTCTTTCTTTCTTCCTCCTCCTCCTTCTTTCTTCTCCTTCTCCTCCTCCTCCTTCTTCTTCCTCTTCCTCATTCTTCCTCCTCCTCCTCCTTCTTCCTTCTTCTTCTTCCTCTTCCTCCTCCTCCTCCTCCCCCTTCTTTTCCTTCCTCCAGCTTTGCTCCCCCCTCCAGTGCATGTGCAGATCAGCAGTGATAGCCTGGGTATCCAACCATCGTCCCTGCTGCACTTAACAGGAAAACCCTCAGCTAGCTTCTACAATATTCTTTTTCAGGCACAATGCTTTAGCTACTATGAAGACTAGACACCTTGGCCAGGTATCAGTGACTCACACCTGTAAAATTAGCTACTCAGGAGGCTGAGAGTCTGCCCAGCAGAGGAGTCTATGAGACTCTGTCCAATTAACCAGAGTAATGCTGGACTGAAGGTTCAAGTAGTAGAGTGACAGCTGTGAGCAAGAAAGTCGAGTGATAGCCTTGAGTTCAAGACCAGTACAGATATAAACACATGCTCACACTCACATGCACACATGTACACACACACACACACAAAGACTAGACATTTTAAAGCCCATCTTTCTTCAAACAGGGCACACATCAACCACAGAGCCTTTGCAGATCTGCCTCCCAGCTCTACCCCTGACTTGTCTCCTGACCTCCAAGCATTTGCTTAAACACCAAATGAGGCTTTTTCTCAGTCCCTATTTAAACACCCAATAAATGTCATTCCTTTTCCCTTTTCCTTACTATGAAGGTAATACCATGTCATTTACCAGTCAATTTCTCATGCAAAACAGCACCATCAAAGGAAAATTTCTCTCTGCACTATCCATTGAGAAAGCAACCAGACTCATGCAGCCGTGGAGTGCTTACAATGTACATAGCACAGATGAAGCTCCATATTCTGTGCATTTAGATCTAAACTTGAATAGTCCTGCGTGGCTCATGGCCACTATACTGGAGAGCTTAATGAGGCCAGGGAACTGCCATGTTAGCTTTTCCATTCTTTAAATTTCCAGCATACAGAAGAGCTTGATCAAATGAGAATTTACCTGAATATGACCCACATCTGGAATCAGAGCTTTACCACCTCTACCTTACTTGGGGGACTTAGGCAGGAAGAGCAAGCTTCTATGTCAGCCCACCTGCACATGCGCACCAGGTCTGAACTTCCATCTCAGCCCACCTGTGCAGGTGTACCAGGTCTGGATGAGGCCCCAGATGATGGTGCTACACTTGTCACAGGTTTGCTTGACACTCTTGCTCTTCTCCTTGTAGAAGCGGTGCTCAAGGAGGACTCGGATGTTAGGCTCATCCTCATTGGGATCCTATAGGGGAAGGGAAAAGGAAGAGTCACAGGTGAGCTAGGCTACAGCTTGTTCCTTTTGGTTAAGTTCAATTCATGCCTTCCAGATACTTCTAGGAGCAGAGACTGTGAGTATTAGCCTAATGCATGTTCCCTTTCCTCCTATAGCACTAGGAGGACAGTCAGGTGCAGACAACAAGATCACACTACTTTCCTAGCAACCCTGTCAGCCTTGTGCTGCCTAGATCCAAGGGCCTGTAAGCAAGGATTGACCCTTCCCGCTTTTTACTGGTTTGGTGCAGACCAAGATGCGGTGTGAGGATATCTTAGACTTTTCCTCTCAGTGACTGAAAGAAAAACAAAATAGGATGGCCCAGTATCTCCAATACCACTCACTGTCATCTGCATGAAGAAAATCACACACATCCCCCTTAAATCACTGCTTAAGTTGTGCTTATTATCATAGACTTAATTACTTCCTAATGAATGTTTCATTCTAAATTCCCAGGAGTTAATTCCCAGTACAAGGGACTCAGTGGTAGCCAAGTCAGAGACTCAAACTCAATTCAACATGATGATTCCTGTGGGTTTTGGACTATGGGATCCATTACTTCCATATGCAGTAAGAGTCTCACAGACATCCCTGCCTGAGCTGGCTTCAAATCTCAATCCTCAGGTCTCAACTTCCTGAGTTGCTGGGATGATAGATGTGAACCAATGGCACCCAGCCCACTCTGTCTTTCTAGGAACCATTCTAACTCAGTCTCTCAGAGCTCAGAGGAGACCCACTCAGAGGCTACCTAGTCCTTCTGCCGCCTACAGTCTCAACCATGGTTCCTGGCACCTCCATGGGGTCAGGCCAGTACGCACCTTCAGCTCCTGGAGCTTTAGCCGCAGATGGATAAGCCTCACCACAGCATCTTTCTGCTTCTCTGACTGCTCCGGCAGCTCCAGAATCACCTGCTTGCATTCCTCAATTGCCTGCTGCAGCTGCTGAACATCAGAGGCAAGGAAAAGACCCTGCCCAGGTGGGAGGGCTGTAGTCAGATGGTCTCCTAGCAGATTCTCTGTGGAGACTAAGGTTGTATTCAAGGGTGGTGAGGCTCAGGGCAGATCTCAACCTCCTCACCAGATGAGGACTCACTGCACATAGCCCAAGTATTATCTAGCAAACTTCAACCCCCACATCTTTGGATAAGGCGAGACTGACCACTATCTGCCCCTAGCTGGACTGATGTACCCACAGGTCTCTGAAGACCCAACTCAGGACATTTTTCAAAAGAGGAATTCTGGGTAGGCATGGTAATGAACACATAATCACAGCATTTGGGAAATAGAAACAGGAAGGTTTCCAGTTCAAGGCCAGCCTGGTATACACAGTGATACCCTGTCTCCAAAACAAAATAAATTCAAACAAAAAAGGCAACTTTCAAGGGCTGGAAGGGTATCTCAGTGATAAAGCACTTGCCTAACATGCTACAGGGCCTTAGTTTGATAGTCCTTCCTCTTCTTCTTCTTCTTTCTTCTTCTTCTTCTTCTTCTTCTTCTTCTTCTTCTTCTTCTTCTTCTTCTTCTTCTTCATCATCATCTCCTTCCTCTTCCTCTCTCTCTCTCCCTCTCTCTCTCCCTCCCCCCCCCCACACACACATACACACTTCCCTCTTTTACAAATGATTTTTTTGGCTACACAGTTTCATTTCTACAGAGCTATTCCTTGGAGGGGAGCTACGAACACTATATTTCTTGTCATAAGAAAAAGGACTGGCCTTTGGTTGAATTGTTAGGCCCAAGCAGATACTAGCAACATTGTGTAGGTGTACCCAGCCACCCCAAGACTTGGTACTTCTTTTTTTTTATGTGTGCCAGTCATGGGGCTTGAATGTAGGGCCTGGGCGCTGTCCCTAAGCATTTGTGCCCAAGGCTAGCACTCTATCACTTAAGCCACAACAGCTCTATTTCCAGCTTTTTGGTAGTTGCAGACAGGGTCTCTCAGAGGGAGAAGAAACATCTCAGATTACCTACCTAGATCTAAGCTGACTCTACTTTCTCTGTAAGAATAGGGTCAGGGCTATGTAGGTCTCAGGTTTGAGGACCCAGAGATTTGCCTGAGGTGGGGCAGCTGTGGTTGATGACAGAACTTCACAGAGATGGGAAAATGCACCTTTAGCTCTTGAGAGTGCTGTGAACCACAGCCCTGCTACCAGGGTAGTCAGGTGGTAATCAGGAAGCTGCTGACCTCAGTATCTCAGAGCCCAGTCACTCCCCTCCCAGATCCCAAAACATACCACAGGGCGAGAGAAGTGGTCTTCAGACAGGCCAAGATCCATCATGTGCTCAGAGCAGTGGAACTCAGGCTCCCCAGGGGACAACTCAGGAAGGATCTCTGGAGGACAGGGGAAAGCAAGAAGGTACGTGCGTGCGTGTGTGTGTGTGTGTGTGTGTGTGTGTGCATGTGTGTGTGTGTGTTTGCCCCTCCTGCGCCTAGACCCTCACAAAAGTAACCAGAGTGGCTAGAGCTGGAAAGAAAACACAAGGAGTCCATAGGATGGCCTAGAGGGAGGGGTAGAAGCTGGGTTCTCCACATCTGTCTGATATGCATTTGGAAAGAAATCCAGCTTTTTGCCAGATAGGAGAGATGAGATGGAATGTCAGACACTTGGTGGTGTTGAAAGAGGCAAACACGACAGCATTATATCTAGGGTGACACACTTATATTCCTGTATACTTGGGACACAGAAAATAATTAGATGATGGTTCAAGGCTAGCCCAGGAAAAAAGTTCATGAGAATCCATCTCAACCAACAAAAGGTGAGCATGGTGGTGCATGCCTGTTATCCCAGCTATGTGGAATACATAAATAGGAGGACTGAGGTCTACCGTGGCCTGAGACGCTACTAGTGAAGCAGGGAGATCAGGTCTGGCCAGTGCCATATTGACCACTTGGTGAATGGTAGGATCTGGCATCTTATTTTTATGCTGGAAGAAGGTGAGGCACCCCTCCTACGCAGGTGAAGGGTATGCCTGAATCCCTGGAGGCAGGGGTGGACACTTGGCTGATAGGTTACTAAACCTGTCAGTCCAGTACCTGGGACTGGGAGTTTCCTGTGACCCTGCCCCCTGACCTGAGCCTAGTTAGGCTTGCAACAGCTCAGATACCATTACATCATGCCACGTGTCTCTGTTTGCATCCCATGTCCTGTCTCCTGGCTCTTCTCTGGCCACCATGGCATCCCCATTCAGCTGTCCACTGGAGCTCAATTGGTTTGTTGGTATAGTTTTTGTTCTTTCCTTTCTTCTCTGGCCTGTTTACTAACTGTGCTAAGTGTATTTGCAGGCTGCAGGCCTTTGTAACAAGACTCCAAAATTCAACCTCCCAAAATGTGGCTTCTCTGATTTCTGTTTTTACCCTCTTACAACACTAGAAAAATAATGAAATTGAAATCCCTTAAAAATGAATAAAGAAAAGAAAAAATAATGGTGTTGGGTTGTTTTTGTTTGTTTGTTTGTTTGTTTTTGTCAGTCCTGGGGCTTGAACTCAGGGCCTGAGCACTGTCCCTGGCTTCTTTTTGCTCAAGGTTAGCACTCAACCACTTGAACCACAGCACCGCTTTCAGCTTTTTCTGTTTATGTGGTACTGAGGAATAGAACTCAGGGCTTCATGCATGCTAGGCAAGCACTCTACCATTAAGCCACCTTCCCAGCCCTGTTGTTGTAGAAAAACAGGGCTGGGAATGTAGTTTAGTGGTAGAATGCTTGCCTACCATGCTCGAAGCCCTGGATTCGATTCCTCTGCACCACATACATAAAAAAAGCCAGAAGTGGTACTGTGGGTCAAGAGGTAGAGTGCTAGCCTTGAGTACAGAGAGGCTCAGGGGGGCTGGGAATGTGGCCTAGTGGTAGAGCGCTTGCCTTGCATGCATGAAGCCCTGAGTTCAAATCCTTAGCACCACATACACAGAAAAGGCCAGAAGAGGCACTGTGGCTCAAGAGGTAGAGTGCTAGCCTTGAGCAAAAAGAAGCCAGGGACAGTGCTCGGGCCCTGAGTTCAAGCCCTAGGACTGGCAAAAAAAAAAAAAAGAAGCCAGGAACAGTGCTCAGGCCCTGAGTACAAGCCCTAGGAACGAAGAGGAGGAGGAGGAGGAGGAGGAGGAGGAGGAAGAGGAAGAGGAGGAGGAGGAGGAGGAGAAGGAGGAGGAGGAGAAGGAGGAGGAGGAGGAGGAGGAGGAGGAGGAGGAGGAGGAGGAGGAGGAGGAGGAGGAGGAGAAGAAGAAGAAGAAGAAGAAGAAGAAGAAGAAGAAGAAGAAGAAGAAGAAGAAGAAGAAGGAAAGGAAAGGAAAACAATGAAAGCAAAAAGGGCTAGGGGTATGGCTCAAGTAATACAGTGCTTACCTAGCAAGCGCAAGGCTGAGTTCAAACCTTAGTACTGCCAAAATAAAGTTATAGAAACATCCTGATTCCTAAAGAAGAAGGCATTATACACAAATTGACAAGCTATCACATAAAATTCATGAGCCCCTGAGCACACTCCAGGCCATCGGGGCAAACACCTGGCCCAAGCTCTCCCTACCAGCTTTGTCTGCAGTTTCTAGGGCTCATACACTATGGTTCCCAGAAGAATGAGGCACATGACATTCGACCCTCTAACTTTCCTCCACCAGATCTTATTCGTAATTTTGTTCTCTGGGGCTCAGCAATGACTGGCCAGAAACAAATTCCTGTCTCTTGAGAGTATATAATCAGTGCTGGGAATATGGCCTAGTGGCAAGAGTGCTTGCCTCGTATACATGAAGCCCTGGGTTCGATTCCCCAGCACCACATATATAGAAAATGGCCAGAAGTGGCGCTGTGGCTCAAGTGGCAGAGTGCTAGCCTTGAGCAAAAAGAAGCCAGGGACAGTGCTTGGGGCCCTGGACTCTGGGACAGTGCTCGGGCCCAGAGTCCAAGGACCAGGACTGGCAAAAAGAAAAAGAAAAAAAAAGAAAGAGAACTTGATAAAAAAAATTTTGGCATGTACTGGTCTTGGGGCTTAAACTCAGAGCCTAGGCTCTAAACTTTTTTTTTTCCCCAGTCCTGGGGCCTGAACTCGGCCTGGGCACCATCCCTGAGCTTCTTTTGCTGAAGGTGAGAGCTCTACCACAGGAGCCACAACACCACTTCTGGCTTTTTTTTTCTGAGTGGTTTATTGGAGGTAAGAGTCTCACAGCCTTTCCTGCCCAGGCTGGCTCCAAACTTCAATCCTCAAATTTCAGCGGCCTGAGGAGCTAGGATTCCGGGTGTGAGTCACCAGTGACCAGCTTCCCTGGACATCTTTCCTCAAGGCTAGCACTCTACTACTTGAGCCACAGCTCCACTTGCGAGTTTTTGTTTGTTTTTGGTAGTTAGCTGGATAAAGAATCTCACAGACTTTCCTGCCCAGGCTGGCATTAAACCGTGATCCTTGGATCCAGCCTCCCGAGTAGTTAGGATCATAGGCATAAGTCACCAACACCCAGCCCAAAATAATTTCAAACGAAATCAACATGAAGGGCGGCAGGGAGGTGGTGGGGACGAAATGGTCCCCCCAGTTCCTACCCCCCCATCACTCACCTTCAGAAGTAGTGTCCTGAGCCTCCTCATTGGATCCCTGTTCATGCTGCCTTGGCCCAAGTTGCTTGTTGAAGGGGTTGAGATGGGCCTGCCGGAACCGGGCTAGCTTCTCATCATATTCCATAGCATCCCACCTACGAGACGAAGCACTGCTGGGTGAGTACCTAGGTCCACAGCTCATCATGGAGCATCCATTCCACCAACTTGGGAGCTTTATCTTATAAGGAAGGTATTGCTACTCAGCAACCTCAGTCTTCTGCCTCTCCCCAAACAACGTAGGCTGCACTCACCAAAGCCCACAGTGACATGGCATGGTCTGTACCCATCTTGTGGGTCCAAACGTATCCGGAGTCCTAAGACACAGGGCTGGAGCCCAAGGTCCTGCCTCCCAGCACCAGGGCCACCCAGTGAGCTACGAGGAAACAGTGAGCTCAACCGGGAGAAGACCGGCGGGGCGCGCCCCCAGTGCCCACCCATTTCACAGAGGAGACGGGCCCGGGGCCCGCCGGTCCGCGCCCCCGGGCAGTAGCCTGGGAGCGGAGCTAAACCCTGCCCCCCGGAGGTGCAGCCGGTACCTCCACCGCGGCGCCGGGCTGTGCGGGCCCGACGTCGGGACCCGGCTCCGGGCGCGCCGGGCCGGGCCGGGCCCGCAGCCGGCTCCGCACCCCGAGTGTCCGCAACAGGCACGGGTGTCGGGAAGGCCGGGGCCGGGCCGCGCGCGCCCCGAGGCCCGGGCCCCGCCGGCTCGGCGGTCATCCCGGCCCGCGGAAGCCGCGGGGCCGCTCACCTGCCAGCCAGCGCCGCTACATGGTAACCCGCCCGGCCGCCATCGCTCCAGGGAAACCGCCCGGCGCTCGCTGCCGCCGCCTCCGGCCGGGAGGCCCGCAGCACCGGGCCCGCCCCGCGCCCGCGCGGCCGCGCCCCTTCCCGGAAAGGGCAGTCCTTGGGATCGAGGCTCTGGATCGCGAAAGCACTGCTTTAAACCAAGTCACTTTTTTTTTAAGTCGCCGACATCCGTGGGGCCGGTGGCTCAGGCCTGAAGCCCTCGCTCGCTGCGGCTGGGGGCTGAGACCCGAGGACGCGGGCAGGAAAGCCTCTGAGACTCGAATCGACGATTCACCCGCAAAAAGCGGGAAATGGAGGAGTGACTCCGGAAAGAACTCAGCGTTGAGGAAACCGGGCCCTGAGTTCCAGCCCGAGGACACACACCAACAAATGTGCTGCAAGATCTGAGGATCGCAGCTGAAGCCAGCCCAAGCGGGAAAGGCGGCGAGACGCTTGGCTTCAATGAACTCCGCCGGGAAGGCTCGAGGTGGCAGTGGGGCTCACGTGGTGGGGTGCTAGCCTGAGGCTCAGGGACAGAGCCCAGCCCAAGAACCCTGTGAACTCGGTGTTGACGCACCCACCTTTCAGAGAAACTGATGCCGAGTGGGGGAAGCGGGGTATGGCGCTCTGTTCAGCCGAGAAGCAACTGAAGTGGAGGGGTGGAACTTTGGAGGTAGCCTTTGACTGTAGAGGCATGCATATCTCTATCGATAGTCTGTCTACCTACCCATCCATCTAGCGTCTATCTCCTCTACATAATCTATTATCCCTAAGGTCTACCCCCTGGAGGGCTCCAAGTAGACCTCGAGGCAGTTACCTCCCGCTTCTCTGAGGTCACATCCAATCCACCCGGCCATACCTCCCACCTTTCCCTAAATAATCTGGCTCAACACGAGTACCACTCTCTTTCCTTTTCTCTCTTACTCTCTTGCTCTTCTCTCTTTTTCTCTTCTCCCTTCCCCTCTGACTCCCCATGCCTCCATCTTATATGGGCTGGCAGTTTGCTCTCTCCCCAATAAACTCTTCTCTGCCTGAGCCATGTGGTGGGGTTCCTTTCCAGAGAACCTTACATCATTTATCATCTATCTATCTGTCTATCTCATCTATACAATCTATTATCTATCTATATAATCTATTACCTATATATGTATGTATCTATCAAATATACACTCACAAACATGTGAATCTCCTGTGCCTGGCTAGGCTGCTATTACAGAAGGAGGGCCCTGGACACTGGCCTAACAAAGTCCATTTTGTCACTTTCTGCCATTTTTTTCCTCTAAGTCTCTCTCTTATGGTCATCTTGGGACTTTAGAAAAGACAAAAATCAAGGAATAAATGTCTGTGATAAAAGCCCAAACTGCCCTCAACAAATACCTTCTTACAACTAGACATCAATGGAACATCCTAGCATAATGGTCAACCAGAAAACATGGTTGACCTGGGCCACATAATTACAAAATACCGCTGGCTCCTGCCCTAACTCACCCTTCACTTAAACCCACAACTCATGCCAACACCTAGAATATAATCTCAGGGTCATTGAGTCCCTTGTCTTCCTGACATTGCTGCTGTGTTCAAATCTTTCTCTAGGGGCTGGGAATATGGCCTAGTGGCAAGAGTGCTTGCCTTGTATACATGAAGCCCTGGGTTCAATCCCCCAGCACCACATATATAGAAAACGGCCAGAAGTGGTGCTATGGCTCAAGTGGCAGAGTGCTCTCCTTGAGCAAAAAGAAGCCAGGGATAGTGCTCAGGCCCTGAGGCAAGCTCCAGGGCTGGCCAAAAATAAATAAATAAATCTTTCTCTACTCTTCGCTAGTGCCGAATGCTTTTGTTTGCTTGCTTGCCACTCCTGGGCTTGAATTCTGGGTCTGGGCACTGTCCCCGAGCTTCCTTTTGCTCAAGGCTAGCACTCTACCACTGGAGCCACAGGGCCACTTCCAGCTTTTCTATTTATGTGGTACTGAGGAATCAAACCCAGGGCTTCATGCATGCTAGGCAAGCACTCTACCACTGAGCCACATTCCCAGCCCCTGCACAATGTATTGGCATATAGGAACTGGAGGTTGACCCTAGTACATTTGGGTTGCCCAAAGCTGGGGCCTTTCATCCAAAGTTCTGGCTTCATTATTGCTATTTTATTGTTGTTTGTGAACAAAAACAGGGTGCTCTGCACATAGATCCTACCCCAGCTCAGATATATTTCTTGATTTGAGGGCCCTTACTGATAAAGGGAGCGACATATAGGCTGTGGTGCCCCTGAGCTCTGAGATTTAGTTTCCCCTCTCTGCAGAAGGCCACAGATTTGACTGCCTCTAAACTTAACCAGAGGACTCACTGTGATAACGGAGCCCACAACTTCAGGCTGCCAAGTGTTTGCCATACACTACCTCACTTAATCCCATGCAAGCCTCAAAGTCTCCTTCAGGTGAGGTGGCTTCACTGACTTCACAAAAGTCACGTAGATAACAAGGGATGGATTGAGATTCCAGATCTGCTTGGGATGACTAGAAACCCTGTGTTTCTCTTCCATCTGTCCAGACTAGAGAGAGATTTACTGAGCTAAGAGTCTCAAGATGCTGCTTTATTTGCTCCTCCAGGGTCCCTAACCTAACAATTCTTTCTTCCACCTGGTCTTTCTCCCTACCCTTCTCTTGCCAGCTCCTATGGCTCCAGGACTGGGCAATGACAGAAGAGAATGAATTGAGACCTTCCCAGAGTCCCTGGACTTCCAGAGCTGTTTTCTGTTACGCCTCTCTTTGCTACCAACTCCACAGTGGTAACCCCTCCCTACCAATTCCCACAACTCCCTTCCCACAGTGCTCAGGACCAAATACCACGGGACCATGGCAGCCTCCTCCTCTTCAGCCCCAACCTGAGTCAGCTGAGTCCATCTGCAACACACCAGTTAGAGTGACCCTGGGAAAAAGAAGTCTGCCTTCTGCCCCCAACAGCTTTTTACCCTGCTTCTCCATTAGGTAAATCCACCCCTCAGAGTATGCTCTGCTCTGACTAAACACTAGAAACATACAATGCTGAGCCCTTTGTTATTGCCCCTGCAAGCACTTAATTACATTTGGATTTAGAGCTCACATTAGTGCTGTGTTCATAGTACTCTTAACTTTCCACATCCTCAGCTCCCATACCATCTATGTTCAGAAGGAAACTCTAGAGCTGGGGTTGTGGCTCAGTGGCAGAGTATTTATCTAGCATGTGTGGACCAAGGGATTGATGAGAGAGATGGGGAACTTCTAGGAGATTCTATTTGTTGTTTAGGTTTTTCTTTTCTTTTTTGTGCCAGCTGGGGCTTGAACCCATGGCCTAGGTGCTATCCCTGAACTTTTCCACTCAAGGTTAGTGCTCTACCACTTGAGCCACAGCTCTACTTCCAGATTTTGGAGAACTAATTGGAGATAAGATTCTTATGGACTTTACTGCTTTCAACTCTAATCCTTTTATCTCAGCCTCCTGAGTTGCTAGGATTACAAGTGTGAGCTGCCAGTGCCCAGGTGGGAGATGTGATTAAGCTCCTTTAATTTGTAGGATTGGACAGCTTCAAAACTAGTCTATAAAGCCTCTTAATGCTAGGTCCCAGGCTCCAAAGGCTAGGAACTTAAAGTCCTACCACTATCTGTGCTCCTTGGTCCTCTCATACTGAGAATGTCTCCTGTCTCTGGAGTTCAGGCCTCTAATCTGCTACATAGAGAAGAATTCATCAGAGGGAAGGAACCAGGACAGACTATCCTAAGGTTATAAGGAAATCTAGAGATACTAAAATGTGAGCAAATATGGATCAGTGGAGCTATGACGTTACCAAGGAGGTGGCTGGAGTGATTCCTGAGGTATTATATGTCTCCCTCTCTTTTTCTTGTGGGGTGTGTGTATGTGTGTGTGTGTGTGTGTGTGTGTGTGTTGGTGTTGGTACAAGTTCAAAATCAGGGCCTTAGGCTTCTTTCCTTATGGCTGACTACCACTTGAGCCATGACCCCATGTGTTTCCCCTATCCATTAAAGAATTAAAAGGTAAACACAGTGTTTATTTCAAAGAGAATGGAAAGCCATGGAACAAAACAGTGAGGCTGAGTGAAGAGAGGGACTGGAAGGGAACTCGATTAAGTCCTCTGGAGGGCAGTGGGCTTTGATTGACCTTGAGCAGGCACCGAAAGAATTATGAGACACTGGGAACTAGAAATGTCATGATGTTATGACCACCACTTTTTCTGCCAGTCCTTGGGCCTGGCTTCTTTTTGCTTAAGGAAAGCACTCTACCACTTGAGCCACAGCACCACTTCTGGCCTTTTCTGTTTATGTGTAACTGAGGAATCAAACCCAGGGCTTCATGCATACTAGGCAAGCACTCTACCGCTAAGCCACACTCCCAGCCCATGACCACCACTTTTTATCCCTATTTACCCAACAGTTCCTCTTTTGGTGGCAGCTCTGCACCCACCACTCCTCAATCACCTTCTCTTCCTTATTCCTAGGATGCTCCCACTGGCCCCTGATAACAGAGCCAGAGCCAGAGGGTCCACTGCTGCTTGGCCTATACCACATGGCTGGCACAAACTGCTCCCCTCAACCTATGAACTCTCAGTGCTTTCTTCTCACCAAGCAAGAATCACACAACCCATGGTTGACCAGGTCTCTTCCTTTTCTGTGCACAGCTTCACATTGGAGCAAGTGTTCCTGAGCAGTAATCTGAGGAGGCTGGGAAATGGGGAGTAATGGGTGGAGCCTTGGGGGTGGAACTGTATAAGAGATAGAGTCCTGCTGACCAATGCCTGGACAGCTCTGGACCCTGCACTTTCCCATGCAAGAACTCTGGGCTATGGAGCTATGTGATTGGTACCTTTCATTTTGCCAGTTGCAGTTAAATTTTCTGTGGCTCAAGTGGTAGAGTGCTAACCTTGAGAAAAAAGAAGCCAGGGACAGTGCTCAGACCCCGAGTTCAAGTCCCCGAGAAAACTGACAAAAAACAAAAACCAACAAAAGCCACTCTGGATAGCTTGCAGATGCACAAAGAAACCACAAGGGGGTGGTAAAAAACCAACATATCACTAAGTCAGGGCCTAGTGGTAGAGTGCTTGCCTCGGATACATGAAACCATAGGTTCGATTCCTCAGCACCACATATACAGGAAAAGCTGGAAGTGGCGCTGTGGCTCAAGTGGTAGAGTGCTAGCCTGAGCAAAAAGAAGCCAGAGACAGTGCTCAGGCCCTGAGTTGAAGCCCCAGAACTGGCGGAATGAATAAATAAATAAATAAATAAATAAATAAATGACATTGGGTTGCTTGCAGATGCAGAAAAAAAAAGAAAAAAAAAAAAACCCCCACAAAGGAGTCGTACAAAACCATCATATCACTAGGTCATGGTACCACCACATCTTTTTGTCTCTGACCAGTCCCTTCCCAAAGGGTATGCTTTGGCCTCCAACACCTCAGTGTTTTTCCAGGGGGTCCCTTCCCTGCCTGACATTTCAGATGTCAGGCTTCCCCTCTAATGCCAGTTTCAACAAGGCTATCTGAAGTGCAGTTGAGCAGCTCTGAGCAGGAGTAGACCCAAGGGAGACCAGGGTGGGGTGGCTCCTGAGACATAAGAGATACACTATACAGTTGAAGAAGTGACTTCTCTCAGGCTTAGCTGTTCCTTCTGCATCTTACGTCCCTCCTCCTTAGGCAAGACTCTTTCAGGTCCCCAACACAGACCTGCTTCAGCAACCAGTTCCAGAGACGAGGGCTTCTCCCACCACATCACCCTGCCCACACTACTCACCCTTCTTGGACCTGTTTGGGACCCCTCTTTTCCAAAATAAAATAAAATGTCCAGCACCAGAAAGGGGTATCTGACAGCAATAGATTTATTAAGTATCCCCCCCAAAATATAAACATACATCAGTAAAAAAAACAAAACAAACTATAAAACATCAGGCTTGGAGCTACAATAAAACCAAGAGACAATGGGCAACACAGAAAGGAAGTGGCCTACGTGGGGAGGACAGAGCTGAATGGACTCAGGTTGGGTGGGGATGGCCATAAATGCTGAAGGACTTAACCCGGGAGGCCCTATGATGCCATGGCAGGCTGGTAGGAAGCAAAGCTGGGGAGCGGTGTCAGCAGCTAGAGGGCTGCTTGTCTTGGCCCTGGCTGACACTTGGCTCCACACTCCAGCTACGAGTGGCTTTACTTGGGGCCCTGGGCCTCAGACTCCTCATCATCATCTTCATACATCTCGCCCTCCTCCTCAGCAGTGGCGTCCTGGTACTGCTGGTACTCAGACACCAGGTCGTTCATGTTGCTCTCGGCCTCTGTGAACTCCATCTCATCCATGCCCTCACCGGTGTACCAGTGCAGGAAGGCCTTGCGCCGGAACATGGCAGTGAACTGCTCTGAGATGCGCTTGAACAGCTCCTGGATTGCTGTGCTATTGCCAATGAAGGTGGAAGACATCTTGAGCCCGCGAGGAGGGATGTCACACACGGCCACCTTGACATTGTTAGGGATCCACTCAACAAAGTAGCTGCTGTTCTTGCTCTGGATAGCCAGCATCTGCTCATCTACTTCTTTCATAGACATGCGCCCACGGAAGACAGTGGCCACTGTCAGGTAGCGGCCATGGCGGGGGTCACAGGCAGCCATCATGTTTTTGGCATCAAACATCTGCTGGGTGAGCTCAGGCACCGTCAGGGCACGGTACTGCTGGCTTCCCCGGGCTGTGAGTGGGGCAAAGCCAGGCATGAAGAAGTGCAGGCGGGGGAAGGGCACCATGTTCACAGCCAGCTTGCGGAGGTCTGCATTGAGCTGGCCAGGAAAGCGGAGGGAGGTGGTGACTCCACTCATGGTGGCTGACACCAGGTGGTTGAGGTCTCCATAGGTGGGTGTGGCCAGTTTCAGAGTGCGGAAGCAGATGTCATACAGGGCCTCATTGTCGATGCAGTAGGTCTCATCTGTGTTCTCCACCAGTTGGTGGATGGACAACGTGGCGTTGTAGGGTTCCACCACAGTGTCTGATACTTTGGGCGAGGGCACCACACTGAAAGTGTTCATGATGCGGTCAGGGTACTCCTCCCGTACCTTGCTGATGAGCAGCGTGCCCATGCCCGAGCCCGTGCCCCCACCCAGTGAGTGGGTCAGCTGGAAGCCCTGTAGGCAGTCGCAATTCTCACACTCCTTCCGCACAACATCTAGGACTGAGTCCACAAGCTCTGCACCCTCTGTGTAGTGACCCTTGGCCCAGTTGTTGCCAGCCCCACTCTGACCTGTTGGGGAGAGGATAAGGAAGTGACAGGAAGGGATCCAAAGGTCTATAGTCAAGACCAGGACCTCCCTGAATACTCCAGGAGACAGCCATGGAAGCTGGTACCTCTGTAAAGTGTACACCTGATGAACAAACATCTTATGTCCCTGGCTGGCCCTGAGCTTTGTTGCAGACTGCTGCACTGTTGTTCAGTGTAAGGGACTTTAGAATAGGGAACTGAAAACCTGGAACCAGCCACAGCCTTGCTGCCTCCTAGGAGCGTTCTGGATGCGTAGGTTGGCCCTTACCCTCCAGACCACTTCTTCCTTGGGCCTTTTGGAAGCCTAAACTGAAACCCAAAATTTTGTGTAGCTTGGGACCAGTTGAAAACAGCAGCCCCTCGAGCTGGGTATGCTGAGTCCCTGAGGCAGAAGCGAGGTGAGGCATTCTTTCAGTGTCAGTGTAAACTTCAGTGGCCAGCCAGCCACCAGGACACAGGCACAAGTACACTCTAACTTTTTGCTACAGGCAAAAAGTAGGTGGCCCCTACTTCTGTTCCAACAGCTCTACAATGATTCCACAAGCTTACTGTTCTATACCTATGTTTAAAACGAATGGTGTGTTTCCTACACAGAATCATTTCCCTGAGCCTCCAATATCCAACTACAAAATAGAAGGGTCCATTTTACCCTGCAAGGTCCCAGTGAGGAGCTGGTTTCTCCCCTTTCCTGATACTTGCACCCATCTGCTGACATGGTTTGCCTGCCCAGATTTCTCTCCTACTGGAGCTTGGAGCAAGGGAAACTCACCAAAGATGAAGTTGTCAGGCCTGAAGAGATGTCCAAAGGCCCCAGACCGCACACTATCCATAGTTCCAGGCTCCAGGTCTACCAGGATGGCCCGAGGCACATATTTATGAGCTGAAGGAAGAGGGGATCCAGTGATATAGATCATAGAGTCAGTACCTCCCTCTCTACCTCACATGTGAATGGGCTGAGATTAAAATCATAGGCTTAGGTGATTTCCAGTCACATGGCTAGGTGGGCAGGTTAATACCACACCAATTGGTTATAAAGAAATCACTCTTTGAGGCCCAGTAGCCTCTAATTGAGCCATCTAAGGTAACCCAGCTCTGTTCCTGCCCACATCACCCAGAATGCAGCCACCCATCTCCTTCTTATCCCATCTACCATGGAAAGCAAAACCTTCATGGCCATTAAGCGCACAATTATCTCACTCTATAGTGGTTGCCACTGTGATCTGTCATCTTTATTGTGTTGAGTTTGGATATCCAATCCCTAGTCATGCCAGTTGGCCTTTTGGTTAACCAGAGGTCAGGGATGCTAGGACTCTACCCACTCAGGGAGGGGCCTTCTCCCCAGGGCCAGAATGGAACCAGGGCAAGTGCTCACAGGAGGCTTCGTTGTAGTAGACGCTGATGCGCTCCAGCTGCAGGTCCGAGTCCCCCACG
Organism: Perognathus longimembris pacificus; assembly: GCF_023159225.1. Lineage (NCBI taxonomy): Eukaryota > Metazoa > Chordata > Mammalia > Rodentia > Heteromyidae > Perognathus > Perognathus longimembris. The sequence goes on from NC_063170.1 coordinate 219,976, forward strand.
TAGTTGCCACTGGGATCTATGCCATGTTCGTCACTGATGACCTCCCAAAACTGTAATAATGGTGAGAGGGAGTCAGGAGGGGGCTATGATGATGGCTAGGCTCTTCTTAATTCTATGTGACCTCAGGCTGGCAACAAGAGTTTTCTGTGCTCTGGTGTCTGTCCTATCTACAATGAGCCTGATAACAGGCCCTTGTGAGAATACAGCAAGCTAACATACATAAAGCCTATGGGCAGTACGGGACAGTGAGAAGCAGGACGGTGAACATGCATACATATACACAAACTCTCCTCAGTGGACAGAAGACCGGCAGAAACATTCTGCGCCCCCCCCCACCCCACCCCCAACAGGCCTCTTAGAAACACTTTGACTCTTGGGACCTACTCAGGAAGCATCCATGGACAAACTACATGGCTCCCGTGGGTATACAAATTCTCCTCTTTACTCCTTGGGACAGGAATGGCTTCCAAGAGTCAAATGGTATGAGAGGCCTCAAAAAACAAAGGGCCTCTACATTAGTCATGAGTTGGCAAAAAGATTGCTCAATGGAAAAAGTAGGTTATAAAACATTGTGCATGTGCTCATCTATATTTGGATATCTCTGACAGAAACACAGAAAGCCCTGCCTGGGGCTTTGTTGCAGGCTAGAAGAGAGTCTTCCTTTCACTGTGTACCCTTTGGTACTGTTGGAATTTCATCATGTGAATGCTGGATTAAAAAAAGCTAAAAATGATTTTTAAGGCTTAAAAACTTTGAACAGAATGATTATTATGTAACATAATTGGGCTGGCAACCTATCCTGAGGGACTGTTCTCAGGTCATCTTGCAGAAAGGGTGGGACCAAATTTATTTCCCCTTTTTGTGTTTTTATTTTGGTTCCTGCTAAGTTTTTATTATTCATTTCATTAAATGCATATTAATTCTATTAGGAGAAAACAAAATGCATTGGGACCTGGTCTTGCTGCTTGCTTGTACCTGAAACAAGGGCACAACCTACCCACCCCCAGGGCACTCAAACCTTTCAGGGACAAGAACATCAGCAGCCCTATGGAACTACAGGAGGACACACATGTATGTGTGTCACTGCAGTTTCCTGGAGTCTACTGAGTTCTTTTTTTTTTTTGGCCAGTCCTGGGCCTTGGACTCAGGGCCTGAACACCATCCCTGGCTTCTTCCCGCTCAAGGCTAGCCCTCTGCCACCTGAGCCACAGCGCCCCTTCTGGCCGTTTCCCATATATGTGGTGCTGGGGAATCGAACTGAGAGCTTCATGTGTAGGAGGCAAGCACTCTTGCCACTAGGCCATATTCCCAGCCCTATTGAGTTGTTTATAGTGTGTGAACCGCCTTCTAGGACTAGCCTAACCTGTAAGGCAAACCTGACAGTGTTACCCAAATATGACTAGCCCAAACAAAACAAGAAAGCATTCAGCATTCACTCATATCAAGTTGTTTTGGTCTGGTTTGTGCCAGCACTGGGCCTTGAACTCAGGGCCCAGGTGCTGTCTGTTAAGCTTTTTTGCTCAAGGCTAATAATGCTCAACCACTTGAGCCACAGCTCCACTTCTGACTTTGGTGATGGGAGCATAGACTTTCCTGTCTTGGCTGGCTTCGAACTGTGATACACAGATTTTAGCCTCCTGAGTTGCTAGGATTTTTGGTGTGAGCCACAAGTGCCCAGCAACTCATTCTGTTTTAAAGCTATTGGGTGCCAGTGGTTCACCTGTGACCCTAGTTACTCAGGACATTGAGATCTGAGGATTGAAGTTTGAAGCCAGCCAGAATAGACAAAGTCAAGAGACTCTTATCTTCAAAAAGCTGGAATTAGGGCTGGGGATATAGCCTAGTGGCAAGAGTGCCTGCCTCGGATACACGAGGCCCTAGGTTCGATTCCCCAGCACCACATATACAGAAAACGGCCAGAAGTGGCGCTGTGGCTCAAGTGGCAGAGTGCTAGCCTTGAGCGGGAAGAAGCCAGGGACAGTGCTCAGGCCCTGAGTCCAAGGCCCAGGACTGGCCAAAAAAAAAAAAAAAAAAAAGCTAGAAATAGGGCTGGGAATGTAGTCTACTGGTAGAGTGCTTGCCTAGCATGCATGAATCTCTGGGTTCAATTCTCAGCGCCACATATACAGAAAAGGCTGGGAATGGTGCTGTGGCTCAAGAGGTAGAGTGCTAGCCTTGAGCAAAAAGAAGCCAGGGACAGTGCTCAGGCCCTGAGTTCAAGTCCCAGGCCTAGCAAAAAAAAAAAAAAAAAGGCTAGAAATAGCACCAGCCATGAGAGGAAAGAAAACAAGAACACGAGCCCTTGAGTTCAAACCTAGTACATACACGTACACACACACAGTTTTAAAGCCACATGTATAGTCATAAAATAGATAAGTACCACTGGTTTATGCTTATAATCCTAGCTACTCAGTAGGATAAGATTCAAAGGACTGCAGTTCAAAGCCAGTCCAGGCAGAAAGATCTGAGAAACTCTACCTCCAAAATAACAAGCATGAAGTCAGACTGGAGGTGAAATTCAAATGAGTGACAGTCCAGTAAGTGCAATACCCTGAATTTAAACTGCAGTACCAGAAAAAGAAAACAAAATAAAGCCACAAATAAAATGAACGAGAAAGATCATCTCCCAACACTCACTAGGCATATATACCACTTGATTTTGGCTCCTGTCCCTCAACTTGCTCTCCTGAGGCCCAACTATGTGGGCTTGGCAAGGGTCAGGGTCATGACAACAGGTGGCTAAATAGCACCTTATCTTCAGAATTTCAAGGATGTTTTTCTTGTGTGTGTGTGTGTGTGTGTGTGTGTGTGGTCCTGGAGCTTGAATTCACTCAGAGCCTGGGCACTGTCCTGATCCTTTTTTTTTTTTTTTTTTCTGCTCAAGGGTAGTATTCTAGCACTTGAACCACAGCTCTACTTCAGCTTTTTTGGTAGTTAGTTGGGGAGAAGAGTCTCACAGACTATAGCGGGGCGCCAGGGCCACCAGTGGCTCACACTTGCTAGCTACTCAGGAGGCTGAGATCTGAAGATCAGAGTTCAAAGCCAGCCCAGGCAGGAAAGCCTATGAGACTCATTTTTATCTCTAACTAACCACCAGAAAATTCGAAGTGGCACTGTGGCTCAAGTGATACAGCTCTGACGTTGAGCTGAAACTCTCAGGGACAGCACCCAGGGACAGGCCCAGAGTTCAGGCCCCACAACCAACCAAAATAAAAGAGCCTCACAGACTTTCTTGCCCAAGTTAGCTTCGAACCACAATCTTCACATCTCAGCCTCCTGTGTAGCTAAGATTAAAGGTGTGTGTCACCAGTGCCTGGCCTTTATTTTATTTTTGCCAGTCCTAGGGCTTGAACTTAAGGCCTGAGCATTGTCCCTGGCTTCTTTTTGCTAAAGGCTAGCAATCTACCACTTGAGTTACAGCACCACTCCTATTTTTTTCTGTTTATGTGGGGCTGAGGAATCAAACCCAGGGCTTCATGTATGTGAGGCAAGCACTCTACCACTAGGCCATATTCCCAGCCCCCCCACCTTCCCCTTATTCTTTTAAAGACAGGATTTTGCTGGGTTGCCCAGATTGGCCTTAAACTTGAGTTCAAGCAGTCCTCCTATTTGTCTTAGTCTCCTAAGTACAGTTTTAAACTACCACTCTCTATAGGACTTGTTTGTTTTTTTCTTTTGGTGCTGGGGATTGAACTTGAGGCCTTATGAATGGTAGGCAAGTTCTCTAGCTACATCTCCATCACACAATTCAATTATTTACTGGAAGAATATTAGAGATAAGAGTGTGATGGACTTTCTTGCCTGGGCTAGATTTGCAAATGTCAGATCGCAGCCTTCTGAGTAATTAGGATTGACAGGCGTGAGCCACTGGTGCCCAATTTAACAATTGTTTTTGTAATCAAAACTAATGAAAGTATAATAATTTAAAATGTTATGAGTAAACTATTCTATAACATATTTAATAAATGATTGAATACAATTCTGAAAATTAAATAGCATCACCCCAGCAAGTATTAGTGTATCCCAAGAGCCTGACATAGAATTCCTTTGACCTGAGGTTCTGGCCCATAGGGGCGTGGCTCTGTCCATGGTGCTGACTCTTCGAAGTCCATGTCAGCCCTCAGAGGATTTGGAAGACCCAAGTGTATTTATCTCCCCCAACCTTCCTTAGTCACCACCTTCCCGCTGGGTTGGAGGCATGAAGGGAACACACTCTCTCATTGGCTCTTAGGCCAAGCAGGCCCCGCCCCAGGTCCAGCCCAGTGGCCCTGGGGAGGAGTCTACAGCAGCCAGCTCAGGGCAGACAAAAGACTTCTTTTCCAGAAGGCTCCTAAATTACCTCCCCCCTCTCCAAGAGGAGGATGAGTTAGGGAGTCCAGCAAAGGGAACCATGAGGGGAAGTTCTGTCACATCTGCTCCTTTGGAAGGAGGTTGTGAATTCTCACCCATCCTGATATAGCTACAATGCCTGTGATTCCAGGCAAGTGACTCATCCTCTAGGATGCTTCATTTTTCTTGGCCTTTTCTTGGCCCATCTTACCACATCCTTTGAGATGAAGGAATAAATAAAGCATCTAGCACAAGACTTCTACATTCTAACACAAATTGTCACAAATGGCTAATGAACTGTTAAGGTTGCTCAGAAGTGTTAACTCCAGTCTTACCCCCCACCCCATGCCCCGATTAGCTGCAGCCTCCACCCCACCCTATCCCTAGCCAGGTGCCTCCCTACATACAGCCTGTGGCCCATTGTGTTAATTCAGGCACCACCCAAGGACCTATAGCAGAAAAGCAGCCTTGCTTACCCAATTGGCTGCTGCTGGTGATTGGCAGGGAAAATGCCACCCCACCCCTCCCCACACACACCCTAGTGCAGACCAAAGGAAGGACACTATAATCAGCTATACAGTGGGCAGTAAAGATGGACGAGAAATTTCCTGTTGTCTGAGGCAAATGCTGAGCAAGAAAATCCCATACACCAGACCTAGACTTCCAGTTTATCTCTGGGCACCTTCCAGAGCAGGAAGGTTTAATGGAAGCACAAACTGCTTTATACTGATTGCCACAAAGAGAACTGTGGAAGAGGAAGACCCTCCCCCTAAGATAATTTACATGTTGCATTGCCAAAAAAGATCAGATATTAAAATTTTCAGCAAACACAAAGTTGCCTGTTCTGCAGTCCAGAGAGCCAGAGCTTTTGCCTGACATGAGCGGGTTTGTCACAGCGGCACCAGTCCAGGCCACAGAAGGAAGGTTATCAGGCAGGCCTCACTGCCTCCGGACCCCCCACCCCCCACCCCAGGAGCAGATGTTTCAGCAGGCCTAGCCCCTCCCTTCAGGCCAGGACAGATGTCATTGACAGCCCCAGGAGTCCGGATTGGATCGGAGGATCTCAGCCCTACGGCCCACCTCCCCGAGGCACTGGCCTGAAAGCAGGCACAGCTGTCTCCTCAGTGATTAGGGAGTCTCCCTGGCACTGCCCCACCCTGCCATCATGGACATCTCCGCCCTACAGCCAAACTTGCAATTTACTCGTCAACCACAGGGCTACCCTAGTCCTTTGTAATTAGCTTTTTTGTTCCTGCCTGGTTTCCATGGTGAGAGCCTCCAGAGAGTCTTTGCCCGGCCCCTTGCCTTCCAAGACCGGTCTGGGCCCGTCGGCCCCTCCCTCACCCGGAAGCTGTGTCCCTGGCCAGGGTCCTGACAAAGCTCATCTCCCCCTCCTCTCTTCTTCCGAGGGCAGCAGGTCGCACCCAAACCCGGGCTGCGTAAGTGAGCAGGCAGGCCGTGCTGTTCCACTGGGTGACCTTGGGCAGGGGGCAGACTCCCAAGACTCGGATCAGGGCAGCTGCCTCATCCCTCCTCCGTCTGGGAGGGGACGAGGCCACCTCAGTCACCCTGATTCAAGCCACCAGTGCCCTTTTCTGTCTCAGCGCCAACATCTGTAAGGCGGGCTAACAATGGAGGTGAGAGGCCCAACAGGGTCGCAGACCCCATTCCCCGCTTTGTCTCTGCAGGCAAACCTAAATGACCGGCCTCTGGGCGCGGCCCAGTCCCCGGGGGAAAGGGAGGCTCTGCCCAACCAGGGTAGTCTGGATCTGGACCAAGGTCACCCCTGGACCAGGCCCAACGCCCCCCCAAACAAAGGAAGAGGGTGGGGCTAGGAAGCTAAGGGTCGGGGATCGAGATGGGGGAGGCACGAGGGGGGGGCAAGAGAGCTTCTCTGCCTCTTGGTGAGCACCCCAGTCCTCCGGAGGGGGCTCGGGCGGATGGAATCACGGCCTTGGGAGAGAACACCACCCAAAGCTTCCCGCCGACCCGCCGATCTTATTCTAGGCTAAACTACAACCTCCGATGGGGGCCGCACCCGGGCAGGGCCCCAGCCGGAGGGGCTCCGCGGGAGCGCGGGTAGGGCTGTGCTAGGGCGCGGGCGTCGGAGGCGCTCCGGCGCGCGGCCACCGGGGCAGAGGAGCAGAAGGCAGGCTCCGGGTGGGGAGCGCAGGGCGGGGACCCAGTCTTCCCAGTCCCCGGCACCGGACGGGGCTGGTCCCTTTGTTCCGGCTCCGAGCGGAGGGCGCGGCGAGGGGCGCGGCCGCGGGCACCGCGCCTCCTCCCCGGACCGGGACGGCCGCCCCGAGCCGACTAGGGAGCGGCCCCGGGGTGCCGGGCGGCGGGGCGTGGCCTCACCTTGGCCCCGATCTGGTTGCCGCACTGGCCGGCCTGGATGTGCACGATCTCCCTCATACTGGCTGCGTCGGGCGGGCGGTGCGGGCACGAGCGGACTGCCGGGCGGGCTGCGGAGGCCCGGAGGCCGCGGGCGCGAGCTCTTATAGGCGCGGCCCCGCCCCCGGTGACGTCGCGCGGCGGGCCAATCCCCGGGCCGCGCCCCGAATGCGGCAGAGCGGCGGGGCTCTGCAGCCTCGGCACCCGAGCGCGCTCCGCCCGCCGCGCCCGCACAATGCGGCGGGGGCCCCGCCGCCCCGGCGCCACCCCGCCCGGCCGGCGAGGGGGAAGGGGGGGCCGGCCGGGGGCGCGGCGGGCTCTCGGAGGACAATGGACGTCCGCAGCTTCTCGCGCTCCTCCTCCCTCCCGTACGGGCCTCAGGGCGCCGCCCAAGAGAAGGCCCCACCCTGGTCTTTGTGAGGAGGGTCTTTCTCCCCCACCCCCCACCCCGCGTCCCCGCCCCGCTTCAGGAGGTCCTCTGCGCTCCGGGACCCGTCGGGTGAGCCAGGCCTGTGAGGCTGGAGCAGGTTCTGAACCTCTGAGGGGAAAACAAGCTTTGGGCAGGGCCCGGAGGGTGGGGGGCCCCCAGCGCCGAGGGTCACCTACCGTTTCCCGCAGCGGAGGGTGCCAATGAACCTGGGATACGGGTGTTTTTGTCACCGGGCCTGCACAGTGCTATCCTGAGGACCCTCAGCAGTGAGTGGACCTACTGGGTGGGGGATGGCAGGCCTCGCTATTTAACTCGTTCCCTGTTGTCACCAGCGCCCTCAGACCCTGATAGAGAGGGGCCCGGAGCCCAGCCGGAGCCACGTAGGAAACTCGGTGTATGTGGTGGAGCTCCTTGGAGGAAGAACTGGTAGAATGTAGCTAAGTGTTAGAAGACAACGTCTACAGTACAGTCCACATATGCACAGCACAGATTTAATAGTCATGACAAGGACACCTTCTAATGGTATTTCTGATATTTCAATGACAGAGATCCTTCAGGAAGGGTTTCAGACAGCATCACAAAGTATGGATGATCACAAAGAGCCTGTTTCCCAAAACAGACAGCTGAGAACACGCTGAGGGTGCCCGTGTCCCTCTGTGCACAGGAGTATGTGAGTTGTGCCCACGCATACCAACTCTCCTCTCAGGAGAAGCTCCTGGGTTGGGTTTGGAAAATATAGAAGTGGGTCTTTTGTTCTCAAGAGGCCCTTCCCCCAGTGTGTCCATGATGTAGCTTTCTGTGATTGGCCTCTAGCTGTCCCCATTTGAGAGGGGACATTTGGGTCTGCCTCCTTGTCTGAGTGTTAAGTAAGCTGCTTGGAAACACCCTATAGGGACAGCATTGGCAAGCCAACACCCCTGTCCCCAGAGAGCTCTGGTGCCCTGCGGAACGCTGACTCACAGTCCTGTCTCCTGGCAAAGGCTAGTCCTGCTGGGAACCAGCTCCCAGCATGAGGTCAGGAATCTGTCTAGAGCTTGACAGCATGACTTGGGCTTGGCCAGAGGCCATTTCCTAACTCTGCCTCAGAGGTGAGGGCACTCAGCCTGTCTTAGGGAGGAGGTTGATTAGGAGGCTCCATGTCTTTGAAGAACCTAAGCAGCAGCTCAGGAAGGAGTCCTCACACTAGGCAGGGTGCCGCTTCACTGGGAAACAGAACTGAAGTACCCTGACTCTCAAGTCAGCCACCCCCCCCCAGGGGGCTTATCTATTTCCTAGCTGGCAGGGCACTGACCTCGTTTCCAGGAAGCAGTGCTGGGCAGAGCAGATCCCAGACCTTGTCCCATTCAGGGCAGCTCAGAATAAACGAAGATGATGGTCCCACTCATGGTGTGCCACATGTGGAGGGCTACAGGAATGGGGCTAAAGGAGTTCCCGTCCTGAAACAGCCCCCCCCCCCTTTTTTTTCCTGCCAGTCCTGGAGTTTGGACTCAGGGCCTGAGCACTGGCCCTGGCTTCCTTTTGCTCAAGGCAAAAAAAAAAAAAAGGCTGTCCCAGCCCCATAAAACAGCCCATTTTGCTCCATAGATATGGTTGGATCTCCAGAGGCTCTCACTAGAGAGCTGTGCTCCCCCAGAGCCCTCATCACTCTGCCAGTCCAGAGACGGCTTGTCCCTGCCAATGGGGGTACAGCTCCAAGAGCTGACAGCAAAAAATAGGCAGAGAATGCCAGGTGCCAGTGCGCTTAAGCCTGTAGTCCTAGCTACTCAGGAGAATGAGATTTGAGGATCATAGTTCTAAAGCCAATCCAGCAGGTAAATCTGTGAGAGTCTTATCTCCAATAAACTACCAGAAAAGCTGGAAATGGAGCTGTGACTCAAGTGCTAAAGAAGTTACTTTCATTTCAGCTAGCCTCATGATCAGCAACCAAGCCCTAAATTCAAGCCCCATGACCAGCAAAAGAGTGGGGGAGGGAGGGAAGGAGGAAGGGAGGAAGGGAGGGAGGGAGGGAGGGAAGGAGAGATGAAGAGGGAGGGGCTGGAAATATGACCTAGTGGCAAGAGTGCTTGACTCATATACATGAAGCCCTGGGTTCGATTCCCCAGCACCACATATATAGAAAATGGCCAGAAGTGGCGCTGTGGCTCAAGTGGCACAGTGCTAGCCTTGAGCAAAAAGAAGCCAGGGACAGTGCTCAGTGCTCAGGCCCTGAGTCCCAGGCCCAGGACTGGCAAAAAAAAAAAAAAAAAAAAAAGAAGAAGAAGAAGAAGAAAATGGCCAGAGGTGGCGCTGTGGCTCAAGTGGCAGAGTGCTATCCTTGAGCAAAAAGAAGCCAGGGACAGTGCTCAGGCCCTGAGTTCAAGGCCCAGGACTGGCAAAAAAAAAAAAAAGAGAGAGAGAGAGAAAGAGGGAGAAAGGGAAGGAAGGAAGGAAAGAAAGAAGGAGGCTGGGGATATGGCAAGTGGCAAGAGTGCTTGCCTCCTATACATGAGGCCCTGGGTTCGATTCCTCAGCACCACATATACAGAAAATGGCCAGAAGGTGCGCTGTGGCTCAAGTGGCAGAGTGCTAGCCTTGAGCAAAAAAGAAGACAGGGACGGTGCTCAGGCCCTGAGTTCACGGCCTAGGACTGGCCAAAAAAAAAAAAAAAAGTTTAAAAAAAAGAAAAAAGAAAGAAGGAAGGAAGGAAAGTGGTAGGTGTTGCCTAGTCATTGGGTGAAAGTGGAGCTATCCTGGAAGGGATCTTGTTCCTGGTGCTTGAGCGCTAATCCCCTGCCCTCTATTCACTAGAGCTACAGTGAGGGCTTTGCCTGGAGATTCACACCACCTCTCTCCCTGGTCTCAAGCAGTCATTAGAGTTCATCTACTCCATTATTGGGCAAATTAGCACTAGGAAGGGACTCAATATCTCCCTCTGCCCAGCACCCTAGCTATGAGACCAAAACCACCCTCCCAGCTCACCAGGAGCACAGCAGCACCTCCTTGAGTGTCATGCGGAGCTCCTGACTTCGGAAGGCATAGATGAGGGGGTCAACAATGGAGTTGAAAATGATGAGGGCAAGGAAGAGATTGAGGTTCTTGAAGAAACAGCTGCAGGTAGGGTGCTTTGGGCAGAAGACGATGAGTGTCAGATGCAGGAAGAAGGGGCCCCAGCATAAGAAGAAAATGCCCAAGAGGATGGTGAGGGTGGCAGCACCTTTGAGTCGGAAACCTTGGTGGACAAGGTGCTGTCTTTTGTGGAGCTGAGCAATGGCCTGAGCATGCTGGTGTGCCCGTGAGAGCATGTGCACATATAGAACTGCCATGAGTGCCAGCGTGGCCAGAAAAAAGGTGACAAGACAAAGTAGGACAGCTGTGTGGTTGTAGTAGGCAACAAAAAGAGTGCTGGAAAAGATGCTGGCTACCCAAATGGCCACAATGGCCCACCGTGCCCGGGGCAGTGTCACAATGCTATGATAGCGCAGTGCATAGAAGATGGAGATGTACCGGTCCACAGCGATGGCTCCAAGAAAGCAGAGACTTGAAACCATGGAGCCACAGATGAGCACGTCGATGACATTGTCCAGCTGCTGTACCACAGTCACCCGGGTGGCCAGGGCCCCTGCCTCTAGCACCAAGATGACAGTGGTCTCCAGCACAATGCTTACACTCACAAGCAGGTCAGACAAGGCCAGGCAGCAGATGAAGTAGTACATGGGGGAATGCAGGTTTCGGTTCTTGGCAATGGAAATCACCACCAGCATGTTTTCCACCAAGCTCACCAGCCCCAGGCTGAGAAAGAGGCCATCTGGGATGGATACCTGCAGGCACCAGGGTCCAGTCTGGTTGGCAGATAGCTCGAGGTAAGGAGTGGCTGTGCGAGTGGAGTTGAGAGGATCCAGTAGCCTCCTCTGGGGCTCCTGCATGGGCATAGTCCCAACCAGGGGGATAGGAGGGGTGAAGCGGGCTCTGATTCCAGCTGGCGCCACGTTCCAGGGATGCTGCTCACCTCATGGTGTCATCAGGCTCCGAAGTCTCCCACACCTGCCCAGTTCCATCTGGGCAGCCCCAGATTTGCACTCACACTCACCCTTTCTCTGGACAGACAGGTCAGCCCAGGCATGGCCCAGACAGTCTAGACACTTTCCAGGTCAGGACTCCGAGTTCTACAGCATGGACTCTGCTCACAGATTCTTGTTGCCGGTGTAAACAAACCTGGCCCTGCACTACCCTCTCCATCTCTTCCCTGGAGGTGCCTCAGGTTGGTACATTTCTAAGCTCCTTCCTTCCTCTCAACCTCTTGGTCACTTGCCTCTGATCATTTTGCCAAGACTCCTGCCTACTTGGGCCAGGAGGGCGGAGGTCCTGGAAGAATAGAGCTTTTCTTTGCCTTTTAAAAGTTATACATGGGGCCTCTCCCCCTGAGGATGACCACATGATGGGCGTACACTCAGGATGTGGGAGCACAGCTACTACTAGTCTGCTGGGACAAGGGGGGCAGTGAGCAGCAATTGGAGGGCCCCACAAATGGCTCTAAGCTCCTGTACATAGCACATCTCATTTCCATTCAGAGCCCCTAAAAACAGGCACCTGTGCCCCTGCCTGGCCTGCCCTCCAGGTACCCAGGCTTCCCTAGGATTTGTCTTGGGTCGCTCTCCACCAAATTCCTAAGCCTCCTCCAGATCCAACACCTCCCTCAGGAAGCTGCCCTTCACCCCTCCTCCCTTGGGGCTAGGCCTTGCACACTCCTAGCCCCACCCTTATCACCATTCCAAAAGACATCATCCATTCCCTGCTGACAGGTACAGATCAGCAACAAAATTCAGGGTAGATTTGGGGCCTGGACCAGGGAAGGTGTTAGTGGCAAGAGTGCTTGACTCGTATACATGAAGCCCTAGGGTTCCATTCCCCAGCACTGCATATATAGAACATGGCCAGAAGTGGTGCTGTGGCTCAAGTGGCAGAATGGTAGCCTTGAGCAAAAAAAAGTCAAGGACAGTGCTCAGGCCCTGAATTCAAGGCCCAGGACTGGCCAAAAAAAAAAAAAAAAAAAAAAAAAAATCAAAGAAATAGAAATGAGACATGGCCACAGTCAGGGCAGATGTGATGAGCACCCTACTCCACTTCTCAGGTGGACTTGGGTGACCTTTGGAGGGTTCTCATGGTACCCACGGAACCCACAGAACTTCTCCAGCCCCTGCCCCTGCCCTGTCCCAGGATTCTGCCTTACTGTAGTGGATCAGCAATTCCCCTTAGTTGTAGTGCTATGGGGTGGGGGATGGGATCTCTCATCCTGGGAGCTGACTAGCCATTCATCAGACCCTGTCAGCCACATCCCCTCTTGCTTAGCCTCATGGGGCCCCTGGGATGCGGCTGCTTGCCTTTCCCTGTGGCGCCCCATTTCCGCTGCAGAGAACATGTAGGCCCTGGAGCCAGGAATCACATCCAGGCTCATTGGGCCAGCATCTCCACGTGGTGCCTTGCAGGCAGGCCATTCACAGTGGATGGTGGAAGGGGCAGTAGCCTCTCCTATGCTCACTTTGGGGTGCTGAGGCCCTCTAATGCGTCTTCACTGATGATGCATGTGATGACAGCCGTCTTTGTGAAGACGGAGGAGAGTGAAGTGGTGAAGAGAACAAAGGCAAACTAGCAGTGCAGTGGGAGCCACAGCCAGGCTGAAAGCATCTGCGTTTGTGATTTTAGTTTTAAAATCCATTCTCTCTTATCTACCCAGCTGCCTGACATACTCTGGCTAGTGGTGGTCATATAGTGCCCACATCCGACAGCCACTAATGAATACCAATCACCCCTTTCAGCTGCATTTTACAATTTACAAATCTTTCCCTTTTGCTTTCACTTAAGAAACAAAACTTATTAGTCAGGTGTGGTGGCACATGATTATAATCTTAGTACTAAGGAAGCTAAGGGTGGAGGATCTTGAGTTCAAGGACAGCCTGGACAATGCAGCAAAAACAGCAGTTACTGACCAGGTGCTGGTGGCTTATATCTGTAATTCTTGTGACTCAAGAGGCTGAGATCTGAGGATCATGGTTTGAAACCAGCCAGAGCAGAAAAGTCTGTGAGAATTTTTTTTTTGCCAGCCCTGGGGCTTGCCCAGGGATGGCACCCAGGCCCTGAATTCAAGCCCCAGGACCAACACACATGCATACCACGCACACGTGCACGTACACACGCGCATGTACACACACACAGCAGTTTACTGAAGTAAAATACAAATGTGCACAGTGACAAATATAAAGTGGAAAGATGCCTCAACCTGAACACAGCCAGAAAAGCAGCACCCAGATCAATGATGACCTGGCCAAAGCGGAGCTAGGACCTATGCCTTACCAGTTCCCCCAGTGAGCCACTGTCCTGGCACCATGGTACATTTTGTCTATCTTCGAATGTTATGTAAATGCAATCTTGCAGTTTGTCCTTTATTTTTTGTTGGTTGTGGGTCTTGAACTCAGGGATTAGGTGCTATCCCTGAGCTTTTATGATGAAGGCAGTGACCTACCATTTTGAGTCAGACCTCCACTTCTAGTTTTCTGGTGGCTAACTGGAGATAAAAGTTTCATGGACTTTCCTGCTCAGGCTGGCTTTGAACCTCAGTCCTCAGATCTCAGTCTCCAGCGTACCTAGGATTAGAGATGTGAACCACCACTTCCGGGCCAGTTTGTCCTTTGTGCTCATGGATATTCATCCTTGCTGCTGGAATTACTATAGGTAAATGAACCCCCTAGATTAGCTGGGTGCTACTAGCTGCTCAGGAGGCTAAGATCTGAGGATAAGGGTTCACAGCCAGCTCGTACAAATTGGAGACGGGCTGGGAATATGGCCTAGTGGTAAAGTGCTCGCCTTGTATACATGAAGCCCTGGGTTTGATTCGTCAGCACCACATATATAGAAAAACCCAGAAGGGGTGCTGTGACTCAAGTGGTAGTGTGCTAGCCTTGAGCAAAAAGAAGCCAGGGACAGTGCTCAGGCCCTGAGTCCAAGCTCCAGGACTGGTAAAACAAAACAAATTAGAGAGACTTATATTTAACTAGCAAAAAAAAAAAGCCAGAACTAGCTGGGTGCTGGTGGTTCACAGATACTCAGGAGGCTGAGATCTGAGAATTGCAGTTCTAAGCCAGCGAGGGCAGGTAAGTCTGTGAGATTCTTCTCCAACAAACAACTCAGAAAAGGGCTGGGAATGTGGCCTAGTGGTAAAGTGCTCACCTCTAATACATGAAGCCCTGGGTTCGATTCCTCAGCACCACATACATAGAAAAAGCGGGAAGTGGCACTGTGGCTCAGGTGGCAGAGTGCTAGCCTTGAGCAAAAAGAAGCCAGGGACAGTGCTCAGGCCCTGAGTCCAAGCCCAGGGACTGGCAAAAAAACAAAACAAACTACTCAGAAAAAGCAGCTCAGGGACAGTGCCTATGTGGAGTTCAAGCCCCAGGACTGGCAAAAGCCCCTCACCCCCAGCCACCTTCAGATTATGTCACACTTGTTATATGAATATATCATGTTGGACATTTGGGAAGCTTCTGGCTACTCTGTGACAGTGCTGCTGTCCATCTTACAGTGGGTGACGCTTGGTAGTGGATCTGCACAGGCCAGAAGTTAACCTTCACCTTTAGATTTGGGCCAACCACTCTCCTCATTGGTAGACCCATTTCTTTCTGGTGGCACAGGCACACCAAGGAGTAATTGTAGAGGGGGAATGTTCTTGCACAGGGTGCTCCATGCCCCCACAATGGCTGGTATGGTAGGTAGGCCCACACTGTCCCATTTTGCTGCTTCCTGTGGCCCTGGGCCTCACTGTGCTCCTGGCCAAGAACTGCCAAGGGAGGGAGGGTCCCAGGTCTCACACTGTAGCAGTGCATGGCTAAGAAGGGCAGACTGGTTTCTACAGGGGGAGAGGCTGCCATGACTATCCTTAACTACGCAGCTCCCAGGTACCTAGCAGCTGCAGGCCACCTACCGCTGTGGCATCAGTAGTGAGCAGCCCTTTGCCTCAGCTTCCGGCTCCATAGCATTCCAGGGACATTGCTATTTCTAGCTCCACAATGAGGCCTTTGAGATGGACATTCCTACCACGCACTCCACCCTGCAGCCTGACTTCAAAGGGCATAGGAATCTGGCCTCTGGCAGAGGCCACCACATCCTTCCTCTGGCAAGCACCCACTGGTGGGCACCAGAAACAGGGTATCCTGCCTGAGGACTCCCTGTCCTGGATCCCACGGTTACACCTGTCAGGTGCCTCACAGGAAGCAGTGCTGAGCTGCAAATTTCAACTTTAATGTCCTAGTGTGCCCAGAGTGATATCACTGAGTAGGGCACCAAGAACTTTTGCTGCAATCTGTGGCACTGTCTTCTACCTGACACAAGTAGTTAAGAGTTTTTCTGGCTCACTGGCAGTGCACACAGTTCCTGCAGCAGATGGGGCAGACTGCAGGCCATACCACACCTACTCCATGTGCAGACAGGCCATGGGAGCCTCTACAGACCTGGAAGCTGCCTTCATTCAGCCAAACTCCATCGGAATGAGTGGTGTTGCGCTGGGCAGAGGCTGTCGTGGCTCTGCCCACTTTTCCTAAGAGTTCCTGCTCCCAACTACGGGAACCTGTCACTCAGGCTCCCCTTGGAGGCCAGGCCTACTTCTCATGAAGGCCAGATCACCATGTCTTGTTGAAAAACCTCTGCTTCCTGAAGCCCCATCTGGAGATGGCAAACAGGTTTCTTTCCATGTACCCACCATGACTCAGTACGAAGGACAACTGGGCAGCAGTGGTACCTTTGAGCACACAGCCTTCTAGGGAGGCTGACAGTTCACGAGGGAGCAGGTATACCATAAACCTTTAATGCTGTCAGGCCCTCGTCAGGTGCTGTGTTCCAGTGAAGCTGCCAGCTACTCACAGAGACAACTGGACAGCAGTAGAGGCTCCTAGAGAGGAAGTTGACTGAGTCCAGGACTCAAGTGGGACCTTCTGCCATCTGCTGCCTCTGGTGGGAAGAAGGTCAGGGCTGTAAGGAGCAAGATGCCCACTTGTGTATAGCCTTGGTTGGTATCCTTCCAGAAGCAGCTTGTCTCACCTTGTCCAGCTGAGGCCAGTGGTTGAGGTGGGGTGGTGCTCTGAGGCCCTGTGTGTATGTGGCTCCTGGAGTGGCCAGCTGAGCAAGGACCTACAGAGCAGCAAGCTCACTCCTGGGCTAGGGTTCAACAGCCAGAACACCCCCATTTGCCCTCCCATTACATGTCCCCTGATCTCTTCCCTGTGTACCCCTGATTTGCCCAGGTCATTTTTTCTCCCCAAATTTGCTTCTTCATCTTCCCTTCAATTCTGGGCACTCCTCTCAAGTTTCATAATAGTTTTGGGGTCAGATATAGCTCTGTGGCACAGCATGTGCTCATTAGCATGTTCAAGGCCCTAGGTTCCACCCCAGCACTGAAAATATGTTGGCATGCATCTGTAGATAGCATGGCCTTGACCCCACTTTTTTTTCCGGTAAATTATGACATCTGTCTGGGAGACTCCAACTTGTCAGACCCTAGCTGCTTAGAAGAAATGCACAGTCCTGAGAGCTGTGTGTGTCTTAAGACAAAGCATACGAGGGAGGGAGACCCTGCACAGAAACCTACCGAGCCTCAAATCCTGGAAGTGGGCCCTCCATTGTCCCTGGGACTCGCTCTAGAGAAAGAAAGCTGACTGAGTCTCCAGGGCTCCAGAAGGAGAGTTCATCCACAGCGGCTGAGCGCAGTCCATTTATATTTACAGGAGAACAAGATGCAGGCCAGCCATACATTCAGGGAATCAGTCAATTCAGACAAAGGAAATCAGGAACATAATTATGGAGCACTGGGCACAACATCTGCAGACGACTCAGTCCCAATCTCCCTCTCCCTCCAGGTTGTCCTCCCGTGCAGCCTCCAGGTCATTGAAGTGGAAGTTGGCCATCATGTCACGAACGGCCAGCATCAGTCTATTCAATCCTTGGTTTCGATTCAGACCTCCAGCAACTCCTTCCTCTGGCCTTTCCCCCTGCACAGTGAGACATGTCTGAGCAGGGACTGCCTGTGGCAAGACTTGGGACCTGGTACCCAAATAGGAAGTGTCTATAAAGCCTAGGACAGCCAATACTCCAGCACTGGACTTGGCCCTACCTAGGTCCCTGGCAAGGAAAAAAAAAAATGCACATGTTCAAACCAAGCCGTAGACCATGGAGTCAATCAGCTATGTTGCCTCGCAGCACTCACAGCTTCGAAGAGGCAAGCCTCTATTGCCCATGAGGACTGCGGCCTCTGGGCAGGATGTCCCCGCAGCCCTACCCAGTCCCTGCATGTCACAACACTGGCCTCACTCATGGACATGCCTGCACCTATTCAGTAGGAAAGGCCAAGACAGGATCAACATACCTCCGTGGTATAATTTGGCAATAATGACCGGAAGAAGAGAGCAATTGTGTTTCCATGGCTGATAGAATTTAGCCTGAAAGAGAAAGTCAAGGAAGGTGAGAAAACAAGATTAAACAGACATTGTGGAGTTCCAGGCCAGCTCACAATAGCCCCCATCAATTGCTGGGGACAGGCAGCCGCTGACTGGAGCTGAGGCCCAGGGTCCCAGCCAGCAGACCAGGCCCTATGACAGGTCATGGTGACCAGGTCATGGTGGGACAATGAGGGAGAGAGAGAAAACGGTATCTGGGGTGCTGACCCCTGACACAGCCTAGCCTGCGGAACCACATGGAAAAGAAGAAGTGGCCATAGTCAAGCTGCTGTGGCTGTGGCTTTGGCTCCTCACTCAGGAAGATCTGTGGTTCAAATGCTCTCTCAGCAGGTGAGGGCTGAGGAGAGCACTCAGCAGTATGTAAAGAAAGGCAAGAGACACCAGGATGGTGCAGGAGGATCCTGCTGCACATGGGGAGGGCAGAGTGAAGAAAGGGCTACATGGGCCACGCCACATCAGCCATCAGGGTGTGTCTGAACCAAGAGACATAACAAATTCTATTTTCATCTCCTAGAGAATTTAATGGGGATGACTTCCTCATGAACATGCAGTCCAAGACTTCCTTTCTCTTCTTTCTCTTCCTTTCTGTAGTACTGGGGATTGATCTCAGGGCCTCATTTCTGCAAGGCAGGGGCTCTACCACTTGAGCCACACCCCTGGTCTGCAGTCCAAATTTTATAGAAGAGTTCAGTGGGTAACAATGGTCACTGTTTGTACTCAGTGTGTCCCACCAAGGTCTAGCAGGCATGTTCTTGAAGAGGGAGAGCCTTTCTGGGATCACTGAAGATGGACAGAATGGGGAGGGGTAAATGAGGCAGTCATTCGATTTTGAAGGAGGGGGTGCCACACGAGGCGGACAAAGAAGCCTTTCATGGCCTAGATTCCAAACACTGCCATATACAAATGAGCAGTGCACTCATCAGGCTCTGAAGTGGTTCCTCCTTGTTCTGCTGGCCTAGCCATATAGGTCTTACTGTAACACTCTATGGGGCTATGCTTTGTTCTGGGCACAGGGCTTCTGCACATGACAACACTGCTGCTACGTTAATAGCCCCCATCCTCTGGCCAAAGCACATGTTCTTCCTCTAGGAGTCAGGTGACTCCTGCTTCCTGGCCAGGACGGTCCTTCCTGTCACACCACTCACCCTGTAGGCTGTCACTGAAGTTTCGATCATGTGCTCACCTCTAGGTTCTATTCTTCGCCTGATGCCCATTGCATGGTACACTCCACAAGGGTAGAGGTGGTTTATTTTGAAGTTTTGTGTTGTTTTTTTTAAGTTTTTAGCTGGGGGCTAGTACCTCAGGTCTGTAATTCTGGCTGCTCAGGAAGATGAGATCTGAGGATCATGATTCAAAGCTAGTTTGAGCAGAAAAGTCCATGAGACTTCATTTCTAATTAACTAGCAGAAAAGCTGGACTGGAGGTATGGATCAAGTGGTAGAACCATAAGTGAATAAGCTGAAAGTGCTATGCCCTGAGTTCAAGACCCAGTACCATTGTGTGCACGCATGCATGCACACATGCACAAAACTGCCTATGAACTGTGCACAGAGAGGCTTCACTGATATTCCCACACATGCATTGAATACACCTTGGCCACATCCACCCCTTGTATCACTCCAGAGGTGGTTTCTTCTTTTGCTTCCCACAGAATCTCTCCTACTTGCTATAGAGCCCAACAGGCAAGTGCTCAGATGCTGGGATGGTTCTCTGAATGTTTGTGCTTGGTTCTCCATCTCCTGCTTGGCAGGGCAGCAAGCCCAAGAGCACCTCCAAGCCCTGACCTAGGTCTGCGCAAGCGTGACAGCAAAGCAGGGGCAGGTACCTCTCTGGTCTGACGTAGGAGTAGATGGTGTCCAGGGGCGGCAGAGGGTCAAACCCCATCACAGACTGCGTGGTCACATCCTTCAGAAGGGACACAAAACAGAGATGCTGGAGCATACTGGGAGCCCCAGCCTTCCCAGCAGCAAGTGGCTCCCAACCTGGACTGCATGGGTCCAGCAGGAGGCAGCCACATGTCTGGTAGGAATGCCTGTGTTCCATACCAAGAAGCTTCAAGGGGTGGGAGTGGGGGTGATGGAGGAACCTGCTGTCCACTAAGAGACAACACAGTCACAGTTCATGATATCCTGCCCCACGTGGCAGGGTGGGGAAAGAAAGCAGATGCTAGTGTCAGCAGTGACAGTGGTGAATGGGGTCCCCAGGCCAGTAACCAGAGCTGCTGGGCCTCTCACACACATCTGCTGGCACACCAGATGGCCCTTCCTTAGCCCATGATTTGAAGCACCATGCTCTACTGGCTAGGAGGGGAGGCTTGGGACCTGGGATCAGGCTGGTAGTGCCAGTAATGAGATACAACAAGGCAGGTCATAGTTAAACCAGGAAGTGCTTGGAAGCCCTCACTGAAGCCGCCCACAGTCTGGTCAGTCCATCTGCTGCTTCCTGCTCCTCCCACTACACCTCCTCTAAGTCTATTTTTAGACAGCAGCAAAGTCTAACCTAGGGGCAGGGAAGTGGGTGCAGGCTGGGCTGTAGGGGCACACAGCTCACCAAGTCCATGGTGTGGCACAGGCCCCTGTCATCTGGCCTCAGGATGGTGGAGAAGAGGAGCCCCCTGTGTTAGCCCAGGCCCACCTAGCACACCAGTATGTGAGTCCACGTGACTGGCCCCTCTGCAGGGCCATCCCTTACCGGGGGTAGGGCAGCAACAGCTTCTTTGATCTCCGAGAGGATCACATGGCGGTGGATGTTTCTGGGTGCACGCTGGAAGAGCACCTTCCTTCTAAGGCCAGGGAAAACAAAACAACTAGTATTCACGGAGGGGAAAACCAGGCAGCCCCCATTAATCCTGGAACCAGCCCAGGAGTTGGCTCTCTCAGTCTGGTCAAGAACCTCCTCCCAGGGGCTAGGAATATGGCCTAGTGGCAGAGTGCTTGCCTAGCATGCATGAAGCCCTGGGTTGGATTCCCCAGCACCACATATACAGAAAATGGCCAGAAGTGGCAGTGTGGCTTAAAAGCTAGAGTGCTAGCCTTGAGCATAAAGAACCAGGGACATTGCTCAGGGACATTGCTGAGTTTGAGCCCCAGGACTGGCAAAAAACAAACAAAAAAGAACCTCCTCCCACCTCACTTCCAGGGCCAGTCTCTTGGCCCTCTTTAGGGTCTCGAACAGCAGACGCTGGAGACAAACCCAGTTGTGGCCTATATAACTGCCCCTTGATGGTAGCTGCAGCTATGTATGTCTCATGAGAGTTCACTATGTCCATCTCCACGGTGGGCCCTTGGATGTATTCATCGCCATCACTAATGCTGGGACATGCCTCCTGCTCATCTGGGCCAGGAAAGTAATGCACAGAACACTATCCTTATAGCAGACAGTGTGTGTTTGGCTACAAGGGCTGACAGCACAGGCACTGCCTTGTTCCCTTCCAGAGGCTTCCCACGACTCAGCCTGGAGTCCTTGGTGGCTCAGGGAAGCGGTGTGGCCAGCAGTGCAGGGCCTTCAGTGTGCCAGCCAGCCTAGCTGCAACAATCTCCAGAGTCAGGGTGCTAATGAGGCCGCAGACTAGACAAAATGCACATGCGGTCAAGGGCTTGTTCCTTAAAAGCAGCACATCAAGTTATAAGCTACTAGAATCCCTACATGTAAGAAAGGAGACGCTGGCATGTTACCTGTGGGTGCCCAATGGCTTGAATGTTTCCCTGGAGGTGATGGTGAGGTTGACAATTGTCACAGCAAATGTGGAAAAAAGCTCATGGTCAAAATATGACCACGAGAATATATTGTAACACATACACCATTCTGTGCAGATAGCAATGGCAGCTTACTCCAGTGCCCTCCAGGGCCCATGGGCAGCAGTTTACATGCTTGTCCCGCCAACCTCGCAGGAGTTGCCCTTTGCAACTCACAGTTCCTGCTGCCCCACACCTGTGACCCAAGGAAGGGCAGAGGTGCTGACACCAGAAGGGTTCCCTCCCTGTGCCCAGTGCCCCAGCCAAGCTCTGGAAAGGCTGGCTTAGCTCACCTGCTCTCACAGGACCCCACAACAGGGTCTCCTGAATCTACGATCTGCAGAACCTCTCGAACATTTTCTTCCAGCCAGTTCATGATGGCAGGATCTTTCCAGAGAAAGTGGGACCGCCCAAGGTACAGATTCACCAGCTGGCTCAAGGCAGGGGGCTGGCTGTAGGAGAGTAGTATCCATAAGCAAAAACCTCCTCTTAGCAGGACCCCACTGGTAGGCAGAGGGCTGTCCAGACTAGCCCAAGCAGTCTGTGGACCAGTGGGGTATACTACACAGTAACAGCTCTGCTTCTCTGGGCCTTCAGGAACACAAGTCACTCTGGAGAATCACAGAATGTAAGATGCTATGTCTTACATGCTATGTCAACATGGAGCAGGCCCTGAAGGCCAGTGTGCAGCCTGCTGATGGAGAGACAGGGCTGGGCTCCCACATGGTAGGTTCTTCCCATATTCCTAGTTTATACAAGCTTGACAAAGGGAATCTGTACCTATACAGACTGAAGGAATACATTTCTTTTTGATGTGAAGGTCAAGCTCACCCATGTTCCATGCCAAGGGTCCTAGGAGACTGGCATAACCAGCCTCACACCCTGCTCCCCGATTCTCATAAGGAGGCATCTTTGCGAACCTCATGTCTTAGGTTAGAGGCTGTGTTCATTTGCTCCAGCAGCACTTTCTCTCAGAGAGGTGAGGATGTCTTTTGTGTGGGTGAGAATTCCAGAGCCTTTCTCAAATGGTAAGCAGTCCCAGCTCCCCCAGAAGCTTCCTGCCCCCCAGGCTGCCAACGTGGAGGGCACAGATGCCTGGAGCCACAACCTTGTGTTTAATTCTGACACCACAGTGCTGACAGCACCTGAAAGTCCTTCTGCTGCCATGAGAGAGAACGGCGCCCACAGGACTCGCATGGACTCATGCCCAGTTCATTTACCTTATCTCAGCATCTGGTCCAAAGAAGCGGTGATTCGACACTGCAGCATCGGGCCGCACACTGCAGTATTCCAGCAAGGGCATGAGAACTGCAGGAGAAGCAAGGACTCCATGAGCTCAGTGACCCTCATTACACTTGCTCCCAGCACCCATGGCAGATGACAAGAGTCATAGTAAGGTCCTTGTCACAAACACAACTTGGAATTTGTTGGTCGGTCATGGGGCCTAAACTCAGGGCTTAGGCGCTGTCCCTGAGCTTTTCTAAAGCAAGTACTCTACCACTTTGAGCCATAGCCCCAGTTCTGGTTTAGGGGTGGTTAACTGGAAATAAGAGTCTCATGGACTTTTCTGCCAAGGCAGACTTCAAACCAGCATCCTCAGATCTCAGCCTCCTGAGTAGCTAGGATTACAGGCATGAGCTAGCAGTACTGCCTACAGCTCTGTTGTTTTTTGTTTTTGTTTTTTTGCCAGTCCTGGGGCCTGGGCACTGTCCTTAAGCTTCTTTTGCTCAAGACTAACACTCTACCACTTGAGTCACAGTGCCACTTCTGGCCTTTTCTGGTTATGTGGTACTGAGAAATCGAACCCAGGGCTTCATGCAAGGCAAGCACTCTACCACTAGGCCACATTCCCAGCCCATACAAATTGGTATTTTTAAGGTGAAGGATGTTGGAAAGCCAGTGAGTGGGTCTTTGCTTCTGATCAGCACTCTTTGAGTTACTGCTGTTGGGGGCTCAGGTTAGAGGCTGGGTTTCTTGCTTTTTTTCTTTTTCTTTTTGCCAGTTCTGGTGCTTGAACTCAGGGCCTGAGCACTATCCTTGTATTCTTTTTGCTCAAGGCTAGCACTCTACTACTTGCCACAGCATCACTTCTTGAGGCTTCTTTATACCAGTCCTTGAGGTACCTAAGAACCTGGAGGCAGAAGCTTGTTCTGCTACCTCCTAGTGTTCTCACCTGTAGTGAGACAGAGTTAGGCATCACCCCCTGCAATGTGTAGCTCGATGTTCTAATCATATGAACACCAGACCTCATGGCAGACAG
Organism: Perognathus longimembris pacificus; assembly: GCF_023159225.1. Lineage (NCBI taxonomy): Eukaryota > Metazoa > Chordata > Mammalia > Rodentia > Heteromyidae > Perognathus > Perognathus longimembris. The sequence continues at coordinate 243,595 of NC_063170.1, forward strand.
ATGCGGGTGGGAGCCACCTGTGCTCTCCTGTAGAAGTCCAAGTTTGGGTTAGTGGCTAGCCCGCAGGTGTGCTCTGAGGTCCTTGTCCAGCTCCCATTGCATGCAATAGTCTCTCTGAGCACTGACTTAGCAATAGACTGCACACTGGAAATCTGCCAGTGGTGGCAGCCAGGAGAGCTCAGGACCCCCCAATGGCTTCTGAAGACTCACAGTGCTGCATTATTGTGAGGTAGCAGTGCCAGGTCCTAGTCCTGTAATGCTCCCACAGTTTGTCTACTGAAGCACAGAGGCTGCCAACTGTGTTGGAACCCAGACATTAGAGGTGGTCTCTTAGTTAATAGAGTTGACCCTTTGGTCAGGGAGCAGATGGAAGCTGCTGAGACCTTGTCTGGTGTGTCTGCAGGAACCCTACAGCTATGTAGCACAGTAAAGTCTCCATCCTGGCTCTCTAGGCTGATGTCCATACACTGCCTCTGGTTGGGGCCTAGACACTCTTTGCTTTGCTTTTCTCCCTAACAGCAACATCTATGTAACATACTATGTCTTCTGACTGACTTCCTGGTCATTCACCCACTTGTTACTAAACCCCATTTGTCCCTCTCCCCTGCTATTCCTTGTACTTGGCCAGATTTATAACCATGTAAGTACAAAGGAGGGTAGAACCTGGATCTGACCGCGAGGAAGTGAATGGGCAGGTGCCGCTCTACCCTCTGGGGACTATAAGGTCAGTGCTCGATGGACCAAGAAGAACAGGGACCTCAGGAAGTCATACACCCCTCTACGGGTGTTGCACCTACCTCCAGGAAACATGGTGAGTGCCTGCTGGACCAAGAGAGAAGCCTTTTCCCTTGCAGAGCTGAGCTCAGGCTCAGGGAGGTCTGTTTGCTGACTCAGGAGAAAATATGCCAATGGAACTGAGAAGGCAAAATTTGGGAGCTGTGACAGGTTCCGATGAGCCTATAAGGTTAATGAAGAAACAAAGTTTGAGCCCTCAAGGTCATAAAGACAAAATATTTGAAGTTTCTGTCAGGAGACAGATCTGAGGATTGAGGCTTGAAGCTATCCCAGACAGACAAATCCAAGATACCTTTATCTCCAATTAACCAGAAAAAAGAAAGCTGGAAGTGGAGGTATAGCTCAAGTAGTAGAGCACCAGCTATGAGTAAGCAGCTGAGCAAGAACTTAAGCTCCTGAGTTCAAGCCCTAGATATCCTCCACCAAAAAAAAGATGCTGCCAGATATCCCCACAGGGAGCAGACACAGGACGGTTACATGAAGGTGCCTCTTTAACTCGGGATAAAGAAGTACAGATGGGGCTGGGAATATGGCCTAGTGGCAAGAGTGCTTGCCTCGTATTCATGAAGCCCTGGGTTCGATTCCTCAGCACCACATACATAGAAAAGGCCAGGAATGGCGCTCAAGTTGGTGGCTCAAGTTGGCAGAGTGCTAGCCTTGAGCAAAAAGAAGCCAGGGACAGTGCTCAGGCTCTGAGTTCAAGCCCCAGGACCGGCAAAAAAAAAAAAAAAAAAAGAAGTACAGAAAACTTGGGGCTAGGAATGTGGCTTCGTGATAGTGTTCTCCTAGCATGCATTGAATCCCTGGGTTCGATTCCTCAGAAAAAGCTGAAGTGGGCGCTGTGGCTCAAGTGGCAGAGTGCTAGCCTTGAGCAAAAAGAAGCCAGGGACAGTGCTCAGGCCCTGAGTCCAAGGCCCAGGACCGGCAAAAAAAAAAAAAGAAAGATGAAACTAATTTTAGCACATAGCATCCAACCCAATACACCTCAACTGTCACTTCACAGAATGAGCACTGACCAAATCTGGAACTAAACATACACCAGTTCTCACTGCACCAGGGCCTGTGCCTGAGGAATCTGAGCATGAGGATGGTGGTTTGGCACCAGGCCACCTTTCCTTTGCGTTTACATGTCAACCATCTAATAAATCAAACGTAACTAGCTACAAGCATGTGGATGTGTCTGCCCCACATCTCTGCAGGACATGGACCTGATAGTGTGCAGGGCTCCTTCTTCTGACCTGATGGTACCCTCTACTTCTTGGCTATATCCTATTAATGTACAAGTGACAGCCTGCTCTAAGGTCTTCCCAATTTTTCATCACTATGAGCACCATCTGCACATGTCCTTGTGCAGTGGTGTGTGGTGTCATGTGTCTTGACAGAAAGCTACTAGACTACCTTTTAGGGAAACTTGATTCTGTTCAAATTAGCAAGGAAGCCAAAAAGGTAGGAGTACCTTGGTATCCACACTAGCTTGGTCTCATTTCCTCACCAGTGCATTGCAAACATGTTCCTTCAACACATGGTACATGGGCAAAGAAAGGCAAGAGAGACAATGACACCCTTGAGCATGCACAATCATACCTACCTCCCACTCCTCGAAAAGTCGGATCAAGTATTCATAGTTCCGGGCCCGTAAGGCCAAGTGGTCAACAAGCAGCAGCATGCACAGGGGGTCCTCGTCTGGCTCAAGGCTTCCAGAGGCAGCATAGCAAGGGAAGAACAAAGGGGACAGAAGAGGCATCACCATGGCTAGTCCTCAGACCTGGGGATGCTGTGAATGGGTGGCAGCTTGGTTTGAGTGGATACTCACCTCAGAATGAGCTTGCAGTATTCCAGAGCAGTGCGTGGGCAGCCTCGTTTCTCCAGAAAGCTCATCTGCTTGTAGAGGGCCAAATAGAAGCTCCTAGATTTAAAATGGTTCTATGTGAGTTAGAGCAGCAGCCGAGCTACATAGCACAACTGGGAGACATCTATATGCTCTTTCCCTCTGCTGAGTCAGTACCTTGTAAACATTCCCTGTGTGGATGAAGCTATATGCTCTTTATTCTATTACAAATGTAATTACATAGGGAAAACCAAGCTTTCTTGTTTTTTGAGATAGGTTTAATGCTGCCCAAGCTCAACTTGAAATCTTGTATTTAATTACCTCAGGCTCCTGAGTGCTGGGACTACAGGTACTACCATGCCTGATTAAAATCAAGCTCAGGGGGACTGGGGATATAGCCTAGTGGCAAGAGTGCCTGCCTCGGATACACGAGGCCCTAGGTTTGATTCCCCAGCACCACATATACAGAAAACGGCCAGAAGCGGCGCTGTGGCTCAAGTGGCAGAGGGCAGAGTGCTAGCCTTGAGCGGGAAGAAGCCAGGGACAGTGCTCAGGCCCTGAGTCCAAGGCCCAGGACTGGCCAAAAAAAAAAAACAAGCTCAGGGGCTGGGAATATGGCCTAGTGGTAAAGTGCTCACCTTGTATACATGAAGCCCTGGGTTGGATTCCTCATCACCACATATATAGAAAAAGCCAGAAGTGGTGCTGTGGCTTAAGTGGTAGAGTGCTAGCCTTGGGCAAAAAGAAGCCAGGGACAGTGCTCAGGCCCTGAGTCCTGAGTCCAAGCCCCAGGACTGGCAAAAAACAAAATCAAGCTCATTAGAAGACTTCATCTTCTTTATGGTTTTTTCTTGTGTGTGTCCGTGCGCGCATGCACGCGAGCGTGCACGTGCCACCAGTCCTGGGGCTTAGACAATAGGCACTGTCTTATAGATTCTTTTGCCCAGGCTAGCGCTGAACTGTAATCCTCAGATCTCAGCCTCTTGAGTCACTAGGATTACTACCTTTGTGGTTTCATTTGCTATGTATCATGGAAAGGAAGAGAGTTAAAATCTACTACAATTATGATTTCACATTATGTTAATATTTCAATGGTTGTCAACAGTACTAATGTTGGGTTCAGTGAGATGTATAACTTTAGTTACCCTGGTTAACTTTAGAACTTGAAAGTTTAACTGGAAAAGACAAAAGCAACACAAAGCATCCAGTGAAGACAATCCAGATGCAGCACCCAGTGCAAATGACTGAATACAGAGTGTCCTGCACAGGAACTCACCAGAACTACCAGATGCTGGCAATGGATGTGAGAGAAGAAAGGAGACATGTGTGACCAGGGAGGTCAGCAGAGAATCTGCTGGAGCTGCCCAGACCTGGTAAGTGGGCTAATGCCAGAGGTTGGTCAGGAAAGTCTCAGAAAGAAGAAAGCACTGTTTGGGCAGTCACTCAAATCAAACTGAATCTGCACTGGGGCTGGGAATATGGCCTAGTGGCAAGAGTGCTTGCCTTGTACACATGTAGTCCTGGGTTTGATTCCTCAGCACCACATATATAGAAAAAGACAGAAGTGGTGCTGTGGCTCACGTGGTAGAGCGCTAGCCTGAGCAAAAAGAAGCCAAGGACAGTGTGCTCAGGCCCTGAGTTCAAGCCCCAGGACTGGCAAAAACAAAACAAAACAAAACAAAACAAAAAAACATGCACTGAATCTGCACTGAACATGAGTTTAAGAAATCAGGACACACATGGGCTGGGAATATGGCCTAGTGGCAAGAGTGCTTGCCTTGTATACATGAGGCCCTGGGTTCGATTCCTCAGTACCACATATACAGAAAATGGCCAGAAGTGGCGCTGTGGCTCAAGTGGCAGAGTGCTAGCCTTGAGCAAAAACGAAGCCAGGGACAGTGCTCAGGCCCTGAGTTCACGGCCTAGGACTGGCCAAAAAAAAAAAAAAAGAAATCAGGACACATGCATGCAAAGCATGCTAAAATATTATACTCAGAGAATGAGTCTTTTCCTCCAAATACATAAGAAAACATAATTATAGACATCACTGTAGGCAGGTAGCATGTCAGACTCACTGCTAACTCAGGTTTTATTCAGGGACAATCCAGCCCTGAGTTTCTGAGCCTAGCCCTCCTGCACGTTAGCTATGACACCAAGGCTTGAAAGGAATCCTGGACCCGCAGGGCCCTGGTTCACCTGGAAGACAGATGCATGCCACCTGCTCCTTACTGAACTCAAAGCTGTCACTTGTGGAACTTATGGGCACTTCCTGAAACCTTGCCTCCAAAAAAGGGAGGCCAGCACCAACACAACAGGATCCTCCCAGGAAAGGCTTCAGAACAGGTGTGCTTACCTGTTCTCAGGTCTGCGGTAGTCCAGCCGGCAAGTCCCACTGGTAAGACTGAACAAAGGATGGAATGCACATTCCATGCTGTACAGTGCTCTCTCTGCGGGCCACAGACACACCAAAGCAGGTGTCACAGCCACTGTGTGGTGACTGTAGCCCCCTCCTCTGATGAGTCAAAATAGAGATAGTTCTGGAAACAGGGCAGACGGGACTTCCTGGGTATTCTTGATGCCAGTCTGAGTTTACTGCAACACAGAACTTGTGAGCCTGAGACAGAAAAACCTTACACACCATGAAGCATGACTGGCACTGTGTTCTGCTAACACTGTCTACTTATGTGTATAACACAAGCATACACACCCACAAAATCTGCACACTTATGTTCACAGCAACACTACTCACAATAGCCAGAAAACAGACCAAAGGTCTATCACCTGAAGATGGTCTACAGATGTGTACTACCCACAGGTGGAATATTATGCAACCATTAACAGGGTGCAGGTGCAGTACATGCTACAAGATGAATAGCAAATACATTTCAGTACATGAAAGAAGCCACACATACTTATATGGTTCCATTTACATGAAACTTCATTCCAGGCAAGCTCACAAGGACAGAGCAGATGAGTGTTCCCAGGGGTTGGGGAAGGACAACCAAGAGTGGGACTCCTTCCATAGGGCACGAGAGTGCTCTAAAACAGACCACTGTGACAGCTGCAAAGTGCACAGCATGCTTTACACAGGCAACTTTCCCAAGATGGGAACTAGATCTCAACGATGTCTTTGTCTTAAAAGGTACCCTTTATCATCTTATGAAACAACGTCTGCCTCTGAGCTGGAGCTGCTCCAGCGGCAGGTGCAGGTGACTTCTCACCTGTGAGGTCTCGGGCCATCTCCTGATCCTCCTGAAAGCGGCAGGCATCACTGAGCTGCAGGAGGGAGTCGACGTGATAGGGGCTTGTCTGAAGAAGAACCTGCCAGAAAGGAGGAGAGTCCTAGGAAGGGCTGCAGGCAGGCCCATGTGAGAATAATCCCAGAAGGTATGGGCCTTGCATATGCTGGGAGGAATGAGCATCAGGAGAGACACACTTCCCTTCTAAAAATTTAACCACTGAGCTGACAGAGTTGGGCCTGGTCACCTCTCCATAGTTCAACCAAGAGCAAGGGTAACAAGGAGCCTTCTGTTCCCACTTGGGAGTGGGACAGAGTGCTCGCTGTGGGTGAGGTGACCCAGGGAAGTGGAGGGCACGCTCTTGTCCTAAGTGACTATAAACCCAACTGGGACCTGGGCACATAAAGATAATGGCTGCCCAGAACCCATGCACTCCCCCTGCTGCACCAGTGAAGTTGCAGCACAGGCTATGCTAAGAAGATCCAGGTCCTCTCTCAGACTGCACTCTGCTTAGTTCCCAGCACACTTGCCCTGCACACAGGTGTCTCTCCTGCTTGGGGCAGCCATGCCTGCCTCCTCAACTCACCAGGGGACTTGGCCCTCATGCAGGGCTGCTGTTCGGCCCCTCCCTTGCCCGGAGCTGCAGGACCCACGCACCACAATGTTATTGGGCTCCATGGACTCCACAGCTGCCAGGAACTTGTGCTGGGCCTGTTGATACTCCTCACTGTGCTCAAATGCGAAGAAGGAAAGGCCTTTCTTCGATTCCAGCAGCCGCATCGACAGACCTAGGAAGCAAAAGTGCTATCAGGGGTATGCTATGAGCTGGAGGGTAGAGCCCCTTCCAGGATCTGAATGGGCTACACCAAGAATGGATATTCTGTCTGTTTTGGTTCTGTAGATGTGTTTCCCCATAGAATTCATATCCAGTGTTGAGTATGAGGTCTGTTGGGAAATGTCCAGAAGAAGCATGGCAGGCTTGGAGCAATGGCAGAGACCAGAGCACACATAGCTGACCCAGCCACCTGATCCAGCCAGGGACCAGTGGTGCTCAGATCACAGCTGGTGGGACTGATTATCCATAGTGGCCATGAAGGAGGAGCAGAAGAATACAGTGAAGACACAGTGCCATGCCACAGAGGCCATGTGAGTTTAACTCATGAGCACCTTCTCTAAAGAACTGCTATGTATGTGCTTACAGTGCTCATCTCTCCAGTATCCCAGGACCTCCAAGATACAGGCCAGTGGTTCTTGGCTTCCTTAGTTGCCACCCAAGGCCTGAGTCCTGCAGAACACATGGTCAATGAATGTGTTTTTGCTAGGAGGGAAAGGAGCCTGGCAGGACAAAGACACCTATGAGGCACCTGAGATAGCTCTCTAAAACACAGGCCACAAGTTCCTAGGTGGGTCCTCACTGAGAGTACATAGAGAATCTCCTAGTATCCATACAAGAGCAGGGAAGGCAGGGCTGTGAGGGAGAGGTATGGCGGCACTGGTCAGTATTCAGAACCCCCATCCCCACCTAATCAAATGCATAAACCACCCCTAGGTGCAGTGGGTATCCCTGCCCTGGCCCTTGTCTAGCCATGAGGGCTCTCTAGAGCTAGGGCTGCTATACACTATGTAGCCCTACGTCTCCGCACTACAGCTACATTTCAATTATGTGTGCTTGGTAGTTTGCTGTCAAAAATGAGCTTGAAGCCAGGTGCTGGTGACTAGAATTCTACAATAGCTATAAACCTAGCTATGGAGGCTGAGATTTGAAAATCAAAGCTCAAAACCAGCCCATGCACACAAATCTGAAACTCTTATCTCCGGCTAATAAGCAAAAAGCTGGAAGGCATGGCTCAAGTGGTAGAGCGTTAGCCATGAGCAAAACAGCTAAGTGACAACAGCAAGCCCTGAGTTCAAACCCCAGCCCTGGCACATGTGCATACTCCCCACCCCCAACTCAAACCCCTGAGTTCAAACCCCAGCCCTGGCACATGCACATGCCGTACATACACAAACAGCTCGACTAGTTTTGTATAATATAGTATCCACTGAACAATGGTAGAAAACCCCACAATGGCCGTGCTCTGGTGGCTCACACCTGAAATCTTAGCTACTCAGGAGGCTGAGATTTGAGGATCATAGTTTGAAGCCAGCCCAGGCAGGAAAGTCCATGAGATTCTTATCTCCAATTAGCCACCAGAAAACTGGAAGTAGTGCTGTGGCTCAAAGTGGTAGGGTACTAGCCTCGAGCAAAAAGGCTCAGGGGCAGTGCTCAGGCCCTGAGTTCAAGACCCAAGACTAACACAAAAAAAGAAAATCCTGCAACGAAATGAGGAAACACAGAATATGCCAGAGACAACATGGGAGATGCTTGGCTGCCATCCTAAACAAGCAATGCACACAAGCCCTTGGAAATCTGGCAGCTGTACACCAGCTCAACATTGGTGAACGGATGCCAGCCTAGGAGGACTGACAACAGCAGCACCCAGCTGAAGCCCAAATGCCTTCAGACCCTCACCTGGTTTGCTGTACCGAGGCCAGGTGCTCTTAGGAGTCGTCAGCCACGTACATTTAGGGTACATACGCTGTCTCTGCCGCGGCCTGGGGAGAAGAGCATATGAGTATAGCTCTACTTTCAGTAGAGTGTGAGGACCAGGCTTGGCTGCCTCATCCCCACAGAAACTGTTGGAGCAAATAGGAAGAAGAAGTAGGAAGGGGACAAACAGTATATTCAAAGGGTGAGAACAAAGCACTGGAGACAGAATTAATCACTACTACATAATTGCTCACTACATAATCAGAGAAGGAGAAAGAATAAGGGCAAGATTAGGATGGGGATATGGCTCAGTAGAGCATGCCTAACATGGCTAGCATGTGCAAGGCCACAGTGCTTATATCTAACACTGAAAAAGAGAGCACAAGAAAGAAATTAGTTGGGGATATAGCTCAGCAGCAGAGTGCTTGCCTAGCATGAGTCTCTGGGTTCAATCTCCAGCACTACCAGATAAATTACATTTAGCATAAAGTTTAAAAAGAGAGAGAAAGTTCAAACAGTCTAGAAAAAACTAACAATAGTAAAAAGGAAACCAAAGATGAAACTAAAAGTTAGGAGTCTGAGACAAGGCCTGGTGGTATTCTGTAGACACAGTGTAAGACTGGATGAAAATAACACTTGGTAGCAGATCACTGCCTGAGACCAGCATGGTAAGTAGGAGGGCAAAGATACATTTCTGAGCAGAAGTGAGCCTGATGGGAGAACAGTCTTCAGGGAAAGGGAAACCCAAATATCTGTAGAATTCCCATGGCTATGGAATTTGGGGTAGTGGGAGGGGACAAGGTACCAGGACTCTACCCCAGGACCAGTGCTCTCAATGAGCACTGCTATAAGAGCCTAGACTCCCTATAAATGGTCAGGGCTAACCTGCCAGACACAGATAATGCATGGAGGTTAGATCTGGAATGGAGTAATGGCCATGTGGAAGTTTTTCTCTATGCTTTTTAGATAATTTAAAATATGTTGTTAACAGGTGGGTCACCTCTATAACCTTAGCTATTCAGGAAGCAGAAATCTGGAAAAAAAAAAAGTACAAAGCCATTGGACAGGTAAGTCTACTTAACTCTATCTCCAATTAGCTAGCAAAAAGTTGGGCTGGAGGTGTGATTCAAGTGGTAGGATGCCAGACTAACAATATTCAACCCAGTACCAGAAAAAAGAAGAAGAAGAAGAAAAAAAGAAGCCAGGTACCAGTCTAGCTCATGTCTTAGCTACTCAGGAGGCTGAGTTCTCAAGTTTGAGGTATGAAGCCAGCCCAAGCAGAAAAGTCCATGAAACTCTTATTTCCAATTAATCACAGAAAAAGCCAAAAATAGAGTTGTGGCTCAAGTAGTAAAGTGATAGACTTCAGTAAAATGAGCTCAGAGACAGTGCCCAGGCCAGAATTCAAGCCCCAGGACTAACCAAAAAAAAAAAAAAAAAGGGGGGGGGTGGTCAGTTAAGATGCCAGATTCAGAAACAGGATAAGGAAAGCATGTTTCTTCTCCCAGAAAGAAAAACTGTAGGAGAAAACAGCTGTAAAAAGAAGCATGTCCCAAATCTGAGGGAAAATAAAATGGGACAAGACCCTGGTAACTGGTAGAGTACAAAGGGAGAATAATGGAGGATCAGAGCTGTTTCAAGTCTAGTGTTACAGTGAGTTCTTGGGAAGGAGGTACTCTGGTGCTGGGGTGAGACAGGAATGGCACAGACTCATGAGTTTCTGGAAGGGCACCTAGGGTTTACAGATGCACAGGCAGTGGAGATGGCATAGGGATCTGGGGAGGAAATGAGCCGATTTCATCTGTCATGTGGGCAGGGGAATATTTAAACTCAGGCCTCACTGTAGTCTGTGGTAGCCTGAAACTCACGATTCTCCTGTCTCCCAAGAAGGTATGTACCTCCATGCCCACTTTAGACTTACTTTTTGTGTGTTTTGGTACTGGGGCTTTAACTAAGAACCTGGGCATTGTCCCTCAGCTATTTTGCTCAAGATTAAAGGCTTTACCACTTGAGCCACGGCTCCACTTTCGGCATTTTTTTTTTTTTTTTTTTTTTTTTTGGTGTGGATAGTTGGAGATCTGAGTCTTGCAAAATTTTCTGCCCAGGGGCTGGGGATATGGCCTAGTGGCAAGAGTGCTTGCCTCGAACCCAGGGCCTCATGTATACGATTCCCCAGCACCACATATACAGAAAATGGCCAGAAGTGGCGCTGTGGCTCAAGTGGCAGAGTGCTAGCCAGGGACAGTGCTCAGGCCCTGAGTCCAAGCCCCAGGACTGGCAAAAAAAAAAAAAAAAAAAAAAAAAAAAAAAAAAAAAAATCTGCCCAGGCTGGCTTCAAATCACAATCTTCAGATCTTAGGCTCCTGAGTAGCTAGAATTATCCACTGTGCACTGGTGGCTCATACTGATTGATAATCCTAGCTACTCAGGAAGCTGAGATCTGAGTATTGCATTGGTTCAAAGCCAACCTGGCAGGAAAGTATATAAGACTCATTTCCAATTAACCACCAAAAATTTGGAAGCAGAGCTATGGCTCAAGTGATAGAGCTAGCCTGGAGCAAAAAAGCTCAGTGACAACACCCAGACTACTCATTTCAAAGCCCAGAACTGGCACCAAAAAAAAAAAAAAAAGAGAGAGAGAGAGAGACATAAATATAATAAAAAAATATAACACTATAACAATAGCTAATGGACTGTGCACCATGGTACACCTCTATAGCTTAGACTACTTACTCAGAAGCTGAGATGGGAGGATCTCGATTGTAAATTTAAAACCAGCCTAGGAAACTAGTGAGGCTGTCAAAAAGATAAAAAAGAGCCAGGCATGGGCTGGAGATATGGCCTAGTGGCAAGAGTGCTTGCCTCGTATACATGAGGCCCTGGGTTCAATTCCCCAGCACCACATATACAGAAAACAGCCAGAAGTGGCGCTGTGGCTCAAGTGGCAGAGTGCTAGCCTTGAGCAAAACAGAAGCCAGGGACAGTGCTCAGGCCCAGAGTTCAAGGTCCAGGAGTGGCAAAAAAAAAAAAAAAAAAAAAAAAAAAGAGCCAGGCACCAGTGGCTTATGCCTGTAATCCCATATCCAGGAAGCTGAGATCTTAGGACCAGGGTTTGAAGCCAGCCCAGAGACTCTCATCTCTAATAAACTACCAAAAGAGCTAAAAGTGGAGCTATGGTTCAAGTGGTAGAACACCAGCCTTGAGTAACAAAAAAAGCTCAGGGACAGTGTGCAGGCTTTGAGTTCAAGCCTAAGGATGGGCACAAAAAAAAAATCATGTGGGCTAGAAGCATGGTCAAAGACAAAACACTTGTTTAGCAAGCACAAGTCCTTGTATTCAAACCCCAGCACCACCAAAAACAAAACAAAACAAAACAAAAAAACCTAATTAAAAATAACAATAAGAAGCTACTAGAGGAAGCAGTTGAGTGATAGAACATATGCTTAGCCTTATGAGTTGAATTCCAGCACTATAAAATATAAAAACAAATATTATGAATCACTATTAGTAACTATAATCAACAGAAACAGGATCATGTAATAAAATGGCAGACCAAAGTGGGGTTGAGGCAGTGGAAGAACCCTGGGCAATACAGGTAACAAGGGAACCTTATAGAGTACATGTATTAAAGAAGACATGAAAGTCAGAAACTACTAAAAAACTTAACACAAGTCTGATCACTAGTGGCTCATGCCTAGGCTTCTAAGATCTGAGGATTGCAGTTCAAAGCTAGTCCAGGCACAAAAGCACGCAAGACTCATATCTCCAGTTAACCACCAGAAAATCGGATGTGGAGGTGTGGCTCAAAGGGGTAGAGTGCTAGCCTTGAGCAAAAAGAAGCCAGGGACAGTGCGCTCAGGCCCTGAGTTCAAGCCCTAGGACTGGCCAAAAAAAAAAAGCAAAAACTGTTAGAAACACAAAGGAAGTAGGAACAAGTAGGAACAAATAGCATATGAGAGAATCTTTGACCATATTCATAAAAAATATAAGTTAGCTGGGTACCAGTGGCTCATGCCTGTAATCCTAGCTACTCAGGAGGCTGAGACCTAAGGATCAGAGTTCAAAGTCAGGCCAGGCAGTAAAGTCTGTGAAACTCTTATCTCCAGTTAACCACCAGAAAAGGCCGGAAGTGGTGCTGTGGTTCAAGTGGTAGAGCTCTAGCCTTGAGCAAAAAAGCTCAGAGACAGTGCCCAGGCACTAAGTTCAAGTCCAGGGCCAGCATAAAAACAGTAACAAAAACTGTCTGTCTATCTATCTATTTATGGTGGGTTTTTTTTGTTTTTATTTTGGCCAGTCCTGGGCCTTGGACTCAGGGCCTGAGCACTGTCCCTGGCTTCCTTTTGCTAGCACTCTGCCACCTGAGCCACAGTGCCACTTCTGGCTGTTTTCTGTATATGTGGTGCTGGGGAATCGAACCCAGGGCCTCATGTATACGAGGCAAGCTCTCTCGCCACTAGGCCATATCCCCAGCCCAATAACATGATGTATTTTTTTTTGGCCAGTCCTGGGGCTTGGACTCAGGGTCTGAGCACTGTCCCTGGCTTCTTCTTGCTCAAGGCTAGCACTCTGCCACTTGAGCCACAGCGCCACTTCTGGCCATTTTCTGTATATGTGGTGCTGGGGAATCGAACCCAGGGCCTCATGTATACAAAGCAAGCACTCTTGCCACTAGGCCATATCCCCAGCCCTTCTATTTATGGTTAAAAGAGAAAGACTTGTCTATATGTTATAACAGAGTTTAACATGTACTTTTCTACTGTGGATGAAGGATAAAAATGACTGGATGGAGCACTGAGTCTAAGCTGCACAGCTTCTTTGGAGGGTAATTCAGTCATATGCAAGTTAAAAGGAAATGAGAACACCTTGAGCAATTTTATAAAATGTGTAGATGCAAGAAAATTGCAGGCATCAGCCAGACACAACTTTGTATCTGGAGTAAGTAAATAACCCTGTACATTCTGGCATACAAAGTAACACCTGGAGGAGTCCTTAAGTCCCATTTCCTGTGTGGAGAACAGGAATTGTTTCTCTTTTCCATTTCTCCTACTTTAATTGTTATACCAAAATGAATCCTTATAAGACAGTAACATTTGAAATGTGATATACAGAACCAGTCTTGTTACTGATCAATACAAGTGTTACCATGGGGACTGGGAATATGGCCTAGTGGCAAGAGTGCTTGCCTCCTGAAAGCTCTCGGTTCCATTCCCCAGCACCACATATATGGAAAACGGCCAGAAGGGGCGCTGTGGCTCAGGTGGCAGAGTGCTAGCCTTGAGTGGGAAAAAGCCAGGGATGGTGCTCAGGCCCTGAGTCCAAGGCCCAGGACTGGCCAAAACAAAAAACAAGTGTTACCATGTGCCAGGGGAAGGTGCAGCCAATGATCCATGGCTGGTTTTGGGCAAGGAGAGATTCAGAATGCTAGTGCTCTACCACTTGAGCCACAGTACCACTTCCGGTTTTTGAGTGGTTAATTGGAAGTAAGAGTCTCATGGGAACTTTTCCACCCCAGTTGGCTTCAAACCACAATCCTCAGATCTCAGGCCCCTGAGTAGCTAGGATTATAGGCATGAGCCATGAGTGCCTGGCTTAGAGAGGCATTTTTAAGTTGTTTCAATTTTTCAGCAAGAGGTATTTAGTTTTACAATTAAAAAAAAAAAGTTTACTGGGCTGGGAATGTGGCCTAGTGGTAGAGTGCTTGCCTTGTATACGTGAGCCCTGGGTTCGATTCCTCAGCACCACATATGCAGAAAAAGCCAGAAGTGGCGCTGTGGCTCAAGTGGCAGAGTGCTAGCCTTGAGCAAAAAGAAGCCAGGGACAGTGCTCAGGCGCTGAGTCCAAGGCCCAGGACTGGCAAAAAAAAAAAAAAGTTTACTAAAAAGGACTAAGGTAGTGAGGAGTGTTAGTGCATACCTGTAATCCCAGCATTCAGAAGGCCAAGGAAGAAAGATTATAAATCTGAGGCCAGCCTGGGCTACACTAAAACCCTGGCCTCTACCCAAAAGAGAGAAAAAAGCTTTCTCATCATTTTGACGGACAGAGAGGGAGCAGAACACATGCATCCTACAGAAAGTCTCAAAAGTAGACCTTTGTGCTTTCTTTCTGTAGGGATGAGGGTTTCTGGACATTGCTCATCACAGCAGCTATCCTGGCAGCACATTTCTCAACTACTCAATTCTCTGTACATCACCTTTATAACAATTAAAACATTAAATCTACACAGACAAGCCCTATTAGAACCTCTAAACCTTGTGTTGATTTTGTAGCTGACTCAGAAGCAAAAATGAACCTAAGATTTCAGGGACTAGAAGCTCAAAACTTAAAAAGACTTCAAAAATTATGAGGCAGAAGGTTTGGTTCAAGTGAAAGAATGCCTGCCTAGCAAGTGTGAGACCCTGAGTTCAAACCCTAGTACCAAAGAAATAAATGAAATGAGAATGTGCATACTAAAGAAGGCAGAGTGAGGGATAGAGCTCAGCCACACTGAGGGAATCAACCGACTATTTCCTGTGCTCATTTCAGACCTGGGGACTTCACTTGTACACTATTAGCCTTATATACTTCCCCACAGTGATTTTCAACCCTTCAATATTCCCTCTCCCTAGAATCTGAAAAGGAATAAAACAGCTTAAAGCATAGATTAGCACGGACCTTACCTTTGTTCCCCCAGGACTGCTCGAGCACCAAAATACCTTTTCAGTTCTGTGTCTGGATTCAAGTGTCTAGAGAATTGAAATTTTTAGAAAGAAAAATTAAATTGTGTTTTTCTATAGTGATTCTGGAATTTTGGGGAAGCCATGTAAGAATCTAAATCTAGTAACTTGCTTGAAAGGCAACTTCTAAGCCTTTTCAAAACATCATTGCCCTGCCTGTAGTGGGACCTGGTTATTATGGACACTGAAGGACACAAAACGGATGAAGCAGTCAGCATGTTGGATGAAGACACTTGAAAGCAGGTCTCTTTCACATGGCATGTGTCTATGAGGATGTCAGGGCAGCCTGAACACCTGAAACTAGAATATACTATCCCGAAAAACTCTAAGCGACATGTTTCTTTTTGGGAAGGCAGAACTGATGCTTGAATACAAGGCCTCAATGCTTGCTAGGCAGGTACTCTACCACTGAAGCCATATCATGCCCAGAGCTTTGTTTTTGTTTCAATACAGTAAGATCCTGACTTCCTCAATAGTAATAAAATACTAATAATAATCCAGGTAGGGCTGGCTCATGCCTGCAATCCTAGCTACTCAGGAGGCTGGGCAGGAAAGTCCATGATACTCTTAGCTCCAATAACCTACTCAGAAAAAACTGGAAGTGGTGGTGTGGCTCAAGTGGTAGAGTGTTATCCTTGAGCAAAAGAATCTCAGGGACAGTGCCCAGGCCCTGAGTTCAAGCCCCAGGATTAGCAAAAAATTAAAAAAATTTGGGCTGGGAATATGGCCTAGTGGCAAGAGTGCTTGCCTCCTACACATGAAGCTCTTGGTTCGATTCCCCAGCACCACATATATGGAAAACGGCCAGAAGGGACGCTGTGGCTCAGGTGGCAGAGTGCTAGCCTTGAGCAGGAAGAAGCCAGGGATGGTGCTCAGGCCTTGAGTCCAAGGCCCAGGACTGGCCAAAAAAAAAAAAAAAAAAATTAAACAGGCCATCAGTGGTTCATGACTCATAATTTGAAGCCAGTTTAAGCAGAAAAAAAAACCTTGAGACTGATCTCCAATTAACCAGCAAAATGTTGAATGGAGTGTAGCTCATTGGTAGAGTGTCATCTCATCTATGAGCAAGAAAGCTAAGCAAAAGTCAAGGCCCTGAGGTCAAGCCTTGGTAGTGGTACATAAAAGCTAGTAATAACCAATACAGTAAGAACCAGGTTTCATTTAGTATCTACAAGACCAAGAGATGGATAACCACCCAAGGGTAACATAGTACTTTTCTTCATTTCAAAAACATAAGGGAGGGATAAAGGACAGTGACAGAGGGATGAGGTAAATAAGGAACATTGTATGAATGTCACGACAAAACCCTCTTAGCACAACTAATGTATGCTAATAAAAAATCTTAACTAAAGAAAGCAACTGAAACAAAAACCAAGCCAAGCACTGGTACTTCAAGCCTGTAATCTTAGCTACTCAGGAGGCTGAGATCTAAGGATCCGGCTTAACTACCAAAAAGCAGAAGTAGAGCTGTGGCTATAGTAGAGTATTAGCCTTGAGCAAAAAAGCTCAAAGATAGCCTCAGGACTGGCATAAATAAAAACAAAGAAACAACTAAAGCTGGGTGCCTAGGGGGCTCACACCTAAAATCCTAGATTAGGAGGCTGAGATCTGAGGATCCTAGTTTAGAGCCAGCCAAAACAGTTAAATCTGAAAGACTCTTTTATCTCCAATTAGCCAGGAAAAGGCTAAAAGTGGAAGAGTATCAGTGTGAGGGAAAAGAGAGCTCAACTTCCTGAGTTTAAGTCCTGGTACCAAAATAGAAAACCAATCTATGGGGCCAGGCACAATGGTTTACACTTATAATTCCAGTTTCCCAGGGCAGAGATCAAGAAAGATTATAGTTTGAGGCTAGACTGGGCAACAACTTAGTAAGACACCCATTTCAACAATTGAGACAGGCCAGGTGCTGTTGTTTCATACCTGTAATCATAACTACTCAGAAGGCTGAGATCTGGGAATCACAGGGGCAGGGCACTGTTATCTCTAACCAATTCCCTAAAAGCCAGAAGTAAAGTTGTGGCTCAAGTGGTAGAGCAGCTCAGGAACAGCACCCAGGACCTGAGCTCAAGCCCCAGGACAGATAAAAATAAATAAAAGACAAGACAGAGCTAGTGCTGGTAGCTCACGCCTATATTCCTAGTTACTCAGGAGGCTGAGATCTGAGGATTTCGGTTGGAAGCCAGATCAGGTAGAAAAGTCCCCTACAGACTCTTATCTCCAATTAATCAACCACTCAAAAACTGGAAGTGGGAATGTGGCTAGAAGTGGCAGAGTACTAGCCTTGAGCAAAAGAAGCTTTCAGGGCCTAGGCACTATGCCTGAGTTCAAGTCCCAGGACCAGCACACACAAAAAAGGTGTGGTTGGTCACACCTGTCCAGTACAAGGGAGGCATAAGGGTCCTATGAAGGATTAGGATCCAGGCTGGCCCAAGGAAAAAAGTGTAAGTCCTCATCTGGAAAATAAGGCAAAAAAAAAAAAAATGAAAAGCTGGACATATGGCTAAAGTGGCAGATTACCCACCTAGCAAGCCTGAGGCCCCAGATTCAAACAGGGCCAGAGAAATGTAAATCTTAAAATCTCTAAAATATGGATATTTTTCTTTTTTCTTCTGAAGATTATTTCCTAAAAGTTTAATGATAAATTCTTTTTTTTTCTTCTTTATTGTCAAAGTGAAGTACAGAGGGGTTACAGTTTCATATGTAAGGCAAGTACATTTCTTACCCAACTCCTCCTACCTCGTTTTTCCCTCCCCCCTCCCCTAATGATAAATTCTTACAATCATATTTTTCAAGGAATTTTATTATTTCCCCCCTAGTACTGGAGATAGAACCTATGGTTTCATACAAACTCCTCAGACCTTACTTTTTTTTTTAATTCTTTTTGTGCCAGTCCTAGGTTTTTTTTTTGTTTTTTTTTGGCCAGTCCTGGGCCTTGGACTCAAGGCCTGAGCACCATCCCTGGCTTCTTCCCACTCAAGGCTAGCACTCTGCCACCCGAGCCACAGCACCCCTTCTGGCCGTTTTCCATATATGTGGTGCTGGGGAATTGAACCAAGAGCTTCATGTGTAGGAAGCAAGCACTCTTGCCACTAGGCCATATTCCCAGCCCCAGTCCTAGGTTTTGAACACAGGGCCTCGGTGCTATTGCTGAGTGTTTCTGCTCAAGGCTAGTGCTGTACCACTTGAGCCACAGCCTACTTCTGACTTTTTGATGGTTAAGAGTTAATAGTCATCACAAGAAATGTACACACTGCCCTACTATGTAACTGTACCCTTTTTGCACAACTCCTTGTCAAAAAATTTTTGTTTAATTAATAAATAAATTACAAAAAAAAAAGAGTTAATAGTCATAGACTTTCCTGCCTGGGCTGGCTTTGAACTGTGATCCTCAGCTCTCAGCTTCCTCAGTTGCTAGGACTATAGGTGTGAGCCACCAGCACTCAGCTCACACCTGACCAAATGAAGACAGTAAACTTTTAAAATAAAGACACCTTTAGAGACAATAAACTTTCTTCTTCCTTTTAATCCCATAGGGTGGAAGGTCTGTACCTGTGCTCCACATATAGCACGTGCTTTCGAGAGCTCAGAGGAGGGGGGCCAGGGCAGGTGAATTCACTGTTGTCCTCAATTCTCTCCAAGATGCGATCAATATCTTCCAGTCCATTTTCCTAAAAATCCAGAACAATCTGTTAATAACCCCTCCCCCACTTTTTTTTTTTTTTTTGCCAGTCCTGGAGCTTGAATTCAGGGCCTGAGCACTGTCCCTGGCTTCTTTTTGCTCAAGGTTAGCACTTTACCACTTGAGCCACAGCGCCATTTCTGGCCTTTTCTATATATGTGGTGCTGAGGAATTGAATCCAGGGCTTCATGTATACAAGGCAAGCACTCTACCAGTAGGTCATATTCCCAACCCTTAATAACCCCTTTGACCTTTTATTTTCTTTTGTATGATGAAGTTTCCACTTTTAAAAAATAACATGTAGGGCTGGGAATGTGGCTTAGTGGTAGAGTGCTTGCTTGCCTTGCATACATGAAGCCCTGGGTTCAATTCCTCAGTACCACATAAACAGAAAAAGTTGCAAGTGGCGCCATGGCTAAAGTGGTAGAGTGCTAACCTTGAACAAAAAGAAGCCTAGGCCCTGAGTTCAAGCCCCAGGACGGGCAAAAAAAAAATTCTTAAGTCCTATCATCTAGTCATTTTGATTAAGATAAACAGCAGCTCAAGCAAGCACACTAGTATTTGCTGTTCTAACTATTAATCAGAAAAGAAAGCGCCAAGTCACAAGTAACTACTAACTCCTTTTTATTTTTGGGGGGGTGTCATGGGGCTTGAACTCTGGGCCTGGACACTGTCCCTGAGCTCTTCCACTCAAGGTTAATGCTCTACCACTTGAGCCACAATGCCACTTCTGTTTTTGTTTTTTTTTTCTGGTGCTTAATTCGAGAGAAGTCTCATGGACTTTCCTGCCCAAGCTAGCTTTTGAACAGCCTTGAACAGCAATCCTCAGATCTCAGCCTCCTGAGTAGCTAGGATTATAGGTGTGAGCCACCAGTGCATGGCTTAATCTTTTTTGTTTTTGGTGAGAATGTTGAAAAGGGTGACACTGATTGTATTCATAATAGCTTTGTTAAATGGCAATTCCTTAACTAAAAGGTTGTTTGTTTGTTTGTTTGATCCAGTCAGGAGAACAGAGAAGCCACCACTTAAAAGGAGGAATTTGGAGTCTTAGCAGAAGGGGGACACCAGTTACAAAGCCCTACCACCTTTAATACAACTGACACACGACTCATATGGCCAAAAACCACACAATGTAGCTGGGCACCGGTGGCTCATGCCTGTAATCCTAGCTACTTCATAAGGCTGAGATCTGAGTATCGCAGTTCAAAGCCAGCCAGGCAAGAAAGTCTATGAGACTAGTGTCTCCAATTAATCACTGAAAAAGCCAGAAGTGCTGTCGTAGCTGAAGTGGTAAAGTGGTAGGCACCCTTGAGCAAAAGGAGCTTAGGCACAGTGTCCAGACTTAGAATACAAGAGTCTCTAAAAATTATCTGTCTCAGCTGGCTCCAAATTGCAACATTTGGGGCTGGGAATATGGCTGGTGGAAAAAGTGCTCACCTTGTATACATGAAGCCCTGGGTTCAATTCCTCAGTACCACATATATAGAAAAAAGCCGGAAGTGGCGCTGTGGCTCTAGTGGTAGAGCGCTAGCCTTGGGAAAAATAGAGGTCAGAGACAGTGCCCAGGCCAAAAGAGTTTAAGCCCCAGGATTGGAGGGGGAGGGGGAGAGAGAAAAGATGACAAGGGGGAGGGGGAGGGGGAGGGAGAAAAGACGACAGCCCACAGACTTTTCTGTCCAGATTGGCTCTGAATCTTGATCTCAGATCTCAGCCTGGCAAGTAGCTAGAATTAAAGGTGTGAACTATAGGTACTGGCAAAACACAGTTTTTAATGTCTGTTCAAACATGGAATCAAGAGCAGGCTGTAACCATCAAGAGGAAAAGGCAGGGCTGGGAATGTGGCTTAGTGGTAGAGTACTTGCCTAGCATGCATGAAGCCCTGGGTTCAACTCAATACCATATTAAAAAAAAAAAAGTCCAGGGCTGGGAATGTGGCCTAGTGGCAAGAATGCCTCATATACATGAAGCCATGGGTTCAATTCCCCAGCACCACATATATAGAAAACGGCCAGAAGTGGTGCTATGGCTCAAGTGGCAGAGTACTAGCCTTGAGCAAAAAGAAGCCAGGGACAGTGCTCAGGCCTTGAGTCCAAGCCCAGGCCAAAAAAAAAAAAAAAGGTAGCAAAACAAGTACATTTTACTTTTCCCTTTTTGTCGGTCCTGGAGCTCGAACCCTGGGCTTGGGTGCTGTCCCTGAGCTCCTTTTTGCTCAAGGCTACTTACTACTCTACCACTTGAACCACAGCTACATCCAGCCTTTTCTGATTAATTGGAGGTAAGAGTCTCATTGACTTTCCTGCCCCAGCTGGCTTTGAACTATGATCCTCCGATGTCAGCCTCCAGAGTAGCTAGGATTACAAGCATGAGCCACTGGCACCTGGCTCATTTCCTTTTCTTTGCCTGACCCTTTGCTTCTTTATTGCCACTGAGAAGGAACCAAACTATCAAATAAAAACAAATGTTTTCTAGCACCAGCTTGAGGGATCCAGCAAGAAGAGAAAAGAAAAGGCTTAAGTGGACTAACTAAACCAGATCTGATACATACCGAGGATCCTCCTGGGCAATTTTTCTTGTTTTTCTGCTTCTTTTTCTTCTTTCGGAGTTTGCCACTTGCATTAGACTAATAAAAGGAGACATTTCAATCCATCAAAAGGGAAGTAAAAATCTTAAATCATGAGAAGCAGTCACCATGCCCCCTTCCTTAGCTAGCAAGAACCTTCAACTTACTTTTATGCCTCCTATGGTCCTCCCCAACCACACTGTGGTAACCTCTCTTTGGCTCCATCCCTCTGCACCTGCTTCAGAATTCCCCATGATCTGACAGTCAAGATGGCTCAGTAGGGTTCATACCTTTCCTACAGCTTTCACTCTACTTTGCCAACCACTCCTCCCACACTTCAACAACCCTGAAGACAGGGCCTCACAGGGACCCTTGCCTTGGAGCTCCCCCACACCTGCTCCTGGACAACTTCTTCCCTGAGACCCCAGGCCTCACTTGCTGGAACAAACACTCCTCCCACAAGGACACAACTGGATTTAAGAATTTCAGTGGACATCTCATGAAGGGTCTCATGAGAATTTCCAGCAACCAGTAATAAACATAAGTGAACTAAGAAAAGTGAGCTGCCAAGAAACTGACAGCCTAAGTACAAGGTTGGTACCTTCGAGCCCTCCCTTCAGTGTACTCTGAGCTTCTCATTACCACACGCCCTATCACCTGTTCTGGGGTTGCAGCCTTGGCCTGGTGTCCGTTGCTCTTGCTCTTTGTCTCTGGGTTTCCATGCTGAGCCTGCCCTTTGTCTCCTGCCAGTGCACAGTCAGACCTCTCCTCAGTCACTCCAGAGTCATCCTCAAGATCCTCAATGTTTATCTGGAAAACAGACAGGAAGAAAATAGGCTGTCAGTACAGTTAGGGTGCACATGGTGATGCTGAGACAGTCAAAAAAGGAGAGGAGGGGGCTGGGAATATAGCCTAGTGGCAAGAGTGCTTGCCTCCTGCACATGAAGCTCTCAGTTCGATTCCCCAGCACCACATATATATGGAAAATAGCTAGAAGGGGCGCTGTGGCTCAGGTGGCAGAGGGCTAGCCTTGGGCAGGAAGAAGCCAGGGACGGTGCTCAGGCCCTGAGTCCAAGGCCCAGGACTGACCAAAAAAAAAAAAAAGGAGAGGAGGACTCAGAGGGGTCAGGGCAAGGTGGTGGGAGGGAGGACTATCTCACCCTATGCAGTAGCAACACAATTCCAGCCAAACAACTTTAGGCTCAGTCAGGAAATCTGTGTGGTGTATGACATTGGTCTTAAAAGACAACATCAACAAAAAGCCCTCAAATTACCATTTATTTCCAATTAGTGAGAATCAGCCAAATACAAACTTTCAAAAACAAAGCTGGGGAGTGCAGTTCTCTCTTCTGACTTTCTGCTTAATTTAAGCCTCAGCTCAGACAGCAGAACTGCAGCAGAAGAGCTGAAGGGAAAGAGTATACCTATAAACATACCTATAAACATTTTCTGGTAATAAAAGTAACAGTGGGACTGGGAAGGTGGCTTAGTGGACGAGTGCTTGCCTAGCATGCATGAAGCCTGGGTTTGATTCCTCAGTACCACATAAATAGAAAAGGCTAGAAGTAGCACTGTGGCTCAAGTGGTAGAGTGCTAGCCTTGGTCAAAAGAAGCTCAGAGAGGGCTGGGAATGTGGCTTAGCAGTAGAGTGTTTGCCTAGCATGCATGAAGCCCTGGGTTCGATTCCTTAGCACTACATAAACAGAAAAAGCCAGGAATGGCACTGTGGCTCAAAAGGTAGGAATACTAACCTTGAACAAAAAGAAGCCAGCAACAGTGCTCAGGCCCTGAGTTCAAGCCCCAGGACAGGCAAAAAAAAAAAAAAAAGAAAATGTAACAGTGGTGCTGAGCATGGATGGCTCACACCAGTAATCCTGGCTACTCCTAGCTGAGACCTGGAGGATCACAGCTCTGTTCCTTTGCAAGATATCATCTTCAAAAATACTAGTAATGGCTGGGCTGGAGGTGTGGCTCCAGTGACAGAGTGCCAATGCAGCAAGAACAAAGCCCTAAGTACAGACTCCAGTACAGCCAAAGTAAATAAATTTAAAAACAGTGGTTCTTCACTTCTACAGGGGAAGGAGTGGTTCTAAGAAACCTATTACAGATACCAAAACCTGAGGATTTTATACATATAAAACAGTGTACTAGGGCTGGGGATATAGCCTAGTGGCAAGAGTGCCTGCCTCGGATACACGAGGCCCTAGGTTCGATTCCCCAGCACCACATATACAGAAAACGGCCAGAAGCGGCGCTGTGGCTCAAGTGGTAGAGTGCTAGCCTTGAGCGGGAAGAAGCCAGGGACAGTGCTCAGGCCCTGAGTCCAAGGCCCAGGACTGGCCAAAAAAAAATAACCAGTGTACTATTTGCACACAATCCACACAATCCTCAGTCCTGTAGTTTTTGTATGTGTATGTGCTAATGCTGGAGCTTGAACTCAAACCACTTGCTTGCCTTTTTCAATAAAAGCTGGTACTCTACTACTTGAGCCACACTTTTAGTTGTTTTTTTTTTTTTTGCCAGTCCTGGGGCATGGACTCGGGGACTGAGCACTGTCCCTGGCTTCTTCCCGCTCAAGGCTAGTACTCTACCTCTTGAACCACAGCTCCACTTCCTGCTTTTTTCTATATATGTGGTGCTGAGGAATTGAACCCAGGGCTTAATGTATATGAGGCGAGCACTTTACCAGTAGGCCATATTCCCAGCCCCCACTTTTAGGTTTTTGCTGATGAATTGGAAATGAGTCTCCTGGACTTTTCTTCTGGGCTGTATTCAAACCTTGGTCCTCAGATCTCAGTCTTCTAAAATAGGTAGAATTATAGACAGGAACCATTGGGGTGCCCAGCATGGTGGTTTGTTTTGTGTATATACAGTGCTAAGGATTGAACCCAGAGCCTGTGCTTGGTAGGGACAAGTTGCACCACGAAGCCACACTCCCCTGACTTAGGCCTCGTTCTTTTTTTGTCAGTTGTGGGTCTTGAGCTCCCAGGGAGCTGTCCCTGATCTCTTTTGCTCAAGGATAGCACTCTACTACTTTGAGCCATAGTACCACTTCTCGTTTTCTAGTGGAGATAAGAGTCTCATAGATTTTCCTGCCTGGGCTGGCTCTGAACCCAGATCCTCAGATCTCAGCCTCCTGAGTAGCCATTAATGCCCGGCCCTATTTCTCAGTTATAGTGGTTACTCTAGGGTTTACAATAAGCTTTTCTGGTTTAGCAGTTTATACTCAACCATCACTTCACATAGAATATAACATGGCAACAAGGAATTTCTTATTTTTTTCTTCTTCATTACTTCTATTAGAATGCCCAAAATATACTCCCCCCGCCCCAAGTCCTGGGGCTTGGACTCAGGGCCTGAGCACTGTCCCTGGCTTCTTTTTGCTAAAACCTAGCACTCTACCTCTTGAGCCACAGTGCCACTTCCAGATTTTTCTGTTTATGTGGTGCTGAGGAATCAAACCCAGGGCTTCATGCATTCTAGGCAAGCACTCTACTGCTAAGCCACATTCTCAACCCTATTATTTTTTAATTTAAACAAAATTAATCTTTTTTTTCCCCTTAAGATAAGGTATTATAGTGGGCTGGGAATATGGCCTAGTGGCAAGAGTGCTTGCCTCAAATACCTGAAGCCATGGGTTTGATTACCCAGCACCACATATATAGAAAATGGCCAGAAGTGGCGCTGTGGCTCAAGAGGTAGAGTGATAGCCTCGAGCAAAAGAAAAAAAAAAAAGAAAAAAAAAAAAGAAGCCAGGGGCAGTGCTCAGGTCCTGAGTCAAAGGTCCAGGACTGGCAAAAAAAAAAAAAAAAAAAGGTAAGGTATTATAGCCAGAGACTGTGGCTTATGTCTATAATCCTAGCTACTCAGGGGGTTGAGATCTGAGGATTATGATTCAAAGCCAGCCTGGGCAGGAAAGTCAATGAGACCAGAAAATGGATAGTGGTGCTGTTGCTCAAGAGGTAGAGTGCTAGCCTTGGGTTTAAGCTCCACAACTAACAACAACAATGATAAGGTGTTACAATGTAGCCTAAGCTGACCTTGAATTTAAGCCTCCTGCTTCAGCCTCCCACATGCTAGGATTACAGGATTTCTTTTTTCTTCTTTTTCAAAAAGAAATTTATGGGGCTGGGAATATGGCCTAGTGACAAGAGTGCTTGCCTCGTATACATGAAGCCCTGGGTTCCATTCCCCAGCACCACATATACAGAAAACGGCCAGAAGTGGCGCTGTGGCTCAAGTAGCAGAGTGCTAGCCTTGAGCAAAAAGAAGCCAGGGACAGTGCTCAGGCCCTGAGTCCAAGCCCCAGGACTGGCAAAAAAAAAAAAGTAATTTATGGTGAAAAAGGAAGAGAGACAGAGGGAATGAGACTGATAGGGTACATTGTTTGCATATACAGAAATGTCACAAAGTAATTCTACTTGTGCAATTAATGTATGATAGTAAAAACCTTAATTAAAAAAATTTAAGCCAAGCACTGTAGCTCACACCTGTAATCCTAGCTACTCAGGAGGCTGAGATCTGAGGATTGCAGTTCAAAGCCAGCACAGGGAGAAAAGTCTAGGAGGATCCAAGTCCAGACTAGCCTGAGCTTAAAGTAAGACCCTATCTTGAAATGACCAGCCCAAGGAGAGAAAAGTAGGGCTCAAATGATACAGTGCTTACCTAGAAGTGAGAGGCCCTGAATTCAAACAGAAATACTGAAGTAGCTCGTGCACAAGAATATGTGACCCCAACTTAAGGCATTATATGATTCTGCTTCTGTCCCTACCCATTTGTTCAGACCAGAGGACTGGGTGTTCGTCCGAAGGCATAACCCCAAATCCTTAGAACCACGGTGGAAGGGACCCTAGACGGCATCGCCACTTGGGTTCATTGCTTCCACGCCAGGCCAGGTGACCCCTTTGCTCTGGATGAAGACTACCGTGGTGGAACATGGGAGGTCTCTAAGCACCCAACTCAGCCGCTTCGCCTTCACCTCAAGAAAAGAAAGTTAGACTGAATATTGTTATAATTTTCTTTTTGCCTTCTTTCCTTGCTACCCTGGCTAGTGTTGATGTTATTTTGGCAGCTCACTCCAAAGTGAGGTGACCCCCTTATTTTAGGTAGTTTTGGGCTTACTCAGGTATACGGGTATAGCCACCCAACCCTTAGAGCACAGCTGAGAAGTTGATGTATTATTTTGTTGCTTACATTTGGATACTTAACACTATACAGCTAATGGTAAGTCTGTATAGCTGAAAGTTAATTTTCAGTTTGCAGTAATCCTGCAGTCCCTTGGTAAAGTAGACTAAGGTTATAGGTTCCTGGCTAGGTAAAGTCAACGCCCCTGAGTCAGCCTGAAGAAATTACAGAAGATGGACGATCCTCACCCATCAGCCCCCCTTTAAAACCGAGGGACCAGAGTTATTTTCAGATACTACTTTGGGCCCTACTGGCCCATGCCTTACCTCTATATCATCCCCTAGACATGCAAGCCATTGAAATGGGCAGAATGGAGCTATGATTGGCTCCCAAGGTACCAAAAAGAAAAAGGGGGAAATGAAGTGCCAGACTTTGAAGTCAGGTCCCACTTTACCACGTGAACCCCACTTTACCACGTGAACCTGAGATAAGCAGGCCCTGTGAGCAGACCCAGGACAAGCCCATTAGGGCCCAGTTGGTCTAGAACTCTAACCGCTGGGAATGCTTAACTCTGACCACCCCTAGAATGCCTTGGACCCTGAGCCAATCAGATTTGTACCTGTGTCCTAATCTTGTTTGCTTGAACACCTGATTGTTGTAACTTTGTTTTTTGCCTTTATAAGCCCTGTGTAATCATAGCTCGTGTAATCATAGCTATGTGTAATCATAGCTCGGGGCTGCTGTGTCGGTGGGTAGGACAAGGCCCGGGCGGCCCCGCTTGAATAAAGTCTTGCCTTGCTATTGCATTTCGAAATGTCTGTGTCTCGGTGGTCTTCTTGGTGGTGGTCTTGCGACTTGGCACAATACCACCACAAAATAAATAAATAGGGGCGGGGAATGTGGCTTACTGGTAGAGTGCTTGCCTAGCATACACAAAGCCCTGGGTTGGTTTCCTCAGCACCATATACACAGAAAAGCTGGAAGAGCTGAGCAAAAAAGAAGCCAGGGACAGTGCTCAGGCCCTGAGTTTAAGCCCCAGGAGTGGGAAAAAAAAAAAAAAAGATTAACAAGGTCTGAGGAGTTTGTGTGAAACCCTTTGGTTTCAAGGTCACACAGTATCTACTTGGCTGGGTGTTGACCATGTGCCCAGAATGTGCTAACATCTACATCCATGAATTAATTTTACCCCCATTACAACCTCATGAAATAAACAATAACAGCCCCAAAGCTTAAGTTAAATACCATGTCCAACCAAGTTCTCTCACCTACAGAGTGAAAGTCAGGATTCAAACCTATGTTACTTTTTATTTGGTGCCAGTCCTGGGGCTTGAACTCAGGGCCTGGTGCTGTCTCTAAGCTTTTGCGCTCAAGGCTAGCAGCTCTACCACTTGAACCATAGCTCTACTTTCAGGGGTTTTTTTTGTTTTGTTTTGTTTTGTTTTTTTAAGAAAAGAGTCTCATACACTTTCCTGTCCAGGCTGGCTTCAAACCATGATTCTGAGATCTCAACCTCCAGAGTAGCTACAGAGTAGTAGTACAGGCATGAACCACCAACACCCAGCAAACAAACCTATGTTACTTTGACAGCTGCTTGCCAGAACACTGCTCTAGGTGATGGGGATATATGGGTAAGTAACAGGAAGATTATATTCTAGCAATGGGAGATAAACAATTCAAAAATAAAGAGAACAAACAAGTAACTTGTAAAGTATGTTTGGTGGTAACTGCTAGGAACGGGGAAAACTGGAATAAAAGGAATGTGAACAGTGGGTGACCACAATTTTAATTAGACAATAAGAAGGGTAACATTTAAAGAAAGTTCGTGGAAAGTAAGGGAGTGGGGTTTGTGTTCATATCTGAACAAAGGGAGTTTGTTTGGCAAAGGGAGGTCAGGAAGCTTGAGCAGAGCAAACCAGATTATAAAGAAAAAGATGGGATAACTGTCAGGACAGACTGGACAAGTGTGATGCCACTGAAGATTGTTGAGAAATTATGTCAACACAGGCTGTGATCGGCACAAGTTCAAAACACAAAAAAAAAAGAAAAGAAAGAAAAAGAAAATTATCTTAATGGCATATGTGTAGTATTATGCTTGGTTATCCTCAAGTCAACTTTCAGGAGAAACCCTTCTGGAAAGCTTTTTTTTTTTTGGCCAGTCCCGGGGTTTGGACTCAGTGCCTGAGCACTGTCCCTGGCTTCTTTTTGCTCAAGGCTAGCACTCTGCCACTTGAGCCGCTAATAGCGCCACTTCTGGCCGTTTTCTATATATGTGGTGCCGGGGAATCGAACCCAGGGCTTCACGTATACGAGTCAAGCACTCTTGCCACTAGGCCATATTCCCAGCCCTTGGATCTTGTGTTTTCTTGTTTTTGGCCAGTCATGGGGCTTGGACTCAGGGCCTGAGCACTGTCCCTGGCTTCTTTTTGCTCAAGGCTAGCACTCTGCCACTTGAGCCGCTAATAGCGCCACTTCTGGCCGTTTTCTATATATGTGGTGCCGGGGAATCGAACCCAGGGCTTCACGTATACGAGTCAAGCACTCTTGCCACTAGGCCATATTCCCAGCCCTTGGATCTTGTGTTTTCTTGTTTTTGGCCAGTCATGGGGCTTGGACTCAGGGCCTGAGGACTGTCCCTGGCTTCTTTTTGCTCTGCTACTTGAGCCACAGCGCCACTTCTGGCCGTTTTCTGTTGATGTGGTGCTGAGGAATCGAACCCAGGGCTTCACGTATAGGAGGCGAGCACTCTACCACTAGGTCATATTCCCGGCCCCAGGCTTCATGTTCATACACTACATAGATGGAGGCTAGTGCTAAGGAAAAACATCATGGGACTGAAGGTGTTTCCTATTTACTGTGTTATTTTGTTACAGGCACTGCAGATGAGATGTTCTAAGATGGGGGGTAGGGGAGAATGTTGAGAGATAAAATGTTTGTAAAGGTCCTGAAAGTGTTTTGCTTATACGATGCTTAACCCTGGAATCAAGACGTCTCCCCAAAATGAAGCCCTGCCCACCCACTGCCCAAACCCAATTTAATTTCACCCCTCCATGGTCCGACCCCGCCTCTCCACACCACCCCGCTCACCCTCAGCCCCGCCCCAGATTCTACGGCCCCTGCCCCTCCTTGGCAGTCCTCTGGGCATAGGCTCACACCTTAACCCCCAGTTTCCAGCGAGGCTCAGACCCACCACTAAGCTCCTTAGCTCTCCCCCCCTCCCCAGCCACGGCGCCGGGCCTCAGACGGCACCACTCGCCCCGGGATACCAAGCCCCCCCTGCGCGCGCCAAGGGGCCACACGGCCGGCCCCTCCCCACTCTAAACCCAACGCCCAGGCCGCGGAGCCCCGCCCCCGCCCCAGGCGCGCCCCGAGCAAGCCTGGCCCCGCCCCCTGCTGCAGCAGTTCCTTCGCCCCCGCCCGTCGCATGATGTCATGACCCCGCCCTCCGCGCAGCAGCCCCAACTCGGCTCGACGCCCACACCGTACCATGACGTCATGCCCCGCCCCGCTGGCCCCCTCCCCCACGCCGCCCAGCTTCTCACCAGCTCGAACCGGTTGTTGACTTGAACGCCTTCCTTTTCCGTGCCCGCGGGGCGTCCTTCACCCAGTCCCCGTTTTGATCCTCCTTCTTCCGCGTCATCGTCATCGCGAAGTACAAAGTGCAGGGCGTCGGGTCCAAGGGGCTCTTGACCACGCTGTTCCCCCCTCAGTCTCCGGAGGGCCCGGCGCGACATAAGGCCCTACGGCTTGCCGTCTGGAAACAGAGCAAAGGAGACCGGCCGGCGCGCCTGCGCACTTAGGGCGCTCTGAGTGAGGCTGGCGTGTCGCGTCTGCGCGCTGCGGTTCTCCGGAACTTCCGGTCCGCTCCCCGTGGCGTCAAAAAAGCCCTGGGAGTCGCCAGACGTGATCTCGCGACAGCTGAGGGCTGCTGAGCTTCTGGGATCTAGCTGCGTGCTGTGTGTTGTTGACTCTGGCATTTCGGGGTGTGCAGTGTAGAGATGACACTCTGTACAGGGTTCCTGGCCCCCACTGTTGGTCTTGCCAGTGTGACCTCGATGGTGCCTCTCTCAGCCTGCCTCTAGGATGCGAAGGACATCTCTCACTTTAATAGAAATAAGCAATCTAAACCTAGAAGCTTCACAAAACTACACATAACCATACTTCTCTCTGGAGATAAGCCAAACCGAGTCTTAAAAGTAGGTCCTGGCCGGTGGCTCATGCCTGTAATCCTAGCTACTCAGAAGGCCAAGATCTGAGGATTGTGGTTCACAGCTAACCAGGGCAGGAAAGTAGGGTGAGACTTTTTTTTTTTTTTTTTTTTTTTTTTTTTGCCAGTCCTTGGCCTTGGACTCAGGGCCTGAGCACCGTCCCTGGCTTCTTCCCGCTCAAGGCTAGCACTCTGCCACCTGAGCCACAGCGCCCCTTCTGGCCGTTTTCCATATATGTGGTGCTGGGGAATCGAACCGAGAGCTTCATGTGTAGGCTGCAAGCACTCTTGCCACTAGGCCATATTCCCAGCCCATCGGTGAGACTCTTATCTCCAATTAATCATGGAAAAAGCTGGAAGGGGAGCTGTGGCTCAAGTGGTGGAGCTCAAGGCTTGAGCATAAAAAGCAGCTCAGGAACAGCACCCAGGGCCAGAATTCAAGCCCCAGTATTAGAAAGAAAAAAAAAGTAGCTCCTAGTTTCTTGCTCTGCATTCCTACTAATGCAACAGAAGGTGCTTCTGTACATTTAGGTATGGGAATCAGCGGTCTGTGGCTGAGGGTTCTGTCCCTACTGGGCATCATCTATGTATCCATCACTCCACCTCCATGAGGCATAGCACTCCATCCCATGCCTGTTTGGGACTAAGCTTTCTGTGTCATCCTTGGTCAGGTAGTGTGACTAATTTATGAAAGCCTATTGCCTAGCCTGTGTATGGAAATGGGAGGTCTCAATCCTGAACTGCTTCACTGCCTTGAGAAGTGGTGAAGACTGAAGCCCAACATCAGGCCCAACCCTGAACAGGTCTTCTCTAAACAATCAGCAGGAGTTGCTCCCTGATCTCCTAAGGCCTGATCTGATCCTCAAGATATAGTCTGTTTGCCAAGATTTCAAGTAGATGAGGTTCTATGGGTTGATGCTCACCTTTCTATACCCATGGTTGGGGAGAGGAAAAGAGGCTACAAAAAGTGACTCCAAAGGTTGCAAGAACACAGAAACACCTATAGTTCCCCCTGGACTTTGCCTTAGAGTTCACCTGCCTAAAGTTGCCTGAATGGCCTCAGGAAGCCTGTGTGGGGCTGCATGGCATGGAGGAATTGCTTTGCTCAGATATTCCCAGATATCCTTTTGTTGTATTCATATAGGCTTTTCAAATGTTCTGTGTAGAACAGAACCCAGGACCCTGTGGTTAGAATGTGAAACAGATGTTTTTGGTTTTTTTTTTTTCTGTACCTGTTCACTTAAGGTTTATAAAATGTATCTTGCTATGTACTGTGTATCTTGTATTGTAAAATGTATCTTGTATTGTACTATGGGACATACATAGTGCAATCTTAGTTTTGTTTAAAACTATACTTTACACATATAGACACCCAGAGAGGGAACTAACAAAACATAGTAATGGTATTTAGCATCCACAAAATCAGAATTTCCAGTTGGGGTTACATATTCATTATATCAAATGGTTTCCTGTATCTTCTAATTATTCTATAACTAACTTGTAGCATAATAGGGGAAAAAAGCTATTTTAAAAGCCACAGGAAAAAAATGTTATTTGAAAAAATACTTCATATAGTTTCCAAGGAGACTTTTAAGCCCAAACATTTACATTTACTCATTTTCTTCTTCATTGCCAAAAGAAAGGAGGCTACTGTTTTTGGTTTTTTTTTGCCAGTCCTGGGGCTTGGACTCAGGGCCTGAGCACTGTCCCTGGCTTCTTTTTGCTCGAGGCTAGCACTTGAGCCACTTGAGCCTGCCGCTTGAGCCACAGCGCCACTTCTGGCCGTTTTCTGTATATGTGGTGCTGGGGAATTGAACCCAGGGTCTCATGTATGTGAGGCAAGCACTCTTACCACTAGGCCATATCCCCAGCCCAAGGCTACTGTTTTTTATTTGCCTTTGTGAGTTCTTTTTCTCTGAGTCCTGCTTATTTCCTTCATTTTCACTTGTTTTCTTCTTTTTTGAGCTTGTTGTTAAAACTGAGTATTTTTATGCTCAACATCCCTGGTAGTAAAGGAAATGCAAATAAAAACAACCCTGAGATACCACCTCACCCCAGTTAGAATGGCCTATACTCTGAACTCAGGCAACAACAAAGGCTGGAGGGGGTGTGGGGAAAGAGGAACCCTTCTCCATTGTTGGTGGGAGTGCAAATTAGTACAACCACTTTGGAGAACAGTATGGAGGTTTCTCAAAAAGCTCAATATAGACCTACCCTATGACCCAGCCATACCACTCCTAGGCATCTATCCTAAACAGCAAACCCCAAGATATCAAAAAGACATTTGTACTTCCATGGTTATTGCGGCACAATTCACAATAGCCAAAATATGGAAACAACCCAGATGCCCCTCTACAGATGAATGGACCCAAAAAATATGGTACTTATACACAATGGAATACTACATAGCGATTAGGAATGGTGAAATATTGTTATTCGCAGGGAAATGGTCAGAACTCGAACAAATAATGTTGAGCGAGACAAGCCTAGAACACAGAAAACAAAGGGGCATGATCTCCCTGATATATGACTGTTAACAAAGGGAGATGGAGAGAAAGTAGAGACCAAGTCTGTGAAACCAAAAACTGCTTGTCAAATAGTATTTCCCACAGGATTGGGGCAGCAACCCAACAATATGTAACTAAAACCAAACAATTACTCAACATATAAAGGTCAAAAATTGACCTCTCAGGGGAATACAATAGCTCAAAAGCTAGGTATGTACGTTCATATAAGACTACTGTCGACATATGGTCTAATATCAACATTACATTTAAAGCCCTAGGCGAACTTTCTTGGGCGTGGCCACGTGGCTACTGTATATGTTCTTGATACATTGTATGTTGTATATATGTCTACCTGACCTAGAGAAGAGATAGAAAAACAGGACGTGATATCACAAGAAATGTACACACTGCCCTACTATGTAACTGTACCCTTTTTGCACAACACCTTGTCAAAAAATTTGTGCTCAATTAATAAATAAATTTAAAAAAAACAAAAAAAAACTGAGTATTTTTCATCTGAGGTGTGCTTCACTGGTTTTTGATACATGACTCTCCCATCGGCTGGAGCTGGTTCTTCATCTGCCTCGGCAGCCTTTATTTCTGCTTTAATTTTCATGACTTCTTCGGCTGTCAGGTCTCCCTTTTTCAAAACTACCACCTGGGGCTGTTTGTCATCTTTGTCACTGTGATCGCCTTCTTCGCCTGGGACCTGTGGCTGGATTCTCTTGGTCTCCACGGTGGGCCCTTCCTTGTAACCGACCTGCTCCTTGAAGCGGGACAGGAACACTGGCTCTGCCGGCCGCACATACAACACTTGATTCAAAACAGATGTGTTGCCTGGTGTGTTTCTGCATCTGTAAATCAGATGCACTTTCGCCCCTGGAACTGCTCAGGAAAGTGCTGCTCAGGGTCTGGGCACTGTCCCTTAGCTTTTTCTGCTGAAGGCTGGCACTCTACCACTTGAGCCATAGCTCTACTTCCTGTTGTTGTTGTTTCACTGTATTATGTCTCTTGCACTTTCCTGTTTCAGATGGCTGCAAATCAAGATGCTCAGATCTCAGCCACCTGAATTGCTAGGATTACAGGCATGAGCCACTGGTACATGGGTTTGTGTGTGTGTGTGTGTGTGTGCACATGCACCAGTACCAGGGCTTAAATTCAGAGCCTCACACTCTCGCTTGGCTTTTTCATTCATTGTTTGTGCTCTACCACTTGAGCCACACCTCCATCTCTGGCTTTTTGCAGATAAGAGTGTCTTTAACTTGCCTGTCCAGGCTGGCTAGCTTCCAACAGCAGTCCTCTCAGATCTCAACCTTCTGAGTGGCTAAGATTATAGGTATGAGCTGTCGGACAATGAGGTTTTTGTTGCTGACTTTGTGACAGCAGCAATTTCTGACCCTGCCTGGTTTTTAGGCAATCAAAGTACAAAGTTAGGCAGTCTGTGAAGTGCTCAAAGTGCTACATTTCTTGACTGCTCTAATTTTGTATATTTGAATTTCCTAGACTAGAAAAAATATTCTTTCCTATGGGCTCAATTGTTATTTGTCATGTCCCTTTGTTAGGCCTTCTCCAGTACAGGGTAGGGTGTTGGAGTCTGGAATAACAGGCCTAAACTGACAGGCCTCAATAGACATCCTGGTATAGTCTACGATGAGTTGCCAAATTGCTTCATCTTGCTGAGCCTTTTTCTTTTTTAAAATTGTTTTGTATGTATGTGCATGTGTGCATGTGTGTGAAGGTCCTGGGGCTTGAACTCGGGGCCTGGGCACTGTCCCTGAGCTTCTTTTGCCCAAAGCTAGTACTCTACCATTTGAGCCACACTACCACTTCTGGCCTTTTCTGTTTATATGGTATTGAGGAATTGAGGGCTTTGTGGATGCTAGACAAGCACTCTACCACTAAGCCACATTCCTAGCTCTGAACTTGCTTTTGCTCTACCACTTGAGGAGCCACAGCTCCACTTTGAGCTTTTCTGGAAGTTGGTTGGAGCTAAGAGTTTTAGAAGCCGGTTGCTGGTAGCTCATACCTGTCATCCTAGCTACTCAAGAGGCTAAAATCTGAGGATCAAAGTTCAAATCCAAGGGGCTGGGGATATGGCCTAGTGGCAAGAGTGCTTGCCTCGTATACATGAGGCCCTGGGTTCAATTCCCCAGCACCACATATACAGAAAATGGCCAGAAGTGGCGCTGTGGCTCAAGTGGCAGAGTGCTAGCCTTGAGCAAGAAGAAGCCAGGGACAGTGCTCAGGCCCTGAGTCCAAGCCCCAGGACTGGCCAAAAACAAAACAAAACAAAACAAAACAAAGTTCAAATCCAAGCCAGGCAGGAAATTCCAGGAGACTTATCTCCAGTAAACTACTCAAAAAAGACGCAAGTGGTGCTGTGGTTTCAGTAGTAAGGTCTAGTCTTGGGCAAAAGAAGCTCGGGGGGCTGGGAATGTGGCTTAGTGGTAGAGTACTTGCCTAGCATGCATGAAGCCCTGGGTTTGATTCCTCAGTACTACATAAACAGAAAAGCTGGAAGTGGCCCTGTGGCTCCAGTGGTAAAGTGCTATCCTTGAGCTAAGAGAAGCTCAGGGACAGTGCCTAGGCCCTAAGTTCAAGCTCCAGGACTGGCAAAAAAAAAATATGAAAGAAAAGCAGCTCAGGGACAGTGCCCAGGCTCAGAGTTCAAGCCCTAGGAGCAAAATAAATAAATAAGTAAATATCCTGCCCAGGCTAGTTTCAAACTCCAATCCTCAGATCTCAGCCTCCTGAACAACTAGGATTACCAGCATGAGCCACCAGCACCTGGCTTCCTTCTTTTGCCAGTACTGAATGCTGTCCCTTAGCTTTTTCACTCAAGGGTGGCACTCTACCACTTCTGAATTTTTTTTCTTATTTATTGTCAAAGTGATGTACAGAGAGGTTACAGTTTCATACTTTAGGCCTTGGGTACATTTTCTGTACTGTTTGTTACCTCCTCCCTCATTCCCCTCATTCCCCCCCCTCATTCCCCTCATTCCCCCCTCTCCCTTTTCCTCTCCCCCTATGAGTTCAGTTGGTTTACACCAAATGGTTTTGCAAGTGTTGTTTTTGGAGTTGTCTTTTTATCCTTTATCTCTTTTTTTTTTTTTTTTTTTTGGCCAGTCCTGGGCCTTGGACTCAGGGCCTGAGCACTGTCCCTGGCTTCTTCCCGCTCAAGGCTAGCACTCTGCCACTTGAGCCACAGTGCCGCTTCTGGCCGTTTTCTGTATATGTGGTGCTGGGGAATCGAACCTAGGGCCTCGTGTATCCGAGGCAGGCACTCTTGCCACTAGGCTATATCCCCAGCCCCTATCCTTTATCTCTTGATTTTATTATTCCCTTTCACTTAACTTCTGAATTTCTGCAGGTTAATTGGAAATGAGTCTCATTCAATCTTCTAAGTATCTAACATCACAGGTGTGAACCATCAGTACCCCTGCCAAGCCTTAGTTTTATCATGTTAGGTGATATCATGACAGAACCAATTTTCTGGGTACATGTGAAAAGTGAGGCGATTATCAGGGCCCCTACCTGGAGCCTCTATCCTACTGTGAGCCCCAGGAAAGTTACCTACCCAGAGAATAGGACTTAGCAGTCTAGGAAATGAGACCAAAGGATCTCGAATGTTAGCTGAAGATGCAGCTATAGCAGGTGACAGATGGTAATGTGAACTATTGTTCTGCATGTAGCCTTGACCAAGATGACCAGGCCTCAGAAGTTGGTAGAGAAACTGACCAAGAGCTCTGTAACAGATTGTCTTAAACACTTGTTCCTGGAATGTTCATCCTGATGGAGGTGCCAGGGAGGCCCATCCTGGTTCCTCAGGCAGAAAGCCATGCAGAGCCCAGCTTCACCTTGGAAGAACATACAAATGCCTTAGTGAGTCCTCAGTGCCCACCCCTGAGGGTAGGTCAACTTTATTAGGCCAATAATGGCCATGTGCACAAGTTTCCACAGCTGCTTTTCCATCCTGGAGCCACGTGGTATCATGGGTTCTTGGGATCAGTGGGGGTGTGAGCGAGAACAGCACCAGCATGAAGTGGGCCTGGAGGGGCAGCATATGTGGGTGCCAGCAAGGGACAGGGAGCAAGCTTGGCCTTGGGCTTTCCAGATGGAATTGTGAGGTGCCTGGAATGCCTTCCTGAAGAATCTCATCCACTTAAAGGCTTCTTTAGTACCTCTGCTGCCTACTCTGGGTCTACCTGGAAACCAAGGTGTCCTGTCCCAGTCTGGACATCCAGTCTGGACATCCAGTCATGGAGACGAGGCAGCTATGCATTCACTCCTGGAGTGGAGAATAACCAGGACCCCAGTCAAGGAAGCTATGCCAATGGCCCCCAGATCTAGCATCCCCTGCCCTCCTCCTGAGGAAATCCTTATGCCCTCCAAGGAGTCCTGAGAAGAAAAGGAAAGGGGGGGAAGGGCGGGTGTTGGAGTAAGCCTGGCCTCAGACACCTAGGCTTGGGAGACAATGTATATAAATATATAGGCCAGGTGTGTATATTATATAAATGTATCTATATATGTATATATGTACATGCACAGCCCAGGACCGTGGGCAGACAGCTGTGCCCCAGGGCCCGGAGCAGGATGGTTCAGCTTATCCATCTTGGGAAGTCATTTGAAGTCAAGAGTCCTGGTGTTGGGGATATAGAGAGACTGGGTCTGGCGGCTGCGGCGTGGTGTGGCGTTGATAACATCCACGCTTTTCCGGCTGGATCGTACTACCTCAGCCACAAAGCTGGTGCAGTCGCTGCAAACATCCTTCAGGATACAGCCATGGGTATAGATGTGGGGGAACTCCTCTTCTACACTCCGCCACTGTGGCCCCTGAAGGGATCTGGGTAGAGTCATAGTTCAGAAGATCATCAGGAAGGAAAGCCCACCAAAGGCCAAGATTACCCACAGACCCTGCCCCATCCCATTCTAAAAGATCAAATTCCATCATTTCTCGTGTCCATATCTACCTTCAACAATCTCTCCCCTTCTTTATCCACAGGGATTTGAGAAATGAGTACACCTCACAAAGTGCATCCGAGCAAAATCTCTTCTACAGGAACTTAGATCCTGGTCCTTAACCACCCACATTCAATTACATATTGCTCCACTTCCCAGAGCCCTCCAAAAATATCTGAATAGCATTCCCAACCACCTTGAATTCCCATTTCTTTGATGGTACCATCACAAATAGCTTCCCATTGCTATCAATGCCTACCCACCACCCAAGACCGGCAAAAAGGCAAAGGAACACACTGGAAAGCATCTCTCTTCTGTGTAGGTGTGGCTTTGGCAGTTGACATCCTCTGAGGACTCTCAAAGCCCAATGTGTAGACAGGAATGTGTGCATACTTCTTGGAAGGCATCTTCATCTGCAACACAGGGAGGTGTGGCAAGGCATCTTGGAATCATCTGGCCACACTTCATCCTCCCCACCCTGACCAATGTGCCAGCCCAAGTAGCCCAGAGACTAGCAATGCTTCTACACTCATTTGTGGAGCCAGCATGGTCCTCCTCCATGTTGAAACCAAGGTATCTTTTTTTTTTTTTTCAAGGTATCTTTTTTATCCAATTGGATACGGACTTCTTAGGTGAACTGTACTACTTTAAAGCAGATGATCTCATATCCTGACCTGCACATAAACAGTAGCTACACTAATGAGGACGGAATGTTCCAGGGTAAAAGGGTATTTTTTAAAATTTCTATCAAAGGGTATTTTAAAGGATTTAAGCTGGGTGCCACTGGCTCATGGCTATAATCCTAGCTACTCAGGAGGCTGAGATCTGAGGATTGTGATGCAAAGTCAACCCAGGCAGAAAGTCTGTGAAACTCTTCTCTCCAATTAATAGCAAAGAACTCAAAGTTGAGGTGTGGCTCAAGTGGTAGAGCATCAGCCTTGTGCAAAAAGGCTCAAGGACAGCACCCAGGCTGAGTTTAAGCCCTAGTATTGACACCAAAAACAAACACCCCCTCACAAAAACCAGCAATGGCATAAGTCTAAACTATGTTCTTCTGTCTGAGTGGAAGCATGGTGGACAACATAAACAAAACAGTTTACCTCTGTGCACGCCTTCATCTAAGCATGTGCAAAATACAAAGCCTTGCTAAACACCAGTGTTAGAAGGACTCTGGAGTGTGTGTGTGTGTGTGTGTGTGTGTGTGCGTGTGCACGCATGCAGTGCTTCTCAGAACAGTCTACTCATGTAGAATATTTGAAACTATTGGGGTTTTTGTTGTTTGTTTGAGATAAGTTCTCATTATGTAGCCTACACTGGCCTTAATGTGTAGCCCTGGTTGGCCTGAACATCATAATCTCCTACTTCGGCCTCCCAAGTGCTGGGATTACCACCACGCCCAGCTTTTAAAACATTAAAACATTCTTTTTTTTATTTAAAGACTTACATATTAGGGG
Source organism: Perognathus longimembris pacificus (assembly GCF_023159225.1). Taxonomy (NCBI): domain Eukaryota; kingdom Metazoa; phylum Chordata; class Mammalia; order Rodentia; family Heteromyidae; genus Perognathus; species Perognathus longimembris. The sequence continues at coordinate 283,187 of NC_063170.1, forward strand.
GGCTGGGAATATGGTCTAGTGGTACAGTGCTTGCCTTGTATACATGAAACCCTGGGTTTGATTCCTCAGCATCACATATATAGAAAAAGCCAGAAGTGGGCTGGGGATATAGCCTAGTGGCAAGAGTGCCTGCCTCGGATACACGAGGCCCTAGGTTCGATTCCCCAGCACCACATATACAGAAAATGGCGCTGTGGCTCAAGTGGCGGAGTGCTAGCCTTGAGCGGGAAGAAGCCAGGGACAGTGCTCAGGCCCTGAGTCCAAGGCCCAGGACTGGCCAAAAAAAAAAAAAAAGAAGGATGGTTCAAGTGGTTGAGAACCAGCCAAGCAAATAAAGTCCATGAGATTTAAAAAAAAATTTTTTTTTGGTCAGTCATAGGGCTTGAACTCAGGGTCTGGCTGCTGTCCCTGAGCTTTTTCACTCAAGGCTAGTGCTCTACCACTTTGAGCCATAGTGCCACTTCTGGTCTTTTGGAGGTTAATTGGAGATAAGTCTCATGGACTTTCCTGACTGGGTTGGCTCTCAACTTAGATCCTCTGATCTCAGCCTCCTGAGTAACAAGGATTAGAGATATAAGCCACCAGTGCCTGGTCCATAAGACTTTTTTTTTTCCCAGTCCAGGTGCTTGAACTCAGGGCCTGAGCACTGTCCCTGGCTTTCTTTTGCTCAAGGCTAGCACTCTACCAACCACTTGAACTACAGCCCACTTCTGGCTTTTTCTGTTTGTGTGATGCTGAGGAATCGAACCCAGGGCTTCATGCATGCTAGGCAAGCACTCTACTGCTAAGCTACATTCCCAGCCCCTCCATGAGACTCTTATATCCAATTAACCAGCAAATACCCAGAAGTAGAATTGTGGCTCAAGTGGTAGAGCACTATAATTAAGCAAATAAGCTAAGGGACATGGCTCGGGCCCTGAGTTCAAGCCCCAGTACTGGCACTAAATACATACATACCTGCAAGAGTATAAAAATTCCACAATCAAGCTGGCACTGGTGGCTCACACCTGTAATCCTAGCTACTTGGAAAGCTGAGATCTTAGGATTGCCATTCAAAGCCAGCCCAGGCAGAACAGGAAAGTTCATGAGAACTGTCTCCAATTGAGCACCATAAAAGCTAGAAGTGGAGCTGTGGCTCAAATGGTAGAGCCCTAGGGCTTGAGCAAAAAAGCTCAGGGAGGGGCTGGGGATATGGCCTAGTGGCAAGAGTGCTTGCCTCGTATACATGAAGCCCTGGGTACAATTCCTCAGCACCACATATACAGAAAAAGCCAAAAGTGGCACTGTGGCTCAAGTGGTAGAGTGCTAGCCTTGAGCAAAAAGAAGCCAGGGACAGTGCTCAGGCCCTGAGTCCAAGCCCCAGGACTGGCAGAAAAAAAAAAAGAAAAAAAAAAGCTCAGGGACACCACCCAGGACCCAGGACCTGAGTTCATGCCCCAGGATCAGTCATAAAACAAAATTGCATAGTCTAAGGGCTGAGAATATAGCTCAATGGTAGACCATTTGCCTCACATGCTCTGGGTTTGAACTTCAGCAGTGAAAACTAAAATACTGGGGGAGCTTGGACTCAGGGTCTTACATTTACTCAGTTTGCTTGCTTGGCTGCTGTTCTACCAATTAAGCCACACCTCTAATTCTGCTTTTTGCTGGTTATTTTGGAGATGGAGTCTCAATGATTCTTCTTCCCAGGCTGGCTTTGAACTACAATCCTCTGGATTTCAGCTTCTTGAATAAGTAGGATAACAGTTATGAGCCACTAGTACCCAGCCTCTGAAGTGTGTGTGGTTCACACCTTTAATCCTAGTACCCAGAAGGCTAAGACAAGAGGATCATGATTTCAAGGCCAGCCTGGCCTACCTAGGAAGAACCTGCCTCAAAATCCGGAGGCAGATACAGTAGGATTCTAAATTCCGGATCAGCGTGGACTACACAATAAAAACCAGATCAGGCCACCTCATCTCAAAAATAAAAACAAAACAACAAAACAAACAAAACAAAACAAAACAAAACAAAACAAACAAAAATCTGCAATCTTGGAAAGTTTAGGCTTTCTCTATATTCCCTACTCTTCCTGAAGGGAGAAAACAGATGACATACCTTTTAGGGTAGGTTTCTAACAAATCTACCAGGAGATAGGGTGGCTCCTATCTCTGAGACCCTGAAGAACCCCCATCTCTGAAACCCTGAAGATCCCCCCAAGATCCTCACCTTTATGCTACAGGAAGTGCAGATGGCTCTAAAAGGGAATGGAGGAAGAATATTAGTGATAAGGATGTCCAAGAAGTCAGCAATAGTCTCTCTTTGGCCTAATGTCCCACCCCATATCAGATATCTTTGATTTCAGCCTAATTCCTTATTATTTCAATATTTTACTTTAATGTACTCTAGAATTTTCTTCCTCAGCTCCTACCCATTCACCTCTGCCCTCAGTTCTCTTGAGGACACGTGCCTGGAGTTTTCTTATGCCTTCCACTCCATTGTATACCTGGTGGCTCACGCCTGTAATCCTAGCTACTCGGGAGGCTGAGATCTGAGGATCATAGCTCCAAGCCAGCCAGGGCAGGAGATTGATTCCACAAGATTCTTATCTCCAATTAACCACCAAAAAGTGAGAAGAGGAGATGTGGCTTAAGTGGCAAAGCAGCAGCCTTGAGTGAAAAAGCCAAGTGAGAGTATGAGAGTATGAGTTAATTTAAACCTCAGTATTGGCGCATGCACATGCATGTACACATACACAAGCAATTTGTTTAGTATCTCATTTTACTGTAAAATATTATGTATGTTTTGTTAATATATATCAATAACAGTCTGGATATTGGGTCTATATTGCTCGGAAATGTTTTCCCTTTTAGTGTACTACATAAGTTGTAACTCTAAATTTTAGTTTGAACTTTGGCAAGAATGCATTTAACTTATGAAATTGGGTATAGGGATAAAAAAGGTAAATGGTTCTCAAACTGGGTATCTCATTTGAGGTCTCTCTGCCTAGATGATGGTTCCCAGAAAAACAAAACAAAACATTCTAAGAACTCTAGATTGAAACAAAAATAATAATAAAAATAAAGAAAATAAAAGATAAAATAAAACCAGAAAAAAGAAGAAAGGAAAGAAAGAATGAAAGGAGGGAGAAAGGAAAGAAATAAAAGAGAAAGGAAGGAAGGAAGGAAGGGGGATTGAGGGAGGAAGGGAAGAAGGAAAGGAGGGAGGGAGGGAGGGAAGGAGAAAGGAAGGGAAGGAATGAAAGAAGGAAAGGAAGGAAGGAAAGAAGGAAGGAAGGAAAGAAGAAAGGAAGGAAGGAAGGAAAGAAGGAAGGAAGGAAGGAAGGAGGAAGGAAGGAAGGAAGGAAGGAAGGAAAGAAGGAAGGAAGGAAGGAAGGAAAGAAGGAAGGAAGGAAGGAAGGAAGGAAGGAAGGAAAGTGTAATGTAGCTAGACACTAGTGGCTCACACCTGCAATCCTAGCTACTCAGAAGGCTGAGATCTGAGGATTAAAGTTCGAAGCCAGCTCGGGCAGGAAAAAGTCCATGAGACTCTTACCTCCAATTAACCAGAAAAAAAACTGAAAGTGGAAGAGTAGTAGTAGGCTTAAGTAGTAGAGTGCCAACCTTGAAGGAAAAAGCTAAAGGACAGTGCCTACACCTTGAGTTCAAACCCTAGTACAAGTGTACATGTGTACACACGCACACACACACACACACACACACACACACACACACACACAAACACAATGTGAACCCAAAAATCTACATTCCTGAGTCACACTAACCATATCTCAAGGACTCAACAGCCACAGCCATGGTGGTGATGCACAGGAAGTTGTGCTCAAGTCAACCTGGATAGGGACCTCCCACCTCCTTGCTCCTTGTTAGTTAAAAAGCATGCTTAGAGAAGGCTCACCTCTTGCAGAAGAGACATGAGGGTGGCCAAGAGAAAAGTGGGAACTTGGCCCGGCAGCAGCAACAAATCTGCAAGTAAAGACCTTGTTAGACAAAAGCACCTAAGACCTGGCTTCACCTACCCTGACCAGTCCTGACCTAGGGCTGGTGAGAGAGGAGGAGGTTCCAGTGCCTCACCTTCCCCCTTTTCAGGCTGCTGAAGAGCTCCTTGTCCTGGACAAATTTCTCCATCTCAGCCTTGACCAGAACACGTCGCACATCCACCATCTCCTCCACAGTCAGGGCCAGGCTCTCCACAGGATGGCTGAACTCCTGGTGGGCAGAGTCCTGCTTGCTCAACCAAGGGATAAGGCCTTTAAGGCTGAGGTCACCCACAAGCTTCTCTACTTCCTTGGGGACCTCAAATCTCCCTGGCCTCAGTCCAAACATCTGGCAACTTCCTGAAGCTCATGCATCAGCTCTCCCACACCTGGGATTCAGCTGTGACCTCAGTTCTTTGAGAAGTTCTTTGCTGATGCAGCAAGTTCCCCAAACCTGCAGGCTCAGGAGCCTGCCCAGTTCTCACTGACCACATGTCCAAGCCTTTCTTTTTTAATACCCTCATTTTATCTGGATGACCAAAACCACCCAAAGTCTGGTTCAAATTTTGTCCTTACTCCAGGCCTTTACCATTGAGCTTTCTCTACTGCTCCTGAGCTGTGTAGCTCCAAGGTCCCCTCTACCTGCCTGACTTTTGTGTCCCCTGAACCCAGCAGGACCACTGTCCTAACTGGCATACTGAATGGTCCTTTTCGAGGCTGTTCTACTTTTGACCACAAGATCAATGAACCCCAATAGGTGGCAGCAAAGACCAACCTCCCTGGGATATGTTGGCTTGACCCTGGCTGAGGACAAAGTCAGACCTAGCCACACTCAAGAGAACTGAAACAGTCTTTCTTCCAAGCAGGTGTCCTGCCCTAGGGATAAACAAAGATAGTGCTGATGAGGTCTGCCAGGGTAACTTTAACTGTCACTCACCAGCCATTGGTGTCTGGCATCTGGCTCAGAAGCCTTGGGTCTGTTCGCTGAGCTCAGACTGCTGAGTGGTGGGCAGATGGGGTCAGACTGGAACTGGACATTCACAGCACAAGAAACTGAAGGTAGAGCACAGGCCCATGAGGACAACTTGGCAGAAGTCCACTGTGCCAAGTGGGTTTTGGGGATGATATGTGCTTCTCTGGGGAACAATCTAAAAGGTCGGAAATATGTTACCCATCTGAGGACCTGTGCTGGGGATGCATGCAGCTCAGATAACCACTTAAGGGCCCCATGTCTGAGCATGATATGACATAAGACAAGCAGCATTGCAAGTTCATGACTCAGCAGGGCTTTTGAGCACACACTATAGACATACCACACAGGAAGGTCTGCCTTTAGTTTAGGTGCCTGTTGCAGGCTCAGAAGGCAGGAGAAGGACTCTTGGAGTAACTAGCAGTTTCAATCTTGCCTGGGACCTCTCAACAACAGAAAGTGAATCCTTACTAAATGGATTGTCCTAAGATCGGGCGGAAAGCTGCAAGGCTGTTCAGGGTGATCTCAGGGGCAGACAAGAAGCACTAGCCATGCCTGGTGGGCTGTCAGCTGCCAGTGTCCTGATGACTGTTGTAGACAGTTCATGCCTCTGCGGTAGTATGAACCCTGTGTGGCTATCAGGCCTCAGTTTCTAAGCTCTAGTCCTCTGTACTCCACAACAGGAAAAGAGCTTGTGGGAAATGGTGGCTGAGGACAGATAGATTGGGAATGTGCTACAAGAGCCCATCTGGTCTACAAAGAACTCATGTTTCTGTTCACACAGAGAAAGATTTAGGGCCTGGATAGCATTCTTTCTCCATCCCAGTATGGTAGCCAACATCACCAGGTAACAGAATTCAGAATTTAAGTTCTTTACAAAATACTTTGCATTAATGAAGATTATTTAACAAAAAGTTCTCAAGTGTACAGAAAGTAAGGGACGCCTGTCTCAGGTAGTAAAGGATTGAGAGTACCCTTCCTGCAGGCACAAACTCCTGCAACCAGGGTGCTGTTTTCTCAGATATGGGACTGAGACCAACATAGTACCCACGGACAGATCTGAGGAGGACAGGCTGAGAAGAGGTGGCACTTGCCCTGGTCTTGGGTGCTGGATCTCCAGGTATTCATGCTGCCTGCTCGTGGCCGGGATGGCTCTGTCCCTCGTGCGGGCTGAGTAGCTGGTTTCAAGCCAGATACCACCTCACACCGGAGCTGATCCAGGTCATGCTCCGAAAAAGAGCGATCCCGCTTCAACATCACTTCTCCACAGGGAGACTCTTCTTCCTGCAGGCATGTCAAACACATTGAACACTGCCTCTAGCACCTCTTGCCCATCCCTAAACCAAGGCAGTAGACCCAGGGAAGCCACTGAGACCCTGGGCTTTCCCCTACCCACAGAGACTCTCATCTTCTGGACAGTTCATTAAAGTGCTTCAATAACCAAGTCCCTCCCAAGAGCCTTGTAGAGCATTCTGGGAAATAGACAGCCTACCGACGAGGCTAGGAGACCACTGAGATGGCCATCACTGAAGCCTCCTAGTATAGAGAACAGTGTTGAGAGACAGGCCCTCATTCTAATCACCTGGAAGGTTCTCATGTCACCATAAGGCAATGGGTCACTTTAATTCCAAGCTTTGCTTTGGGAATGGTGTCCCAAGACCACTGTCTAGTATCTCAAGGACACTTCTTCACCTAGATAGAAAAGGGGCCCCATATGCTTAACTCAAGCTGTCGGCCCTGGGCAGGAGATGTCCACTCAGCTCATTGCTGCACTCTCTGCTAGCTGGCTCTGCTCAGCCCTTCTCACTTCCCTACCCTCTTCCTGCATGGTCTCTTCAGGAATCTCCGTGAGCTCTGACCTCAGATGTGGTCATCTCCTCCATCTCTGCTAAGGTGGGGGCCTTGAGTAGGACTCTGGGCCTTGGACGATGGCTGCTGCTCCCGGCATCCATGACAGACAGGTTGATGCAGGAGGTGGATTTGACATCTCCAGAGCAGGCATTGAGGATGCAAGGCAGAGAGCCAAACCCTGGAGGCAGATAGCCAGGGCAATACAGGACAATGAGTGAGGAAGGGGATGTTAGGGTAGGAACAGGAAGCTTCATGTACACCATTGGCTTAATTCTCTTCTTTCTAGAGGGTTACTTCTATTCATAGCCTCTTTTCTTTGGCTTGGGAAGTAGTGTCCCAAGACCATGTTCCATGACACTTATGCACCAAGATAGTGGTATCAGTCATTTAACAAATGAGAAATTGAAGCCTAAAAAGTGGAACTACCTAGCTTACCAGAGACCCAATGGAAGTAGAGATAGAGTTTGTATGTGTGTGTGCCCCCCCCCCACCCCCCACCCCCCCCACCCCACCCTTCCCAACTTTTGGTGCTTGCTTGTCCTAGGCTTGAATTCAGGGCCTGGGCTCTGCCATAAGCCTTTTTTTGGTGGGGAGGGGGATGCCAGTCCTTGGGCTTGAACTCAGGGCCTGAGATTCTTTTTCTCAAGGCTAGCACTCTACCACTTAAACAATAGCTTCATTTTTCACTTTTAGCTTTTTGGTGGTAAATTTGAGAGAGGAGTCTCATGGACTTTCCTATTCCAGCTGGCTTCAAAATGTGATCTTCATAACTTAGCTTCCTAGGTAGCCAGGATTCGAGGAGTGAGCCACTGGCACCTGGATCCTTTTTTTTTTGCCAGTCCTGGGACTCAGGGCCTGAGCACTGTCCCTGGCTTCTTTTTGCTCAAGGCTAGCACTCTACCTCTTGAGCCACAGCGCCACTTCTGGCCATTTTCTATATATGTGGTGCTGGGGAATCGAACCCAGGTCTTCATGTATATGAGGCAAGCATTCTTGCCACTAGGCCATATTCCCAGCCCACCTGGATCCTTTTTTAAAACAAATATTTTAATAATTTTTTAAGTTTTAGTAAGGATTTATTTTAGTGTGAGACAGGGTTAAAGTAGGGAGAAATAGAAAAAGAGAAAGATTTCCTTCTCCCCATGCAGGAAATGGGAGTTCAAGACTAATGCCTGGTTTTACCTACCCAGAAACTTTGTTTTAATTTTATTTTACTCCTAAGTGCTGAAAAATTTTTATACCATTGCAACAATGTAGAATGGCAAAATCAGGTCAATGAATGGACTATAAGATCACCGAGACTTCACAAGGCTATCAGCACTCCCTAAATCTGCAAAGCAAAAATCAAAATGTCGGGGCTGGGAATATAGCCTAGTGGCAAGAGCGCTTGCCTCGTATACATGAAGCCCTGGGTTCAATTCCTCAGCACCACATATATAGAAAACTGCCAGAAGTGGCGCTGTGGCTCAAGTGGCAGAGCGCCTTGAGCAAAAAGAAGCGAGGGACAGTGCTCAGGCCCTGAGTCCAAGCCCCAGGACTGGCAAAAAAAAAAAAAAAAATCAAAATGTCCTGGGTTCTGGTGATTATTCTGCTTATCAGCACCCCCTAAGTCTAAAAAGCAAAAATCAAAATATTTCTGGGTTCTGGTGGCTTGCCTGACTGCATCTCAAGGTCCTCCTGACGAGCATCAACCCCTTTACCATAAATTTCCTGATTATTTCCTGTTGACTAGGCAGTTCCCAAGTTCCTCTTTTTGCAGTTTCCCTCCCTGTAACCAGTCCCCTAGCTTAATGGCAGCTGCTGCTCTCTACCCTGATGGAGACAGCCTGCCAGTCTTGCTGGCATTGAACTTTTCCTCCCCTCTCAGACGTGTGTGATATGCTTTATCTTTATCCGGTTGAGACTTCTAACACACTGGGTCTCCCATCCATGGAGGAACTCTTGAGGTTGACACCAATTCCTGATTTATAGTCTGACCCTGGAAATTTCTTCTCTCCCATCATGCTCTCTTCTTGCTTACCACGGGCACCCAAGTGCTGACCCTCTACTGGACGCAATCTCCTCTCCTGTTTGATCTCCTCTAGGATCTTTTCATGCAGGGTCCTTTGCTTTTGTGGCAATGGGCGAAGCTGTCTCTCTGAGACCTGCAAAGAAGATTGTGTAGCAGGTAAGTGGAGGAGATGACATGGGCCCACTATGGAGGAAGGACATGCTGTAATAGCTGTTGCTAGGATCAGCTCTCCAGAGGCTTCAGGGGCCTCTGTGTGTTCCTAGTGTAGGATGGAGGTGATAAATTCTTTCCAGAAGGAAGGAGACCCAAGGCCACAGCCCTGTGCTCAGCCTACCAGCAAACAACCAAGAGTACAGTCTGCCTCTGGAAGACAAATATATGCTATAAGACACTTCCCAGTTGGGCCACAGAAGAGCACAGGCTCCATAATTCCTTGAAGAGGAGGGGCAGAGCCAATACCTGCTTTAGTGGAGGCCGGGAGCGGATGAAGTCCAAGATAAGCTCATGTGCATCCTTCTTCACTCTGGGAGGAATATCCCCATCTACCTACCAGGAGAATGGTGAGGCAATTTAAGAGCCTGGCTAGCCTAAGAGCTTGCAGGAGCTACCTGCTGGTGCTGGGGTGACTGGAAGGGCCTGGAGCAGCCTTGAAAACAGCCTGGTTTTCATCTACATCCTCTGTCTCATGGTCTTTACTCCCTGGAACCCATCTGCCTTTTGGACAAGTGCACAGTAGATAGATACACGGGCCATACCCAGGGATAGCTGCATCATCCAAAGCCTACTGACCCTCCAGTTACAGCTGCCTGAGCTTCTTGAACCTCAGATTCTTCATGAAATGGGGTTGGCAATGCATACCCCATAGGGCTGTTGTAAGAATGAAATGATATTGCGCACTTAAAATTCTAAGAGTGATGCTAGTATACATAAGCACACTGTATTAATTGGAAAAATGTAGTTGCTAGCTTTTTCTTTTTCTTTGTGGTACTGAGGGTGGAACACAGGGCTTCATTCCTGCTAAGTGAGCATTCTACCACTTGAGTTCCACTCTTAGAGTCCCATCCTAATAGGGCCATCCTGATCCTTAGGAATCTGTCCCCTCCTCTTTCCCTGCCCTTGTTACACTATGTACCTAGCACAACCTTGAGCTATAGGAATGAGAGGCATGCCTGTCTTCGTTTACTCAGTACCCTCAGTACCCTAGCAAAAGAACAAAGTTCAGAGCTGCTGGTGGAGGGAGAAGCAAAGATGTCTGGCCAACTCACCATGACCTTGCGCAGCTTGTAGTTCCTGGCACGAATATCCTGCATCAACATTTCAAAAGGGGTGAGCTGGAATTCAGTGGGCAGAGGATTGAACTCTTGTTCCTGCACCTTTTTCAGCTTCACTCCATGTCGCAGCTCCCGCATAAGCTGGACCCACAGTCGAGCCTGACTCCAAGGAGACAGAAAGGACCTCAGCCATAGCATCTGCCACAACCATCCTCACACAGGCCCTTGGGGATGAGCTGTGCTCTTTTGCATCCGCAACCAGAAGAGGCCAATATCTTACCCAGTCCGTATGTCTCAAGTTGTCAAGCTCAGCCAGTGGCTTCTCCACATGCAGCTCATCCTCCCCCAGTTTCTGCAACATCTGGGAGCATATGTCTGGTTAGCTCAGAGAAAGTAGGAGACTGGCAAACATAGGGCATGACCCTGACTAGCAAGGAGCACATCTTTACCACCTAGCTATCACCCAACTGACTAAAGGAGGCACTTAGTTATTTTGGCCCAGCTGTAGAGCATGGGAAAATCTGAGGAAACCATCACCTTGGAACCACACAGAGCTCTTATCCATCTTGGTACTTGCCAGACTCAAATGAGGGACTAGTAAGAACCTGGAGCTTATATGGTACCTTCTCCCATTTGATTGACATGCCAAGGAGGTGCTATGTCCTTCATGAGTGGCAGAGACAGCTGTGGAAGCCCCATCTATGGGGAATTCTTCTTTGCTCTCTGGGTCTCAGTTCACACAGCACTTCCTCAGGTACCTCTGGCTGGAGCTAGTGTCTGTTTATGGCTGGCACGAAGTTTACCAACCCTATGTCAGTATAACTTAGTCGAACTTGCGTTCATGGCTTAATTTTTATCCTCTTGGGGCATGTGTGCTGCTCTCCAATGTGCTACCTAGGCTAGAAATGGAATTGATCTGAGCAAGAGAACACAGGCTGAATTCAGAGACCAAGAGCACGCAAATCATCTGCTAACTGGAGAACATCACAAGAGTGTCTCTAAGATGACAAGGAAAAGCTGGGAGGAAAAATGAGGATGGACCATTCATACTCCCAATGGATGGAAGGCCTCTCAATCTTGTACATGCTGGTTATAGATAAGGTCCAACTGGTTCAAATTGTGTTCCTGGCCCTATCAGTCAGATATCATCAAGAAACTTCCCCAGGCTACAAGAGGTCAGGAACCTGGCCATAATACTTCTAGGTTAGAGAGGAATCAGAGTAGAATTAGAGACCAGAGTTAATTAGCCTCAAAAACACATTTGCAAGCTGTTGGTGTAGCTCAGTTGTAGAGCTCTTGTCCAGCATGTGCAAGGCATTGATTTGATCCCCAGTACCACAAAGAAATAAAACAATTAAAACAAAAACTTTCTGTCATCTGAGCAAGAGAGAATGAAACTAACTTCCCCTGACTCTCCAAAGCCCCCTTTCACATGTGTGGAATGCTGACAGAAGAGCTGGACTCAGAGTCTAGAAGACTCACTTCAAAGAAACACATAGAAACTCCTCCTAGAAGCAAGAAGAGCTGAGGAGATATCATCTCCTAACTCTGGGAAGGTAGGATAGCCCTAGTAGGACTTTAGTTGGTAGCCAGGGGAGATTTACCCTATTGTGGCTCTGTGACTTTGGGCAAGAGACCCAGACTCTCAGAATTTTCATGTGCTCTCTGTTAAATGGGGGATTATTTCAGAGGGGAGAGGGAGAATAAGGATGGACTGTGGTATGCACAGTGAAAGCCTCACAGAGATTCTCTCATTACCCACCTACCCGGAAAGCTCCAAGCAAGTGGACCAGTCTGTATATGGTTTTAGGTGGCCAGCAATGATTTGTCATTAGTTTCCTGCTTTCAGAAGGAACTAGGACCTGGAGAAGATAGCTGGGAGGCAGTAGACAGATCCTGCTCTCTTGGGGTAAAAATGGAGTGGGGGGGCGGGATAATAACTTAGAGCAATAGGAATGATGCAGTGAGGGACAGAGGTCCAGAGAGGTACTTCCTAACTCCCTGGGCTTCAGTTTCCTGTAGTGAAAACCTGGTAGAAAGAAGGCATGAGGGCTAGAGGTAAACACATGAAGTATTTAGGACAGCAGAGAGCATAGGTAAGCCAGGTAGATATTCCCATGTAGGGGCAGAATGTGCTGCACTAAGGCCCATCGGTTGGATGGACCCTGCCCCAGCTCCCAGACCCTCTAGCACCAAGGCCCTTCCCCACAGTACCCCTTTCCTTACTTGCCCCACCATGGCACTGAGCATGCCTGGGCTTACCTCTTTGGCCTCCCGGACCCGGGCTAGGAAGGCTCGAAGCTCCAGTGTCTCCACAAACAGTGCACGGCACACTGCCTGGTAGTGGGCTTGTGCGCCGTGGGGGTCTGTCAGGCGGATTGCACACAGCCGCATGGCTTGGGTGAAAGTACGTACAGTGCGGGGTCCCCCTTCGGCCTCCTCTTCCTCCTCAGGACCTCCATATCCCTCATCCATAGCCCCGCAGTTGCTGTCCTCACAGTCACTATTGGTCATGAGGTCAATAAGCTGCTCCAACTGTGGGCTGAGCTCGCGCTCCTCTGTCTCATCCAGCCCCCAGTCTAGTGCACGATAGATGGCAAAGCCCAAGGACTGCACCATCTGTGAAACAGCAGTACAGCTTTGTCACTAGGGCAGGGTATAAGGGCCATTGGGGCACTAGGGTAGGCAGCTGCTAAGCTCAAGGCAGTCTGAGGAGCAGAGCCGCTGCCAGACCCAATGCAGGCTGTGAAGGGAGGAAAGATTGCAGGATAGTTTTTAAGAGTGGCTTGGCTATAGCAAACTGTAAACCATGGGGTATATACCATGGTACAACCAGAACACAAATAACCATTAAAAGCATGTTTCCCAAACTGCACAGTTACTTTGGAAGAAGGTTTTATAAATTCTTACTATGTACCTACCCTACCCAGTGATTCAGGACCTTCTTTTACAGGAGTTAACCCAGAGAAAAAATTTTTAAATGTCCATGAGAGGAGGACCAGTGGAGAAGGTGAATGAGAGTAGTGTGGTAGAAATACTTGACTTAGATATATGAAAATAGAACAATGAAACTGTTTTTAGATGGGGGGGCTGAAAGCCAGAGCCAGCAGCTCATGCCTATGGAGGCTGAGATCTGAGAATCCCAGTTTGAAGCTGGGGCAGGAAAATCTATGAGATTTTCATCTCCAATTAACCAGCAAAAAGTTGGAAGTGGAGCTGTGGCTCCAGTAATAGAACACCAGCCTTCAGAAAACTAAACAAAACTAAAGGATAACACTCAACTCCAGTACCAGCACAGAAACAAAGGGGGGGTGTGTGTATGTATGGAGATAGCAGAATTTACCTGCCGGAGCTTGTTTTGAACCTTGATTTTCAGATCTCAGTCTCCTAAATAGCTAGGATTACAGGCGTGAGCCACTAGTGCCCAGATTAAGTGGTGGAATCTTATGGGGGTTTGTGGGAATTCTACCAACTGAAGGCTGTTCTTGGAGGTGGTGTTGGGAACTCAGCTCTACTTTCTTTGTTGCCATGAAGTAAACAGACCTTCTCTAACACATGCCCTGTTCAATACATCCAAGGTCCCAAAACAACAGAGCCAATTGGTCATGGACTGAAATCTCCAAAGCTGTGAGCTGAACCAAACTAAGCCTGCCAACTAGCATTCCTTCCTTTTCTCCCTTTCCTTTCCTTCCTTCCTTCCTCCCTTCCTTTCTACTAGAGATTGAACTCACTGCGCTTTGTGCATACTAAGCTCTGTACCACTGAACCACATTAATCATCCTAAGGAATTTGTTACAGAACAGAAAGCTGATTCATACAACTACACCTAATAAAGACTGACATTTTTGTGTGTATACGTGCTGGTCCTGGGGCTTGAACTCAGGGCCTGAGTGCTGTCCCTGAGCTTTTTCTCTGGTACTCTACCACTTGAGCCACGGCTCCAGCTCCAGCCCTTTTGTCGGTTAATTGGAGTTCAGAGTCTCATGGATTTTCCTGCCTGGACTGACTCTGAGTCATGATCCTCAGATCTCAGTCTTCTAAGTAGCTAGGATTCAAACAGTGGTTTTACTTTTTTTTTTTCAAACAGGGTATTTCTGTGTAGCCTAGCTACTGGAACCCATGATCCTCTTGCCTTAGCCTCACCAGTGCTGGGATTACAGACACGTGCCACCATGCTTAGATTTCATGTGCTACCATGCTCAGCTTTCTGAAAGCCTTCTAAAACATAAAATCAAATGCTAATCATATTAGGAGTGCCATTATTACCTTCCTGTATTCATGGTGGTAGCAGTTCATTTCAATGTTCCCCATCTGGTCAGACCTGACTCTCTGAGGGAACCACATGGCTTGAGGGCATGGAAAGTCAGAGTACAGGTGGCATACGTAGAACAAGTCCATGGTAACATTTGTCAATACCCTGAAAAGAACCACTGGTCTCAATCACTAGTGGTAAGCTAAAAACAGAATTCCCTGACAAGTGAAATAGAAAAGTACTGCCACTTTAAGAGGAATTTCTGTGGCACTTCACAGACTTTTTTTTTCCTTTTTGTAAAAAGAATTAAAAAGCATTAAGTAGTTGTACAAAGGAGTTGCAATTCCAGAAGACCTCACAGATTTTTAAGGTACTTTAAAGAAATTATTAGTTCTGGGTGTCAGTAGCTCATACCTGTAATCCTAGCTACTCAGGAGGCTGAGATCTGAGGATTGTGGTTTGAAGCCAGCCCAGGCAGGAAAGTTCATGGAACACTTATCTGCTATTAACCACCAGAAAACTGGAAGTGGTGCTGGGGCTCAAAGGGGTAGAGTATTAGCCTTGAGCAGAAAAAGCTCAGGGACAGTGCCCAGGTCCTGAGTTCAAGTCTTATGAGTGACCAAAAAAAAAAAAAAAAAAAAAAGGATAGATGAGTAGGTCTCTCTTCTGTTTCCTGGGGAATTAAACTCTTTTTTTTTTTTTTTGGCCAGTCCTAGGCCGTGAACTCAGGGCCTGAGCACCGTCCCTGGCTTCTTTTTTTTGCTCAAGGCTAGCACTCTGCCACTTGAGCCACAGCGCCACTTCTGGCCATTTTTCTGTATATGTGGTGCTGAGGAATCGAACCCAGGGCCTCATGTATATGAGGCAAGCACTCTTGCCACTAGGCCATATTCCCAGGCCCGGGAATGAAACTCTTGAGTTAATGTATGGGCCTCTGAGAAAATAGTCCACACTGGCACTCTTCAAAGTTTGTTTTTGTTTTTTTTTTTTTGCCAGTCTTGGGGCTTGGACTCAGGGCCTGAGCACTGTCTCTGGCTTCTTTTTTGCTCAAGGCTAGCACTTTATGACTTGAGCCACAGTGCCACTTCCTGCTTTTTCTGTTTATGTGGTACTGAGGAATTGAACCTAGGGCTTCATGCATGCTAGGTAAGTACTCTACTGCTAAGCCACATTCCTAGTCCCTCAATCAAACTATTTTTTAAAAATAAATTGTGGGGGCTGGGAATATGGCCTAGTGGCAAGAGTGCTTGCCTCCTACACATGAAGCTCTCGGTTCGATTCCCCAGCACCACATATATGGAAAACAGCCAGAAGGGGCGCTGTGGCTCAGGTGGCAGAGTGCTAGCCTTGAGCGGGAAGAAGCCAGGGATGGTGCTCAGGCCCTGAGTCCAAGGCCCAGGACTGGCCAAAAATAAATAAATAAATAAATAAATAAATAAATAAATAAATAAATAAATAAATAAATAAATAAATTGTGGGCTGGGAAAAACAGAAAAGGCTGGAAGTGGCACTGTGGCTCAAGTAGTAGAGTGTTAGCCTTAAGCTAAATATATAAACTAACTAAATTAAAATTAAAAATAAATCGTGTGTGTGTGTAAATGAGGACATAACCTTGGGCCAGTAGGTGAAAGGGAAAGAGTCCCAGGAAGACATGCTGTTGATGGGGCTTGAGTTGTGAGTTGAGTGGATTCCTGGGCATTGGTCATTGGCTGGTTTCCTGTTTGTCCCTAAAATCCACACCAGGTCTGCACTTTGTGCAGGTAGTAACCTGCTATCTTCCTCTGCAGCAGAATAGTAAGGCAACAACAGCATTGCCTCACTGGGTACAATGAGTGACACTCCTTTTTGTCCTACTGGGCTCCTTGTTCTGCCTGTCCTCTGTGAATGGTTTCCTCACACTTTATACATTTGATGATTTACATTAGACAAACAGGTAAGTTTTTATAGTATCAAGTAAGTAATCTTTAAAATTGATTTTGGGGGCTGGGAATATGGCCTAGTGGCAAGAGTGCTTGCCCTGTATACATGAAGCCCTGGGTTCAATTCCCCAGCACCACATATATAGAAAACAGCCAGAAGTGGTGCTGTGGCTCAAGTGGTAGAGTGCTAGCCTTGAGCAAAAAGAAGCCAGGGACAGTGCTCAGGCCCTGAGTCCAAGGCCCAGGACTGGCAAAAAAAAAAAAAAAATATATATATATATATATATATATATATATATATATATACACACAAAATAAATAAAAAAATAAAAAATAAAATTGATTTTGAATACCTGGGCTTCTGAGCTGGCCGGCATCACCACCATCGTTGTGGGCTCTGCAAGAGAAGACAGTGAGTCAAGGTTATGTTGGCAGCCATGGGACTCAGACAGACAGGGCTGTTAATTCCTTCCCCCTCAGCTCCATTTTTCCTGGGAACACATAGCACACTTCCAAAAGAACACAAGAAAGTTCACAATGGGATGAGTCAGCTGGTCACCTTGATAGTAACTGAGAAGCTCATGCTGGGCAAGACTCCAGGTTTAGGGTCAAGAGTGACAGTGTCTCTGCCCTCAAAGGTGCAAGGTCTCTGGTGAAGACAGTCTTCAGTCCTCCATGGTGACTGCTTAAGGGCAAAAGTCAAGACTGGAGAGCAGCCAACCTGGTGGTGAGTCTAGGCACAAAAGGAGGCTGTTCCCTGGGAGGCAAAGGAAGGAGCAACTCCCATCAATCATGTCTGCAGGGAGAGACCATCTGAAATGAGATGGCCTAAAAAAAAAAAAGCCATGAGCCTTCATCCTAGCTCACAGGCTGAATAAACCCAGTTCAGATGGCAAATGCTCTACCTCAGGCTTTCCCTAGGCTGATAGTACCTTGTTCAGAGATAGCACCCCCAGGTTGAAGGGCAGGTGGAAACCAGACTCTTGTGTGTTTTATTCTATTTTATTTTATTGTGCTAAGTGAAAAGGGCAGAGAATTAGTTTTTTCACTGGTCCTGGCAGTTGACCTTAGCCTGAGTTCTGTCCTTCCTTGAGATTTTTATGCATAAAACTGTTCCACTTGAGCCACAGCGCCACTTTCAGCTTCTTTGGTGGTTAATTGGAAATAAGAATCTCACAGAGTTTCCTGTCTGGGCTGGCTTTGAACCATGATCCTCAGATTTCAGCCTCCTGAATAGCTAAGATTATGGGCATGAATAATCAACTGTGCCTGTTGTTTTTATAAGAGTTCACTCACTATAATCCAGGAGGCAGGTATCTTGGGCATCCATTTCACAGATGAGGAGATGAGAAGTGTGTACTCCTAGGCTCCAAGATATCACTAATAAATAATGGTGGCAGAGTAAGGCAGGCTGGAAACCTCAGAATTTGTGCTAATAGCTGTTCCTTAAGGTGTATCCACAGGCCTTTTAGGTTACCAGGAGTGGGCCACAGAAACCCACTCACACAAGCTCCTTGAATTTATGTATGCAGGTAGAACTGTGCTACTATGTGAACTTCAGATGCCTTAAGTTCTTTCTGGAATGAGGTGCGATATAAAAACATGAACCATGAAATTGTTTTCAAAGTGAACTGGCTAACTCCACAAATATTTTCAAAATGCATCAAGAACCAGGAAGATTGCCAAAGATAAATGTGAGGTCCATTAAAATAATGGCAAACAATCTATTCCCTAATAGCAGTAAGATACTGGAAAGGTGATTGGCAAGCAGCACAGTTAGGGGATTTGTGTCCCCAGACCGTGTTTGGTGTTTGACTAGGTACAGGCAATGGGAAGGTAGGAGAAATCAGAGGGAGAACAAAGGTGCTTGTTGGAAGAGGCCAGTGCCTAATTTATTCTGAGCATCAGGAAGGCAATGCAGGGCAGGCCGACAGTCTAGCAGCTTAGCTCCTTCATATTTTTTGCAGATTGAGCATGTCCTTTCTATGTTCTTAGATGCTAAGCAGCTTTCTTATTTGGATATCTTTACTCTTAATGCCTAAACAGGCCACATGTTAACAAAATGTTGCCAAAATGAAGTATTCATGAATCTATGTCATCAGTTGCATGGACTTGGGGAAGTACTGCTTTTTTGTTGTTTTTATGTTCAAGGCTAGAGTTCTACCACTTTGGCCACACCTTTAGTTCCAGCTTTTTGCTGCTTACTTGGAGATTAAAGAATCTTTTAAGGATCAGTTTGCCTGGACTTGCTCTGAACTGGAGTCCTCAGATTTCATACTCCTGAGTAGCTAGGATTATAGATGTGAGTCACTATCAGCTAGTATAGATACCTAAAGGATGTGAAGAACTCAGTCATGTGATGGTGCTAGGGGAACTCCTGCCCTTGAACACCTTTTGAGTTTGGAGACAGAACAGGAATGTCTGTGCAAAAGTCCATGGTAAGACTGCCTAGCACTTGAGAGGCAAGTACAAGGACAGCTTGTAATAATGAGAGCTTGTGTCAACACCCTCCCCACAAACAAAACCAAAAAACCACCACTCAAGGTGCTCTTTGTACTGACTTGGATACAAGTCACCCACTGAAGAGAAAAGCAGAAAGGATCCCTGAGTTCAGGAGGGCATACACCTGCCTGCATATTGGCATGTGCAGGAAATATTCATTCCACTGTCTGTCCACAAAGGAGACTTGGTAGCACAGGACTCTTCAGTCCTCTTTCCTTTACATCTGAATTGAGTCATGTGGATGTACTACATAATAAAGAAATAGATTTGGATGAGCAAACATCCAACACATACATTATCTTGTAGGTCTAAGTATAGGCTGTGGAGGCTACCAGGGGCCAACAGACTATAGAGCCAAATTGCCAGTGTGGCTTTGAACAACTTACCCAGTTTGCCTAAGCAGCTTTTCTTCCCTCATGATAGAGATATCACCTACCACAAAGGTGATTCTAAGGGTTAAATTAAAAACAGACCTGGTGCTTGGCATTTAGTAAGCTACCCATAAATGCTTATTCCATTATCAAGAAATGAATTATAAAAGATAGATCAAACACTAACCTTCAGAAGCTGGTCAAAGAGAGAGACACACCCAAAGGAAGAAACTGGAGTCAGAGTCCTGTGTTTGCTTAGCTAACAGAGAGCTCTGTGGAGCAAAGGGACCCAGGTATGTCCCCTCCTCCACCTTCTCCTGTCACTTCCACAAGACCAGCAGGTGAGATCAGCTCCAGGTACTCATACCACTCACATGGGACTCTTAGGACATGTCTCCTCCACAACAGGAACCCAGTCATAGACCCACATCTGGAGGAGACCCAAATCGGGGAGGCTTTTTCCCTAAGACTGCACTAACAACTCCAAGTACAAGTACACAGTGTTCTCTCCTCGTCCCACACAGGGGGACAAGGGAGATCCTGTTTCTGTGCTACTGCTGTGCATCCTTATCCAGCCCCTGGTGACATCACCCAGACCCCATCACTGATGGTCCCTAATAGGCAGCTTAGAGAGTTGACAAGATTACATTCTTTTTTTTTTGTAATTTATTTATTAAACAAAAATTTTTTGACAAGGTGTTGTGCAAAAAGGGTACAGTTACATATAATAGGGGAGTGTGTACATTTCTTGTGATATTTTACACCCTGTTTTTCTTTCCCTTCTAACAGAGTTTTCACTCTTGCTCCATTAATGATGCATGGTGCTATTAACCTAATCTATGAATCCTGGAAAGAGTGAAGAACATGCCCAAGCTCAGATTCAACCTGGGCTAGCCCAACTCCAGGCTGAACCAATAATGCAACTTGTCCCCCTTACTGACTATTCCAGTGTTCTGAACATGGCACGAGTAACCTGGCACTGAAACTGTTCAAGTGAAAAGCTTGAGGACCAGTTAGTGCTGTGGTGTGTTGAATCCAAACATGGCAAACCAGAGGCACTGATCCTGCTGAGAGCTTGTCAGATGTATCAGACTCACTACAGACCTGCGGGATTAGATACTCTGGAGGTGGGAAACAGGAACTCACCAGGGACTCTGACACCCACTTATGCATGGGTGGAATAAGGGTAGTGGCAACACTACAATTCCAGAATTTGCATGACAATCTGAGGTCCTGAGCAGCTTTGGAACAAGACTCATCTGGTGCTGTGCACATACATATTGAACTGGGACCCTGGGAAGCTCTTCTAGTATGGTGGGCAGTAAAAGTTACAAATGCAGAGAGCTATCAGAGAGCACACTTAGGGTTCATATATTTTATTATATACAAATGTTAATAAATAAGTAGGAGGCTGGGGTGTGGCTCATGGGTATAGTATTTGCTGAGCATGTACAAGGCACTGGGTTCCATCCCCAGCTCTGCAAGACTGAAAAATACTAAACTCAGGTTAATAATGTGTGCTTAGTATTTAGGGAAAGTTGATTGCCATTTACAATTTCCTTGAAATGCATAAAAAATACGGAAGGAGAGAAGGAAGGAGGGTGGATGGGAAGAAAGGGAGGGAAGGAGGAAAGAAAGGAAGCAAAGGGAGGTAAGGTAAAAGAGATACTAACACTAGATACTAAGGATGGAACTAGAGGTGGACAGTGTCCTCCGATCTTTCCCCTCTGTGGTTGGCAGGACAATGGCTCTAGTGTTGCCTAAATTGTAATCTCAGAGCCTGTGGATGAGACAGTAGATGAAGTAGGACTACTAGATGAAGCTAACCTAAGGTAGAAATTATTCTGGATTCCTAGCCCCTTAAACTAGAAAAAAATAAATTTAAGAGTTGTTTGTTTTGCCATTACTGGGGTTTGGTCTCAAGGCCTAGGCACTATCCCTTAGCTTTTCATTCTACCATTGGAAGCTACAGCTTCAGTTTCAGCTTTCTGGTGGTTAGTTGGAGATACAAGTCTCATAGACTTTCCTGCCTGGGCTGGATTTGAACCTCAGTCTTCAGATCTCAGCCTCCTGAGTGTTCTAAGTATGAGCCAACAGGGCTCAACACATAACTTATGTTTTTGGTTTGTTTTTTTTTGTTGTTGTTGTTGTTTTTTGCCAGTCCTGGGGCTTGGACTCAGGGCCTGAGCACTGTCCCTGGTTTCTTTTTTGCTCAAGGCTAGCACTCTCCCACTTGAGCCACAGCACCACTTCTGGCTTTTTCTGTTTATGTGGTGCTGAGAAATTGAACCCAGAGCTTCATGTATGCTAGGCAAGCACTCTACCACTAGGCCATATTACCAGCCCACTTATGCTGTTTTAAGCCAAGCAAGTTTGTAGAAATCTGTGAACAAAGGAAACCCACATACTTTTCTTTTGAGCCATTCCCACCCTCTCCTCTTGCTTCCCAACTTGTGGGGGAAACTGCAAGGACAAAGAACTGGAATATGGTATTCACTTGGAATGGACAGATGTGATTTCCATCTTTTCCTCCTTGGCTATACCTACACCTCACTTAGAGAACTGCCTCTGAGAAGTCAGTTAATGACCAGACACATTAAATTAACACACTAAATAGGACCAAACAGTCTGAAAAGCCAAGGAGATCCTGGGTGTTTCCCACAACTCCAGTACCCCTGTTACTCAATTAAAAGCAGTCTTCTGTTTTGTGGGCCATACAAATTACTCTTTGTGGGTGGCAGCAGGTAAGTGTGGGAAGATACAGGGCCCCATGGACCTTATCAGATGCTGAATCTTACAGGTGACACTGGGACCCCTTAGTCTGCTCAAGTGTTCTTCCAGAAGCACAGTACAGAGCTTGTCATCAAATAGGCAGCCAGGGGCCAGCTAGGGCAGGCACCTGGGCTAAATGTATCTTGGGGTCTTCTGGGACAGATACCCTGCACAGGCAATGTCACAGAAAAGAACACACTTGAACTGCCTTCCTGTGAGATAAGCCTTGCTCAGAGGTGAAACTAAATGGGGAAAGCTAACTGTAAACACACCTAGTTTAACAATATACCCATCTCACACCTACATGTGGTCACACCAGACACTCTGCCACATGCTTCAAAGCTTCCCCCTTTTCAGGTAAGAGAGCTCAAGGAGGAAATACAACAACCAGGAAGTCTGTAGAGAGCCTGAAAGCCCCTGGCTAGGGGATGTTTGCTAAACTCCTGTTCCTTGGGGCTGCATCAGTATGTCTGATCTGGGATTTCCTGTGGACCCTGGATGAAGCTTTTTCATTGTGATTTACAGTGTTCTCTCTATAGTGGGGATCTTGAAGGAGAAATAAGCTCAACACTGCCCAGCCTTGTAGAATTTCACTTATCTAACCAGCTCTGATCTACCCACCATGACCACAGGATGCCTCTCAATACTCTCTGGCACATGTGTGTACACAGCAATTTTTTAATTGTTATTACAAAGGTGATATACAGAGGGGTTACAGTTATATAAATCAAGTAATGTGTGTGTGTGTGTGTGTGTGTGTGTGTGTGTGTGTGTGTATTTTTCTCCCCCCTGTTGGTCATGGGGCTTGAACTCAGGGTCTGGGTGCTGTCCCTGAGCTTTTTCACTTAAGGTTAGCACTCTGCCACTTGAGCCACAGCGCCACTTCTGGCTTTTTTTATATATGTGGTGCTGAGGAATTGAACCCAGGGCTTCATGTATGCGAGGCAGGCACTCTACCACTAAGCCATATTCCCAGCACCTACACAGCTATTAAAAAAAACAAAACAAAACAAAAAAAACGAGGGCAAGCTAAACAGGTATCCTTGGTTATTGGTGGAGCTAGGGGCTCTATCAGCTAAGAGGCAGGACATACCTTCCGCACCTCAGTGGTCCAGCACTCTCAAAAGCTAAGGACCCACTTCAGCTCCCAAGAGGGATGCACAGGATGGGAGACATAGTGAACACCCCCAAGTGCATAGGACAGATGCCTAGTTCACACACATGCAGTAACAGTAATACAGAAAAAATGTAACCACACCCTTGTGCTTCCTGGACTGAGCCATGGCTTCCTTATGAACACTCCCTTGTTCCTACTGCACCCTGGGCATCTGCTGCAATTGCTCTGTGATCTGCCAGAACCTGCTCTTCAGCACCAATGAGGATAAAGAGTAAAAAGATGTTACAGACCTGTGAACACCATGGTCCGGTTCTGCATGGACTACCTTTAATGCTGTTCATACTGGCAATTCAGGGCTGTAACACAGCAGAACTAGGAAGGCCCTGTGAATCAGGGTGGAAAACTGCCCTTGGAAGCCTAATAATGTGCTGCAGGGGGGAGGGGCGGCTTGTGGTGCAGCCAGACTTAGATATATAGGCATAAGATGGCAGAAGGAAGTGCAGGTGGAAACTACAACACAAATGTCCAGAAGTGCATCCCCAAGTCCAAAAGATGGGGTTAAAAAAAGGTTTAGCATCAAAATTTGGTAAGGAGCTGAGTGCTGGTGATTCATGCCCATCATTCTAGCTTCTTCCAAGGCTGAGATCTGAGACTCAAAGCCATACCAGGTAGGAAAAGTCCATGAAAACTTTGCCTCCAATTAACCAACAAAAAGCCAGAAGGGGAGCTGTGGCTCAGTTCAAGTCCTAGTACCAACACACAGATATACGAAAAAAAAAGGTAAGGATCAAGAGCCACTGATGCTTGGCACTTGGGTTAGTTTTAAATAGCAACACTTTCCCATGATGAGGTTTCAATGATGGCCTCTTTAAAAAAACAGCTCTTGGGGCTGGGAATGTGGCTTAGTGGTAGAGTGCTTGCCTAGTATCCACAAAGCCCTGGGTTTAATTCCTCAGCACCACATAAACAGAAAAAAATAGCTCTGCACATGGGGCACTGGTGGCTCACTCCCGTAATACTAGCTACTCAGAAAGCTGAGATCTGAGGATTGTGGTTTGAAGCAGGTAGGCCAGTAAGTTCCATGAGACTCTTATCTCTAATTAATCACTAGAAAAAAGTCAGAAGTGGAGTTGTGGCTCAGGTGGTAGAGTGCTAGTCTTGAACAAAAGAGCTCAGGGATAGTGCCTAGGCCCTGAGTTTAAGCCCTAGGACAAGCACACATACACACAAAGCTGTGCATATAGGCTGGTTACACAGATCAAGCTCAAGTGGTTGAGTATCTACTTAGCAAGTAAAAGACTCTGAGTTCAAACCTCAGTATCATAATTGTTCCACATGTTAAAAAGTTTCTCATTTTCCCACTTGAAAAAAAAGGAGGGTGGGTGGGTGGGGAGCTAAGTCTTTAGACTCAAGATTAGGAAGCTTCTTCTAGTCATCATGTCTAGTCTAACATGGAAAAGAGAACTACCTCTTGTATGTTAGTATTTTTCATTCCTTCAAGTAATGGTTTAGTTGATAACTTTTTTCCAGGTTTTTTTTTTTTTTTTGCCAGTCCTGGGGCTTGAACTCAGAGCCTGGACACTGTCTTTGAGCTCTTTTTGCCCAAGGCTATCACTCTACCACTTGAGCCACAGTGCCACTTTTGGATTTTTCTGTGTATGTTGGTACTGAGGAATCAAACCCAGGGCTTCATGCATGCTAGGTAAGCACTCTATCACTAGGCCAAACACCTGGCCCCTCCCAGGTTTTTTTGTGTTTTTTTTTGAAACGTTTACTTTCTGCCTAGATTCACTGGTACTTGGCATAAGACAGATACAAGGGGCCCAATGCAGTGGATTAAGAAATTCATTTGGCATCAAAATCAGACTATAATGCTGAAAAATGAAGTGTGGACGTTTTCTTGACTGCTATTTACAGGAAGAAACCACATGCATCTTTTAGTGAATTCACTGATCTGAAGTACAAAAAAAATATGCTGGGCTAGCCACCTTCAGTCTTAAGTTTCAGCTGATTTACTAAATTCAAGGACAGTCAATATGTTCAGGTAATTATACTCTTCTTCATTCTACAGAGGCAGAAAGTCTCTGTAGTCCCTTCCCTTGAGAGGCTGAGTAGGAGGAGCACTACAGCCCAGGAGTTGGAGACCAGCCTAGAGGCCTAGAGAAAGTAGCTTCATCTAAAACACTAGATCTTTCCAGAAAGAAAGACAGGAAGACAGAAAGAAGGAAGGGAGGGAGGGAAGGAAGGAGGGAAAGAGGGAGGGAGGGAGGGATGGAAGGGAGGGAGGGAGGGAGGGAGGAAAGGAAGGAAGGAAAGAAGACAGAAAGAGGGAAGGAAAGAAAGAGAAAATCATAAATCTCACTTTTGTGAGACTTATCTATGAATAGAAGCCAAAGGTCATGTAGAGTAGAAAGTGAAATTGGACTCTGTCAACATAGAATGCTCTGCCTGAGCTTTGAACACCACCCTCCAGCAAGGAAGTGATGCTGGAGGGATTGAAACAGGATGTAGGTGAGGAGACAGGTAAAAAGACAGAATGGAAAAAAAGGCAAGGTTGGCAAAAGGAAGTCCTAAAGTTGTACTGGTATTTTAAGCAGGCCTAGCTAGATCTCTTCTCTGTGTTTTAGAAGAGTACCCATTTTACCTACTCCAAACTATTGTCTAAGAATTTAGGGTATATTCTCCCAGCCCAGAAAACATAAAAGGTACAGATAAGAATCACAAGTTTCTCCATCGTGTGTGTGCGCGCGCGCACGCACGCGCAAATGTTTGCCAGTCCTGGGGCTTGAACTCAGGGCCTGTGAGCTTCTTTTGCTCACTCTAGCACTCTACAACTTGAGACACAGCGCCACTTCTGGCTTTTTCTGTTGTTGTGGTATTGAGGAATTAAACCCAGGGCTTCATGCATGTTAGGCAAGCATTCTACCACTAAGCCACATTCCCAGCCCTCTCCATGTTTTCATTTTTTTTTTTTTTTTTTTTGGCCAGTCCTGGGCCTTGGACTCAGGGCCTGAGCACTGTCCCTGGCTTCTTCCCGCTCAAGGCTAGCACTCTGCCACTAGAGCCACAGCGCCACTTCTGGCCGTTTTCTGTATATGTGGTGCTGGGGAATCGAACCTAGAGCCTCGTGTATCCGAGGCAGGCACTCTTGCCACTAGGCTCCCCTCTCCATCTTTTCTTTTTCTTCCATTTCTCTCTTCTTTATCCTGTTATACTAAATAAGTCCTGTAAGAACTTCCACCTTGCAAGGTGGCTCATACCTATAACCCTAGATACTCAGGAGACTGGGATCTTAGGATCATGGTTGGAAGCCAGCCTCGGGAGGAAAGTCCATGACACTCTTCTTTCTTGGTACTGGGGATCGAACCTAGGATGTTGCACTTGCTAGGCAAGCGCTTTGCCACTGAGTTACAACCCAGCCCTCCATGATACTCTTAATCTCCAGTTAGCCACCAAAAATGCTGAAAGTGGAGCTGCGGCTCAAATAGTAGAAAGCTAGCCTTGAGCAACATAGCTCAGGGATAGTGCCCTGGCCTTGAGTTCAAGCCCCAGTACAGGCATGCACACTATGCATGTGCACACACAAAGCCAGGTGTAGAGGTGTGGCTCAAATGGTAGAGTGTCACCCTTGAGTGAAAAAAAGCTAAGCAAGAGCTTGAAGCCCTGAGTTCAAGCCCAGTACCAACACAAAAACAATAATAATAAAATAAAAACTCCTACCTCTGAGACACTCCTTTTTGCAAGACACCATGAAATACTTTTCTCATGTGGCTCTCAAATTCCTGAATTTTGAGTAGAAACTGGGAAGCTGAGAGAATCCTCTTAAGTCTTATCTGGTGACACAATGACCAGGAATGGCCACCAGGAAGAAGGGAGATACAACCCTGGAGGACAGAGGGAACCTGCTGAAGATGGCCCACTTTGATGTCTTGGAAGAAACCAACAAGAAGTTCTGCTACAGGCTTGGGGAGACACAGTGAGCACTCTTGGACATGGAAACCTCCCTGTTAGAAAAGCAGCTCTGGCCACAGCTTCTGCCTGGCTTAGCCTTTCCATTTCCAGTCTTCTACTTGAACCTGCTCCAAAGAATTTCTTCAAACCTCACAGTTCCCAGGACTGGAGGGAGGCCAGTCTTCCTCTACAACACACAGCTTTCCTTTGTGCTCCCAACAGGGTATCAACTTCGGGGGTAAAACCATCGTGGGCTTCATAGGAGACTACAGTCCTCCGGGGAAGAAAATTCAGAGGAAGAGTGAATAGATGTGAACTCACCACTTGAAAGAGCCTTTAAATTCCTTTCAAGAGCTTAATTGTTGGTTCCTATTGATGATTACGATCCGAAAAGGCAGGTTGTCCCCCAAATTTTACATACTTGCCTTGCTCTCACACTTAAACCCAGAATGCACAGACCTTGAGGGAAGCTCTGTCCTTACCCTCACCCGGGGATGGAGCAGGCCATCCAGAAGCCGAGCTTGCACCACCAGCACCCTCAAGGTGCAAGGGCTGAGGGCCTCAACCAAGAAGGAGCTCAACCAAGAAGGAGCTCAACCAAGAAGCCTGGAGCGGGCGGCCCCTGTCCGGGCCCGGGCTCCTCGCACGGAGCGGCCCCTCTCCTGCCCGGAGGCCCGGGCTCCTCACACGGAGCGGCCCCTCTCCTGTCCGGAGGCCCGGGCTGTCCTGACGGAGCGGCCCCTCTCCTGTCCGGAGGCCCGGGCTCCTCACACGGAGCGGCCCCTCTCCTGTCCGGAGGCCCGGGCTCCTCACACGGAGCGGCCCCTCTCCTGCCCGGAGGCCCGGGCTCCTCACACGGAGCGGCCCCTCTCCTGCCCGGAGGCCCGGGCTCCTCACACGGAGCGGCCCCTCTCCTGCCCGGAGGCCCGGGCTGTCCTGACGGAGCGGCCCCTCTCCTGTCCGGAGGCCCGGGCTCCTCACACGGAGCGGCCCCTCTCCTGTCCGGAGGCCCGGGCTCCTCACACGGAGCGGCCCCTCTCCTGCCCGGAGGCCCGGGCTGTCCTGACGGAGCGGCCCCTCTCCTGCCCGGAGGCCCGGGCTGTCCTGACGGAGCGGCCCCTCTCCTGTCCGGAGGCCCGGGCTCCTCACACGGAGCGGCCCCTCTCCTGCCCGGAGGCCCGGGCTGTCCTGACGGAGCGGCCCCTCTCCTGTCCGGAGGCCCGGGCTCCTCACACGGAGCGGCCCCTCTCCTGTCCGGAGGCCCGGGCTCCTCACACGGAGCGGCCCCTCTCCTGCCCGGAGGCCCGGGCTGTCCTGACGGAGCGGCCCCTCTCCTGCCCGGAGGCCCGGGCTGTCCTGACGGAGCGGCCCCTCTCCTGTCCGGAGGCCCGGGCTGTCCTGACGGAGCGGCCCCTCTCCTGTCCGGAGGCCCGGGCTCCTCACACGGAGCGGCCCCTCTCCTGTCCGGAGGCCCGGGCTCCTCACACGGAGCGGCCCCTCTCCTGCCCGGAGGCCCGGGCTGTCCTGACGGAGCGGCCCCTCTCCTGCCCGGAGGCCCGGGCTCCTCACACGGAGCGGCCCCTCTCCTGCCCGGAGGCCCGGGCTCCTCACACGGAGCGGCCCCTCTCCTGTCCGGAGGCCCGGGCTGTCCTGACGGAGCGGCCCCTCTCCTGTCCGGAGGCCCGGGCTCCTCACACGGAGCGGCCACTCGCCAAGGCCTCTCTGGAGGACCAGGCTGTTCGAAGCCGACCCCGACGTCGGGGACTCCGAGCTCAGGCTGGACCTGTGAGCAGCCGCAGGAGGCGCCGAGTCTCCGGGACTAGGCCCCAGGGTGGTGCCGCCCACGGGCGGAGAGGGGCCTTCCGGGTCCAACGGAGGGGCGCGGGAGAAGAGGCCTCGGGATCTCGCAGCGGTGAGGGGCGGGAGTGGGAGTGAGGCGGCCGAGGCCCAGTGCCCTGGGCGCCCTCGAACCGCCCGGAGCCCGGCTCCCGCCGGCCGGAGCCCGACCACCGCCGCCACCCGGTTCCCGCCGCCGCCGCCCCCCCGCCCCCCCGCCGCCTCACCCGGCTCCCGCCGGCCGGAGCCCGACCACCGCCGCCACCCGGTTCCCGCCGCCGCCGCCCCCCCGCCCCCGCCGCCTCACCCGGCTCCCGCCGCGCGCCGACCGAGCCGTCCCTGCGCAGGAGGATGTCCGCCGTGTCCCGGATGCGGCTCCCGCCGGCCGGCGCGCCCCGCAGCCCGCGGCAGGCCTGGAAGCACACGGCCCAGGCCTGCTCCTCGTTGATGGGCTGCTCGTAGACCTTCAGCACCTCCTCCAGGGACAGCTCCCACGGCTCGGGCCGCGCCGCGCCCCCCACGCGCTCCGGGGCCGCCGCGCCGCCGCTGCCCGCCCGGGCCATGGCCGCCCATCATCGCCGCCCGCGGGTCTCCATAACAGCCGGGGCGACGCTCCGCCGAGCGCGGGGCGGGCTCCGCGCCGCCCGCCGGCTTTGTCACGCCCCGAGGCCCCGCCCCGAGGCCCCGCCCCGAGCCAGCGGCCGCCCGGGAAGGCGGGGGACGGCTGGGGAGAGCAGGGGGGTGCGAGAGGGGCGCGCGGGGCCAGTGGGTCGAGGAGAGGGAGAGGCGCGCGGGGAGAGGGGGCGAGGAGAGGGGGGCGAGGAGAGGGGGGCGCGCGGGGAGAGGGGGCGAGGAGAGGGGGGCGCGCGGGGAGAGGAGGGCGCGGGGAGAGGGGGGCGAGGAGAGGGGGCGAGGAGAGGGGGCGAGGAGAGGGGGGCGCGCGGGGAGAGGAGGCGCGCGGGGAGAGGGGGGCGAGGAGAGGGGGGCGCGCGGGGAGAGGGGGGCGAGGAGAGGGGGGCGCGCGGGGAGAGGGGGCGAGGAGAGGGGGGCGCGCGGGGAGAGGAGGCGAGGAGAGGGGGGCGCGCGGGGAGAGGAGGCGCGCGGGGAGAGGGGGCGAGGAGAGGGGGGCGCGGGGAGAGGGGGCCAAGGAGAGGGGGCTCGGGGAGAGGGGGCCAAGGAGAGGGGGCTCGGGGAGAGGGGGCCGAGGAGGGTGGGCTCGGGGAGAGGGGGCGGGTGGGCCGCGGGGAGAGGGGGCCAAGGAGAGGGGGCTCGGGGAGAGGGGGCCGAGGAGGGGGGGCGCGGGGAGAGGGGGCGGGTGGGCCGCGGAGAGAGGGGGCCGAGGAAGGGGGGGGTCGCGGGGAGAGGGGTCAAGGAGAGGGAGGCGCGGGGGAGAGGGGGCCGAGGAGGGGGGGCTCGGGGAGAGGGCGCCGAGGAAGGGGCAGTCGCGGGGAGAGGGGACCGAGGGGGGGGCGCGGGGGGAAGAGGGGGCCGAGGAGGGGGGGCGCGGGGAGAGGGAGGCGCGGGGTGGGGAGAGGGGGCCGAGAAGAGGGGTCGCGGGGAGAGGGGGGGCGCGCGGGGAGAAGGGGCCGAGGAGAGGGGGGGCGCGGGGCGAGGGGACGCGCGGGGCGGATGGCAGGGAGGGGGAAAGCGAGCCTCTTGCTGTGGCTACAATTATACATCATTCTAAGGTGCCTTATTCCAGGAGTGAAAGACCCCAGGGCCCACAGTGTTGTAGCAAGAACTGGTGAAATGCCTGGAGTCAAGGTCAGAGAAAGTTGGGCCTAAGGGCAATTTTAGAGACAGCCTCGTTCACTCATCTGGACATAGGCAGAACTGCTTCAGCTAGCGAGAGAAGAGAAGGCCTTACACCTCTCTAAATCCACTTTAGGTTAAATAAACAGGTCAGCTTCTCCCCAGGGACTCCAGCACACCATTTGCAGTGAGCAGCCAAGCTTCCTATTACCAGGATACAGAGGCTCCTGAATGCACTCTTTGTCAATTACTGTGCAGCCTGGCAGGGAGGAAACGCTGAAATGTGAGAGACTGTGGTTTTGTACTTTAGGTTTATTTTGGGATAATGATAAAGGCCACAAATCCTAAGGGATGCTGGACTTAGTCAGGTCTTCTGCCCCCTTGCCCCCCTCCCCAGGTCTCTTAAGGGAACCTTGGACAGCTCAGGAAAGGCTCTGGGAATGGGTGCTGCACGATTTCTGGACTAGGGGTTGATGATGTAAGGGGTCAGTATAGCTGAACCTAGACAATGAGAGAAGATCCAAACAACAGAATAAGACCCATTATTATGATGATGTCCCAGAGTGAAGCCATGTAGAGAAGACTAAGACTGTCCATAGACTTCCTTGAGACACAAGAAAGGGGTGGAGAGATGTACCCTCTGTGTCCTCATCAAGAGATGAAAAATGCTTGAGAGCTCTGTGCTTGGTGCCCATTGAAGACATTCCAAGACATTTGCATTTATTTAGGTGCTGGTTCTGGGACTTGAACTCAGAGCCTGGGTGCTACCTGGAGCTTTTTTGCTCAAAGCTAGCACTCTACCACTTACAGCTTTGGGGTAGTTAGCCGGAAATAAAAGTGTCACAGACCTTCTTTCCTGGCCTGGCTTTGAACCACAATCCTTAGATCTAAGCCTCCTGAATACCAGGATTACAGCATGAACCAACAGTGCCCAGCTCAGCATTTGTAATTAAAATTTTTTTATTGTTATTATAAATGTGATGTCAGAGGGGTTTCAGCTATATGTCAGGTAAAGAGTACATTTCTTTTTGGACGATGTCAACCCTCATTTGTAAATTTTGTCTATTTATGATTGCACAGACAATACAGGATCATCAAAATGAATGGGATGCTTTCCCAGGGTTTCAGTCAGACAGTGGCTGCTGCTATAACCTATAATTGTCTTTCTGCCTACAGGAAAGTATCACAGCTGATGGGGCATGATACAGGCCTCTCAGTTCCAGGGTCTGATGTTATGGCTCAAGTGGTAGAGTACCTTAAACAAAAAGAAGCCAGGGACAGTGCTCAGGCCATGAGTTCAAGCTCCAGGACTGGCAAAAAAAAAAAAAAAAGATATGAAAGCTGTGCGCAAGTGGCTCACACCTGTAATCCTACCTATTCAAGAGGCTGAGATGTGGTTCAAAGCCAGCCTGGGCAGAGAAGTCCATGAAACTCATCTCCAATCAACCACTAGAAAACCAAAAGTGGCTGGAAGTGGTGGAGCCTTAAGCTGAAGAGCTCAGGGACATCCATCAGGGCCAGAGTTCAAGCTCCACAAACGACAAAAAGAAAAGTGCTGGGGATTAAATCCAGGGCCTAATGTGTAGTGAGCAAGGACTAACACAGAGCTGCATTCTGTTGTTATTGTTGTTGCCAGTGCTGGGGCTTGGGACTAAGCACTGTCCCTGGTTTCCTTTTGATCAAGGCTAGCACTCTAACACTTGAGCCACAGCACCCCTTCTGACTTTTTCTATATATGGGTGCTGAGGAATCAAACCCAGGGCTTCATATAGACGAGTCAAGCACTCTACCACTAGGCCATATTCCCAGCCCCCAGAGCTGCATTCTGAACCCAATATATCAGATTTTAAAAAGTTGTCTTAATTTACCCCATAGTAGCAATGTTTGAGGCTTCACATTTTTTTAAGCTCCTTTGACACAAATGGGATCAAACGTTGTGTGTATGTGTGCCAGTCCTGGGACTCTGACTTAGGGCATGGGTGCTAACTACTGGATTTTAGTTTCCCAGATCATCAAATTTACTTTTTGTCTTCCTAGAACAAAGGTCATTCATTACACTTTAGCATCAGAATCCCCTGGAAGTCTTGTTTAAAACCTAAATGCTTGACTCCCACCCATACCTGTTTCAGTGATCTGGCTAAAGCCTAGAGACAGATGTACATATATCAATACCTAAGGGGCTTTTTACAGTGATTCTATATTTGCCTTCATGTTAGCCATTCCAAGAGATTATGTGTAGATACAAGTTTCAGTCTGCTATCATACTTTTTTTTGGAGAATTTAATATTTATTTTTGTTTTTGGCCCGTAGTGGGGCTTGAACTTCTTGTCTGCTGTTCCTTAGCTGTTTGGCTCAAGGCTAGTGCTCTACCACCTGAACAACAGCTCCACTTCTGGCTTTTTGTTTGTTTGTTTTTGGCCAGTCCTGGGCCTTGGACTCAGGGCCTGAGCACTGTCCCTGGCTTCTTTTTGCTCAAGGCTAGCACTCTGCCACTTGAGTCACATCGCCACTTCTGGCCATTTTCTGTATATGTGGTGCTGGGGAATTGAACCCAGGGCCTCATGTATACGAGGCAAGCGCTCTTGCCACTAGGCCATATCCCCTTGGTGGTTAACTGGAAATAAGAGTTTCATAGACTGTCCCATCTGGGCTGGCTTCAAACTGAGATCCTCATATCTATCTCAGCCTCTTTTTTTTTTTTGTCAATAGTGGGGCTTGAACTCAGGGCCTGGGCATTGTCCGTGAGCTTTTTTGCTCAAGGATAGCACTTTACCACTTTGAGCCACAGTGCCACTTCAGCTTTTCTGTGATTTAATCGGAGATAAGAGTCTCACAGACTTTTCTGCCTGGGCTAACTGTGAACCATGATTCTCAGATCTCAGCCTCCTGAAAAGCTGAGATTACAGGCATGAACTTGTGCTGTGTTTTTGTGCAGTGTTTTGTTCTGCGCCAGTGACTCTTCAGTTTTGAGTCTCTCTAGCTAATTTTTCTCTTTGTGAGCAATGTGGTCTTTTGACTATCAGCATGATGGTGCCACCTTCTGGTAGAAAAGTGTAGTTATTTGAAAACTTATTCAGACTTCTTTCCTCCCCTCTTGCAGTGGGGACAGCTCCTTCTTGTACATCTTTCTCTTGCTTCCTCTTCCTCCTAACTTCTTTTCAGATTTTTTTATTAGCATACATTACTTGCACAGGGTGGGGGACTCATTTTTACATTTCCACACATGCATTTAATGCACCTAATCAATCCATCAATTTCAACCCCTTTATCACTTTTTTTTTTTTTTTGCCAGTCCTGGCACTTGGACTCAAGGCCTGAGCACTGTCCCTGGCTTCTTTTTGCTCAAGGCTAGCACTCTTCCATGTGAGCCACAGCGCCACTTCTGGCCTTTTCTATATATGTTGTGCTGAGGAATCAAACCCAGGGCTTCATGTATACAAGGCAAGCACTCTACCACTAGGCCATATTCTCAGCCCTATCACTTTCCTTTATCTTCCTTCTCCCTCTGCCTTTTTTGTGGTGGTTCATTTGTTTTTGTTCTGGTACTTGGGGCTTGAACTCAGGCCTTTGTGCTTTTGTTCATTTGTCTGTTTGTCTGTCTGTCTATATTGCTCAAGGCTGGCACTCTCCCACTTGAGCCACAGTGCCACTTCCAGTTTTGGAGTGGTTAATTGAAGTCTCACAGACACTTTTCTGCCTGGGCTGGCTTTGAACTGCAATCCTCAGATTTTAGCCTCAGGCTTACAGGTGTGAGCCACTGGTGCCTAGCTATGCTATATTTTTAAAAGAACTGTGAGCAGCAGCAGTTGTTGTCCACACACTAATGCAGATTTCAATGCATGTTTCTTCAAAGTGATAAATTCATCATTGCTTATGTATAAAATTCAAGCAGTGAGGGGTGGTTGTACATAGCTTTTAGCTCGCCATCACTTTTTAACTGGATG
The DNA here is from genome assembly GCF_023159225.1 of Perognathus longimembris pacificus. Classification (NCBI taxonomy): domain Eukaryota; kingdom Metazoa; phylum Chordata; class Mammalia; order Rodentia; family Heteromyidae; genus Perognathus; species Perognathus longimembris. Next base: position 317,679 of record NC_063170.1, read on the forward strand.
GTTTCTTCTTGTAGCTTATCAAGCCTATTTTTTGTATATTAAACAGTGTAGCAAAGGCTTTTTATTCCATTTGTTTACTTTTTGAAACTTTTACTCTTTCATTAAATTTAAGCTTCAATGATATTTGTATATTCACCCTCATATTCAAGTGTCATAGAAAGTTGTCTTCTAGATCTGGGAAGTGTACTGTATTATTGCATTTTCCACAGCTTTAAGTGATTCCGTGTCTGAAAGAAGGAAGCTAAGAAGATGGTTGTGGTCCTGCAACTTGATGTTCATCTCTGAGAAATAACTGGAAAATCTCCACCATGAAGACTAGGCCACACAGCCACTTGCGATCTTTTTTTTTTTTTTTTTTTTTTTTTTTTTTTGGCCAGTCCTGGGCCTTGGACTCAGGGCCTGAGCACTGTCCCTGGCTTCTTCCCGCTCAAGGCTAGCACTCTGCCTCTTGAGCCACAGCGCCGCTTCTGGCCGTTTTCTGTATATGTGGTGCTGGGGAATCGAACCTAGGGCCTAGTGTATCCGAGGCAGGCACTCTTGCCACTAGGCTATATCCCCAGCCCCTGCCACTTGCTATCTTTGAGATCTGGAACAGGGTTTCATCTTGCAGTTCATAAAACCTCATTAACATGTACCCTCAAACAAGATCACTGTATTCAGTTAAGATCATTTAATAACTCCTCAGACTGGCAGTTGTTAAACCCTCTGCTTTTGACAAAATGTATGCACAGTAGTTCTGTTGACATCACATTGTTATGTTCAGGTTACTGTGCACAGATTTTCTTGGTGGATGAGGCAGTGACATATAATTAAATCACTTGGATCAAGACTGACATGTCGGGGCTGGGAATATGGCCTAGTGGCAAGAGTGCTTGCCTCCTACACATAAAGCTCTCCGATCCCCCAGCACCACATATATGGAAAACGGCCAGAAGGGGCGCTGTGGCTCAGGTGGCAGAGTGCTAGCCTTGAGCGGGAAGAAGCCAGGGATGGTGCTCAGGCCCTGAGTCCAAGGCCCAGGACTGGCCAAAAAAAAAAAAAAAGAAAAAGACTGACATGTCTTTTTTTTGAGGTTTTTAAAAATTTATTGTCAAAGTGATGTACAGAGAGGTTACAGTTTCATATGTTTGGCCTTGGGTACATTTCTTGTACTGTTTGTTACCTCCTCCCTCATTCCCCTGTCCCCTCAAGACTGAGATGTCTTGGACAAATGTAATTAACCCTTTTTGTGAGCCAACCATGGTTGCTGCTCCATCTGTAGTAAGGTCATTTAGCTTCTAAAATGCTAGCTTAAGTGTTTTCATTGATAAACAATCTCTCAAACAAGTCCTCACCTTTTGTGGTGCTGTGTATAGCTTCCAGTGACAGCAGTTCCTCTCATGTGTTGAGCTCTGCAGTTATTCCACCATTGAAGATAGCCAGTTGGGACAGTATTTGTTATGTGTTTTGTCTCATCACAAACTGGAGAACGTTGGAAATCTGCAGAATCCTTCAACATTTTTTCAATATCTTATGCTATGTTAGTAATCCAATCTGAGAAAATTCTCTGAGGCAAACTAACACCCTGAAACAATTTTTCTTTGGTGCTAACAGCTCTGAATCATCCATTATGCACTCCTTCACAGACTCTGCTCACCATATGAGACCTCTGCTTCTTTTCACTTTTTTACTCACTGCATAACTCAACTGAACAATGTTATCTGCCACAATGAGTCTAGTGATAGCAGTTTGTTGTGATTCCGAACTCTGCTACATAGCATTGATTTTTTGCAGGCACATCTGGCCTCCCAATTCATTGAGTTTTGTGTGTTTTGAGCTGTAATGATGTTCCAGGGTGGGCTTTTTCATGACCAATAATGCATCGCCACAAAATAGGCATACAGGTTTGCCTTTGACTTCAACAAAAAATGTTTTTCTATTTCTCCTGGAAAGGTTGCCACTTAGCCTCATTTTTTTTTAAGTTGCCATTTGTAGTAAAAGAATAAGTTAGTTAGGATCTAGGGCCCCTGGATAGCATCTTGGCCTAGTAAGCCAGAACCAGATATGAGAGCAAGATTGTTTTGGAACATCTTGCCTCTCTGTACCTGTCTAGTCCTTTCTAGTTCTAATAACCTTTCCATGACCCTGAGGAGAGGGTGTGCAGGAGGGAATGGATTAGGAATTAACTTATCAGACTGTTCTATGACACAACCAATGAAGTGTTACCTTCCAAAACATCCAATAGGGACAATCAATCACAACCCGGTCCAGGATATCCCTAGACTCAGGGAGAGACACACAGACAGCCACTTGAAGACAGGATGAATAGCCACCATGGCAGCAGAGCTGCAACACTGACAGGCAACCTGTGCTCTGAATTGCAATAAGCAACACTAAGCCGGCTTGTCTGCTACAGGGCTGCAACCTTACTGGTCTCTGCCAGCTGCTGAACTCAAAGGGTTGTGTGGGCTCTGCCCCCTTGGAGAGTAACAGCAGAAAATGTGTGTGTCACCAATGAAGTATGACCACTGTTCCTGCATCTTGGATCTGGGACACACCCAATACTTGTATCATAGACTATTGAGATTTTTCTTTTGTGTGTGAACTGTTCGTCCTTCCTTCTCTCTTTCTTTTCTCTCTCTGTCTCTGTCTCTGTCTCCTTCCTGCTTGAACTCAGGGCCTGGGTACTGTCCCTGAGCTGCTTTTGCCCTACCACTTGAGCCACAGCATCACTTCTGTCTTTTTGGTGGTTAATTGGAGATGAGAGTCTCATAAACTTTCCTGCCGGAGGTGGTTTTTTTAAACCGTGATCCTGAGATCTCAGCTTCCAGAGGGGCTACACTAACTCGCCGCGTGGCGGGGTGGGGGGTGGGGGAGGAGTAGGGAGGAGTCTCCGGCTTTCTCGAGTTTGGGGCCAGACAGCCTCCGGCCGGAGGGAGCACGCGCCCGGCCGGGGCCAATGACAGGACAGCTCGGGTGGGGCCGGACAGCCCCGGCCATGCGCCCAGGCGCGCTCCTGGCTGAAGCCAATGAGAAGGCAGCGAGGAGGTGGAGCCGGGCAGCTGCCGACCAATGGGCGTGCGTGTCCGGCTAGGGGGCCAATGAGAAGGCACCCGGGTTCACGGCGGGAGCCTAGAGCGTTAGTAGCGCCCGCGCCGACCGAGTCCACTTCGCCGGTTTTTGACGCGGCTCCCGGCGTGGGGATGCCGGGCCGCAAGAGGCTTTGGGCTCAACTGCTGGGTAGGTGGGCGACTCTCGCCCTCAGTGTGCGTGGCATTGTGCCCCGCCCGGCCACGGGCGCCTCCCCGCCCCGCCGTCTCCCCCTCTTCTAGGCCCCCGCCCCGCCGTCTCCCCTGGTCTTCCGCGTGGCTCCTACACATGCCGGAGCTCCTCTCCACTCCCGCGCCGTTCCTGCCTGGCCTCCCTGTACCCTTCTGCACCGCTTCTACGTCTCCTTCCGCCCCCCCCCCCCCCCCCGTCACCGGGCGGCGCTGCAGACTGGAGGTTCGGGGCCCCTCAGGCCTCAGTAGGGCATTTGTGCCCTCGACCGGAGGCCAGCCAGCCCAGCCGTCTGTCCGCGTAGACCCCTGACGTGGCAGCCTCCCCCCGTCCTCGGTAGCACGTAGGTGACAGTTTGGGCAGCCAGGGCTCCCTGCCCTCAGGGCCTCTGTTCGCTGGAGGCAGCTGGTTCTGCCTTGCATTGCACACTGGTTCAGGTGGGCTGGTGTCTTGCTTAGGTCAAGGGTGCGGTTTTGAAACAAATCTCTCAGAAGTGCTGCTTGTCCTCATCAGGACATAGATGTCACTTTTTTTTTTTTTTGGCAGGCCTGGGGCTTGAACTCAGCCTGGGAACTGCCCCTGAGCTTTTTTTTTTTTTTTTTTTTTGCCAGTCCTGGGGCTTGGACTCAGAGGCTGAACACTGCCCCTGGCTTCTTTTTGCTCAAGGCTAGCACCACAGCACACACTAGCCACAGCACCACTTCTGGCTTTTTCTATATATGTGCTGCTGAGGAATCGAACCCAGGGCTTCATGTATACTAGGTGAGCACTTTACCACTAAGCCATATTCACAGCCCCATCCCTGAGCTTCTTTTGTTCAGCTAGCACTCTGCCACTTTGAGCCACAGGGCCACTTCCAGCACTTTCTCTTTATGTGGTACTAAGGAATCGAACCCAGCGCTTCATGCATGCCAGGCAAGCACTTTATTGAGCCGCATACCTTTTAAACACTGATTTCTTCTTCAGCGGGAAGGGTCAAGAAGCAAAAATATGATCCTGAAAGGGAAGAGAAATTAAAGGATTCGGCCGTGAACCTTTTGAGACGCCACCAAAATTTGAATGACCTTTTGCTAGAGGTAAGAGAAAGTTACCTTGGCTTTACAAGTAGATTTCAGGCTTGGTATTTATTATTATTATTTTTTTTAATCCCAATTAAGACTTTGCCTTTATGAGATCTTTGGGAAGCTCTATTGTGTTCCTGCTATTGAGGTGAGGACTAGGTGAGAAGAAATGCTGGCTGCATTTGTCCCTTTAGAGATAAAACAGTTGAGTAGTGAATTTAATAATTTTCCAAGGAATTATTGTAAATTTCTCTTTTAAAAACATTTGAGATCTTGGATTGTATCTACACTATCTCTGTAATCTTATCTGAGTATATTGGAAACCCTGTATACTGGTATTAGAATTAGGAAATTGAGAGGGAATACCAAAATTGAGAGACAAAGGGTAAATTAAGAGAAACAACAACAAAAGCAATACTTGCAAAACTGTATGGTGTAAGCGAACTGAACACCTCAAGGGGGGAAAGGGGGAGGGGGGAGGGGAGTATGAGGGACAAGGTAACAAACATTACAAGAAATGTATCCAATGCCTAACGTATGAAACTGTAACCTCTCTGTACATCAGTTGTATAATAAAAGATTAAAAAAAAACATTTGAGAATTCCCAGCAGGCGTGCATTATATGCACACAGATTGAATTAAAAGTGAGTTCTCTAAATTTTGGTTTTTAGGTGGAAGATCCACTGTGTGAAAAATTGTGTCTTGGCAAATTGGTTGATTGTAACAGTGCTGAGATCTACGCAGATAGTTCTAGTTCCTTTATAGGTGAGTTATCACTGCATTTGTTGTATGAAAACATGGCTCTGGGGCTGGGAATATGGCCTAGTGGCAAGAGTGCTTGCCCTGAGTTCGATTCCTCAGCACCACATATATAGAAAACAGCCAGGAGTGGCGCTGTGGCTCAAGTGGCAGAGTACTAGCCTTGAGCAAAAAGAAGCCAGGGACAGTGCTCAGGCCCTGAGTTCAAGGCCCAAGACTGGCAAAACAAACAAACAAACAAACAAAAAACATGGTAGGGGCTGGGGATATAGCCTAGTGGCAAGAGTGCCTGCCTCGGATACACGAGGCCCTAGGTTCGATTCCCCAGCACCACATATACAGAAAAACGGCCAGAAGCGGCGCTGTGGCTCAAGTGGCAGAGTGCTAGCCTTGAGCGGGAAGAAGCCAGGGACAGTGCTCAGGCCCTGAGTCCAAGGCCCAGGACTGGCCAAAAAAAGAAAAAACATGGCTCTGGCTGGGTGGCTCAAACCTGTAATCCTAGCTACTCAGGAGGCTGAGACCTGAGGATCACTGTTCAAAGTCATTCAGAACAGTAAAAGTACATGAGACTATTACCTCCAGTTAGTTACCAAAAATGCTGGAAGAGGGACTGGGAATATGGCCTACTAGCAAGACTGCTTGCCTCGAATACATGAAACCCTGGGTTCGATTCCTCAGCACCACATATATAGAAAATGGCCAGAAGTGGCGCTGTGGCTCAAGTGGCAGAGTGCTAGCCTTGAGCAAAAAGAAGCCAGGGACAGGGCTCAGGCCCTGAGTCCAAGGCCCAGGACTGGCAAAAAAAAAAAAAAAACAAAAAAAACCCAAAACAAAAAAAGCTGCAAGTGGAGCTATGGCTTAAGTGGTAGAGCACTAGTCTTAAAACCTTAGGGACAGCACCCAGGCCCTGAGTTCAAGACCCAGGACTGGATCCTCCCCTCCCCTCTCCGCCCCCCGCCAAAAAAAAAAAATGGCTCTGGTTTTGTTTTCTCTTTAAGGCTCTGCTTTGCAAGATCAAGCCTCAAGGCTGGGGATTCCTGTGGGGATTCTGTCAGCCAGGATATTTGCCGGCAATGTGGAGCAAGTCTGCAAGAGTCCAAGCCACCCGATACTGCTCAGCCCAGAGCAGAGAGTTAAGATGCCAGTCTTATTTTTAAGCAGTTTGGGAAAGTAGGATTAAAAAAAATACTGTTTTGAGTAATTTTCCTGTGCTTAAAAATTTTTTTTTAAATCTCTTTTCAGAAAAAGCTCTCTTTCTTGTTAGAGATTGCTCAGTATTTATTGGCACACAGTATGTTCTCTCGTCTCTCCTTCTGTCAAGAATTATGGAAAATACAGGTAAATTTACAGGTGTTCTGTTGATGTAAGCAGTGTTGTGCTGATTTTTTTTTTAGAAATTAGGCCAAATATCTTACTGATTGATTATCAGATGCCCATGAGGGTGGGGCAGAAGGTACCTCAGTATGTCCTGTTTGTTCATTTCTACCTATCATTAGTATTTTTTGTTGTTGTTGTTGGTGGTGGTCATGGGACTTGAACTCTGAGCCTGAGCACTGTCCCTAAGCTCTTTTGCTCAACTCTGCCACTTTGAACCACAGCATCACTTTGGGTTTTCTGTTCATTAATTGGAGATAAGCTACTCAGGAGGCTGAGATCTGAGGATCTCAGAGCCAGCATGGCAGCAAAATCCTGAAACTATCTCCAATAAACTACTCAGAAAATGCAGGAAGTGGTGCTGTGACTCAAGTGTTACACGCTAGCCTTGAGTACAAAGAAGCTCAAGGATAGCATCCAGACTGAGTTCAAGCCCCTGTACTGGCAAAAAAAAAAAAGGTCTCACAGGCTTTTCTGCCTGAGCTCACTTACATATGTGATATTTAGATCTTGGGCCCCTAAGTAGCTAGGATTATAGGCGTGAGCCCCCAGCATAATTTTTAAAGAATTAAAATACCTCAGTATTCTTTGCATATTAAATATGATCAGCAAGTAAACAAAGACAGGGATACTGGTCTTTTCCACTCTTTTATCTCATATACACCATAGAGCCCATTCAATCTGTCAGTACTCTTATGGTTCTTGCACTTGCTATCATCTATGATAAAAGTCATAAGCTGCACCCATGTGTGGGTGCTGATGTGCACAGAAACAAAGGTATGCATTGGATTGGTTGTTAGGAAAGCTTCCTGGGGGAACTGAGAGCAATATGGAGTGTGGAGAGAGCAGGAGCTTTATGAATTAAGGGCAGGCATAGGAGATAAAAATCAGTGTGACCTGAACAATGTTCAATGGGATGCCAAAAATCTCCCTCTGAATGGTGAGGGTCTTTGTGTGGGAGACACCATTGAAAAAGGGCATGTCTTTGGGCTGGGGATATGGCCTAGTGGCAAGAGTGCTTGCCCCATATACATGAGGCCCTGGGTTCAATTCCCCAGCACCACATATATAGAAAATGGCCAGAAGTGGCGCTGTGACTCAAGGGGCAGAGTGCTAGCCTTGAGCAAAAAGAAGCCAGGGACAGTGCTCAGGCCCTGAGTCCAAGCCCCAGGACTGGTTAAAAAAAAAAAAAAGAAAAGAAAAAGGGCATGTCCTATGTGTAAGATCTACCCCTGTAAGGGGTCCATGCAGATGCCCCTCACCTGTTTAAGATTGAACCCAGTACCTGCATTACCTAGGTAACTGGCACACCTAGAGGCAGTTATTTCCCCCTTCTCTGAGGTCACATTTCAACTGACCATCCTCCCACCTTTTCCTATAAAACCCAGTTCAACCCGAGTTCCCGCTCTCTTTACTTTTCTCTCTTATTCTCTTTCATTTTCTCTCTTTTTCTCTTCTTCCTTCCCCTCTGTCTCCTGGCACCTCCATCTTGTGTGGGCTGGCAGTTTGCTCTCCCCTCAGTAAACTCCTTTCTCCTGAACTATGTGGTGGGTTTCCTTTCCGGCGAACCTACATCTGGTGCCATGACTCTAGAGGGGACAGAGTCAGGAGTCACTGGGCCCTCTCCTCCCTTTGCCCTTCCAAGGGTTAATCTGCCTCCTTGACCACCCCTCCTCCAATCAAATTGCTGAAAGCCTGAGGAAACTCACTTCAGACTGATTGCCTTTGCCATTGCTGGCTAGGAATCTACCACACCATCTCCTCTCTATGTCTGGTGAATGACCCCGGTCTACAGGTCCTCTGTTCGACCATGCCAGAGGGATCCTGGATGCCTTTTTGGCCAGTCTGTTCTCATTTCAGGGATGTCTGAATCAAGAATTTGACTCTACATCCTTGTGGACTCCCATCTACGTCCATGTGGACACCCCCCCCCCCCCATATCCTTATTGGACTCCTATGTCCTCACCAGACTACTCCATAAAGTCAAAATGCCTCATAGGATAGAAAATCAGTCTCAATGGCTCAACTTTTTGGCTGGTGCCCTTGAGAGTATGAATGAGACACCGACTGGGTTCCAGGGACTGCCCCCCCCTCCCCCCCAGGTTCCCTCTCAAAGGCTAGCTGTTCTGCATTTGATCTCCACAAGTAGAAGGAAAAAGTGGGTGGTTTTGGAGAAATAACTCTGCCTCATGAGACTTCTTCCAGGCTTTATTCAAGGACTGGCATCTACCACCAAGGGATTGCTGCTTGCTACCTCCTCCCGGAGGGGCCGCATCTTTTTTTTTACTCCTAATGTCAATGCCCCTTGCCAGCAGGAAGTAGCTAGAGAGAGTCTACATCCTTTTTCATAATTATTAAAAGGCCAGAATGTAAGATCCACCCCTGGGAGGGCTCCATGCAGATGCCCCCCACCTGTTTAAGAATGGACCCAGTACCGGCATTACCTAGGTCACTGGCACACCTGAGGCAGTTACCTCCCCTTTTTCTGATGTCACATTCAATCTACCTAGCCGTACCCCCACCTTTCCCTATATAATCCAGCTCAACATGAGTCCCTGCTCTCTCTACTTTTCTCTCTCTCTCTCTCTCTCTCTCTCTCTCTCTTTTTTTTTTTTTTTGGCCAGTCCTGGGGCTTGGACTCAGGGCCTGAGCCCTGTCCCTGGCTTCTTTTTGCTCAAGGCTAGCACTCTGCCACTTGAGCCACAGCACCACTTCTGGCCGTTTTCTGTATATGTGGTGCTGGGGAATCGAACCCAGGGCTTCATGTATAGGAGGCAAGCACTCTAGCCACTAGGCCATATCCCCAGCCCCTCTACTTTTCTCTCTTTCTCTCTTACTCTCTTCTCTATTTCATTTTCTCTTCTTCCTTCCTCTCTGTCTCCTCACACCTCCATCTTGTGTGGGCTGGCAGTTTGCTCTCCCCCCAATAAACTCTTCTCTGCCTGCACCATGTGGTGGGTTTCCTTTCCAGAGAACCTTATACTGTGTAGTAAATCTTAAATGATATAGGCATGTTCACTGTGTATTCTAGAATATGTGGGTCATAGTATGCAGAAAGGATTAGAAATTGCTTACTAGGGACCAGTGGGAAATAGTCAGAACTGTCATAGAGAGGAGTGGACAGAGATGCTCAGTGCAGGACAGCGAGGAGTCTGCTGCAGGAAGGTGCTGAATGTAGATGTAGTAATACATGAACTGAATGAAGGCCAGGTAGATATGAACAGATGACACAAGTCCTTCAAGCCATGCAGGGATTCTAACTTAACTTTGTTTCTTCCCTTCCCTCTCTTTCCTTCCCCTCCCCCAATCATCTCCGCTCTTTATTCCTTTCCTCTCCCCTGTCCTCCTCCTCTCTCCTTTCTTTTCTTTTTCTTTTTTTTGCCAGTCCTGGGCCTTGGACTCAGGGCCTGAGCACTGTCCCTGGCCTCCTTTAGCTCAAGGCTAGCACTCTGCTACTTGAGGCACAGCGCCACTTCTGGCCGTTTTCCATATATGTGGTGCTGGGGAATCGAACCCAGAGCTTCCTGTATACGAGGCAAGCTCTCTTGCCACTAGGCCATATTCCCAGCCCTCCTTTCTCCTTTCTTATCCCTTCCCCCCCCCCTTTTTTTTTCTTTTTGGTGACATTGGGGTTTGAATTCTGGACCTCTACCACTGGATATGTGTGTATCTTTAGCCCTTTTTTTTTTTTTTTTTTTTTTGCAAGTCCTGGGGCTTGAAATCAGGGCCTGAGCGCTGTCCCTGGCTTCTTTTTTGCTCAAGGCTAGCACTCAACAACTTAAGCCACAGTGCCACTTCCAGCTTTTTCTACATATGTGGTGCTGAGGAATTGAACCTAGAGCTTCATGTATATGAGGTGAACACTATATCACTAGGCCATATTTCCAGCCCTCTAGTCCTATTTTTTGCTGCCTATTTGTTTTTTCCCCGCCAGTCCTGGGGCTTAAACTCAGGGCTGGGCACTGTCCCTTAGCTGCTTTTGCTCAAGGCTAGCAGCGCCACATCTGGCTTTCTCTGTTTATGTGGTACTAAGGAGTCGAACCCAGGGCTTCATTCATGCTAGGCAAGTATTCTAGCCCTTGCTGGCTATTTTTGAGATAGGGTTTTTTTTTTTCCCTCCCAGTCCTGGGGCTTGAACTCAGAGCCTGAACACTGTCCCTGGCTTCTTTTTGCTTAAGGCTAGCACTCTACTGCTTGAGACAAAGCGCCTTTTCTGGCTTTTTCTGTGTATGTGGTGCTGAGGAATCAAACCCAGGGCTTCATGTATATGAGGTGAGCACTCTACCACTAGGCCATATTCCCAGCCCCTTGAGATAGGTTTTGAAGAATTTTTCTGCTTGGGTTGGCCTCATATGATTATCTTTCTACTCTTAGCTTCCTGGCAGCTAGGATCATTTGTGTGAACCATTGGTGTGCACATGCTTTCAAAATTGAAAGCTCTACTTTCTGTTTTGAATGGACTTAGATAACATTTTAAGGGAAACACACATAATGCTGTTGTTTTTTGCAGCGCTCTTTGTTGCTTGAGGCTGTGTGGCGTCTTCATATGCAGAGTGTTGTGAGCCTGCGAGAGCTGCTGGAAAGGTACTGCACTAATGCTTCTGTGTTATTTTAACATTACATGACATTTTTCTCCCAGGCCCTTGCTGTTGTTTTTGAAATGTGGATATTGCCCCTTTTTTTGGTGCTGGTCACGGGGCTTGAACTTAGGGCCTGGGTGCTGTCGCTGAGCTTTTGCGCTCAAGGCTAGTGCTCTACCACTTGAGCCACAACTCCATTTCTAGCTTTTTTGGAAGTTAGTTGGAGATTAGCATTACATAATTCTTGCTATCTAGTCAGTTATAAATTATTTATATTTTCATGCCAAAGAGTACCTGGAGGAATAATTGCTTTAACATTTATTTGGACTAAAGTATTTTTTTATGTGTGCTCTTCTGAGGCTTGAACTCAGGGCCTGGGCACTATCCCTTAGCTTTTGTGTTCAAGGCTAGTACTCTACCGTTTGTACTACTTGAGTCACTCTTAATACTTGTGACTTTTTGGTAGTTAATTGCAGATAAGAGTCCCATAGCCTTTCTTACCTGGATTGGCTTATAACTGTGATCCTCAGATCTCGGTCTGCTGAGTAGCTAGAAAACAGGCATGAACCACTGGTACCTAGCTGATTAAAGTCTTTATTATGCTTTTGTTTTCTGAATTGGATATGTCTTCCATTTGCTTGTTTTGTTATTGGGCTAGTGGGGTTATAAACTCAAGGCGCTGTATTTGCTAGGCAGGTGTTCTAGTACTAGAGTCATGCCTCCAGACCTATTAGATATATCTTGTGATAATAATTTTAAAAACTGAAAAAGATATTCAGGTAAATATGGTTGATAGAATGTATACAACTACATTAAAAAAATGAAATCCTGTTAGGAGTCAGTAAATGAATGTGGTAAGAAGATATAACTGCATAAAGCTGGAAGAATGTTGTGGAGGAGATAACAGAAACAATATTTGAGTTGAGCACCAGCAGCTCATGCCTATAATCTTACTCAAGAAGCTGAGATCTGGGCTGGGGATATAGCCTAGTGGCAAGAGTGCCTGCCTCGGATACACGAGGCCCTAGGTTCGATTCCCCAGCACCACATATACAGAAAACGGCCAGAAGCGGCGCTGTGGCTCAAGTGGCAGAGTGCTAGCCTTGAGCGGGAAGAAGCCAGGGACAGTGCTCAGGCCCTGAGTCCAAGGCCCAGGACTGGCCAAAAAAAAAAAAAAGAAGAAGCTGAGATCTGAGGACTGGAGTGTGAAACCAGCCTGGGCAGACAAATCCTCCAGACTCTTATTTCTATTAATCAGCAAAAAGTGAACAGTAAGTGTGGTCTAGGTGGTATCAACCATGAGCAATAAAAACTGAGCAAGACCTGAACCCATTACTCCATTACTATCTGATTATCACTGAACTTTACCACAGCAGGAAGCTACTCCAAATAAATATGTCAGTGGCACAGGCAGATGCCTAGCCTAGTCTACTTGGATTTCTGGGACAGAGGACTTGCTGGCTGCCAGCTCATCCTCACTGGTCTGTTCTTTGTAGTAAAGTGAATATTAAAGGAAAACTGCCTGGAGGTAAGGACTGAGGGGATCTGCTTGGGTGTTTGTGTGTCCCCAGTCATCCCAGTGTTCAGGCCATGGCTGAGTGGCTCTTCAAGAACCTGTGTCTTTTGTGTGAACAGACAGAAGCCTCCTGCCCATCTGCAGATATCGCCAGAGCCATACTTTCTGGTATGTACATAGCATGTGGACTTTGAGGGAGGTTCATGTTGACACCAGGGAGAAAAGCAGCCTTCCCTCACTTGGCTGGGGCCCAGATTACATTACCCTGAGTGGCTGGAGAATGTACTAAGTTAGCTGTTGGCAGAAGCAAATTTTTCTTTAGAGTGCCTCTAGTCCCCTTTTTGCTCTGATCCTCAGACCCTGCAATGCCACTCACCACTGAGAAGTGACTCCAATAAGCAAAAGTTAGATGAGAAGCCTGTGCTCCACACTGGTAGTTAGTGGGTTTCTTTGTTTTCAAAAGACAGTATCCTGGGCTGGGAATGTGACTTAGTGGCCGAGTGCTTGCCTAGCATGCATGAAGCCCTGGGTTTGATTCCTTAGCATCACAGAAACAAAAAGCCAGAAGTGGCACTGTGACTCAAGTGGTAGAGTGTAGCCTTGAGCAAAAAGAAGGCAGGGACAGTGCTCAGGCCCTGAGTCCAAGCCCTAAGACTGGCAGAAAGGAAAAAAAAAAAAAGAAGAATATACTGGTGATATGAACTGCTCTTTTGCTCCTGTAACCTGCCACATGTAGGTGAAGTTTAAATTAGAGATTAGACAGATGCTTTAATTTCAAGCTTCCTGATTATAGTTCTTCCAAAGGTGTGTCAGTCCTTGTTTATTCTTCAGAATGTTCTTCAGAATATTCTTCAGATGATTATGTTGGTGTGATGATACACACCTGTAATACAGCCTCACAGAAGGCTGAATTGGGAGGATCACAGCTTAGTCAGTTTAGCAAAATGCTGGCCAAAATAAAAAAAAAAAGAAGAAAAGATAAATGTAGTGCTCCAGTTCTTTGAGGTTGGTGTTGGGGAATGGTACAGGGACAATCTGTAGATGTCCCCTGAATTTGTCTCTTGTGTTAAGAGGAAAAGTTCTTAGCATAAACTTGACTTACGAGTATTTCCCTCAACATTGAGTGGAAGGAAACCTGGCTGGTGAGTGTCCCTCCTATCAGATGAGCAATGGCAGCCACAAGGCCTCCCCTGGGGTTAGGCATTCCACACTGGCTTAGCCCCCCAGTTCGTGCACAAATCCATCCCTTTGACGTGGGTGTTGGTGTGATTCACAGATGTTTGGATGCCATAATACATACAAATGTGTTTGTGGATTTTCAGATTTTGTACAGCTGTTGGTTTTGAAAGGATTTCAGGAAAACTCAGGTTCAAGAACTGTGGTACCTGAAAAGATGCCCCAGGTAGGAGGAAAAGTAATGTGAACATTGGAGAGTTGGGCTCCTGTGGCAATGTCCTGTAGCCTAAAGAGCAGTTCCATTCTAAAATTTTGTTCCCTTCTGGAAGTTCTAGGCCAAATCTTCTGCCCCACATTTTGGTTTGAGCTTTGTTGAGGATAAGGGTCTTGTGTGGTCCTCCCAGGGCTGTGACTCTGGGAGCCCACACGTGGTGGGAGATGGGGACAGGTTGCTCTGTTTCTTCACCTAATGCCTTCCCCTTTCTGAAGGCCTCCAGGGAAGGCTCATGGGCTTAGCTGCCCAGCCCCAGGCCTGTGCTTGCTACACAATGTGGGAGGGGAGAGCTAGGGTACACTCGGGCTGTCCTTGTCCTGTTCTTACCAGGCACTCTCAAGAATGGGCATACATGGCCAGGAAGATGCAGCCTGGCAGGGCCTGCAGCCTTAGGGCCTGCTGAAAATGCTCAGATATCACAGTGGATGTTGAGAAAGCTCAATTTCTAGGTTTATGAAGAAATCTTAAAATTCAATCTCTTTGTAAAGTCAACGTCATACTTTACATAATAGTTCTCATGTGTGGTAGTAAGCATGTGGCTGTTGAGAATTATTGGCTGATGGGAATTTTTATTCTGCTACAACAGGTGGCTGCAGCCATACTCCAGAGAATGCTGACTTGTAAGTTGCATCTTAGCAATTCCAGTAGCTGTGGCCTTTCCATATGGAGCAGCTTACTCCTCTGTTTCCCTTATAGAGCACTGGCTCTAGAGGCCCAGTTTGTGGCTAAAATTTGTTGTGAACTTACCACTACCTTTTGTTCTGGTTCTCAGTTTCTAGTGGTTTAGTTTCTAGATGTGTAAAGTGACACCAATTTAGTGTAGTGTTCATAGGTCTGTGTGTTTTCATTAATTCTGTAGCTTGCAGACCCCAGTGTCCTGAGAGCCTTTGCTGGACCTAGAGGCCTGTGCTGTCAAGATTGAGAGCATGTAGAGTGGTCGGAGAGAGGCTCTGCTTGTGGCTGACGTTTGTTTATTGTCCCATGTTTTCTTGTCAGTTGCGCTTGATGCCCTTGCTGCTGACCTGCAGGAGGAGACCTCAGCCTACAGGGTGGTAAAGGGCTGGTACGTGTGGGAGGCCTGCTGCTGCTCAGCTGGGTCCACAGCCAGGGCAGTATTACCTGGCCTTGGTGCGCTGGCTGCCAGAGCCAAGGGTCTCTTCCCAGCTTCTTCCTTCCCTCCCTGTGCCCCATGTGACTTGCCTGTTCCTTAGGGTAGGGTCCCTCTCTTCCTAACCTATCTTTAGTCTCCTGCCAGCTCTGGACTCTTGGCCATCTCTGATACTTACATTCCCTTCAAGGCCTATGTGACAAAGCATTTTCAAGACTTAAAGCAAAGAGGTGCTTGTGAGCCTTGCTGGTGCTTGAACATGGTCCGTGTGATGGGCAGTGCTATGATTCCTGAGAACCTTTTCCTGCCTTACAGGTTTGACATGTTCAGTGGACTTGCGAGTTGTGGCATGATTTCAGCAGATTCTCTCAAGAGGTTCTTCAGTCACACTCTGACCCAGATTCTCACACACAGCCCTATGCTGAAAGGTAGGACCCAGTACTATAGTGGTAGTCCCCTGCCCAGTCTGGGAGTCTGTTCCCCTGTTGTCTTGCTGATGCTTTGATAGGTATAACACAGACTCTTAGGCAGATTTGTGGCTCTATCCTCTATAGGAGTCTAGGTCCTGAATTAATGTGGATGTGATGGAACACTAAGTTCAACCAAGATCATGAGGGATGCTTTGTTACTTCATGACTTACTTCAAGGCAGGGCACTTGCCTGGCATATGCGAAGCTCTGAGTTTGATCCCCACAATCATTAAAAAAGAAAATTCAGAATTAAAATAGAGAAGACAAAAGAATTGCCACTCATCTTGTTAGAAAGTATAAATAACTTTAACGCAAGGACTTTCTTTTTCCAGTCCTGGGGCTTGAACTTAGGGCCTGGGCACTGCCCCTGAGTTTCTTTTGCTCAAGGCTAGTGCTCTACCACTTGAGCCACAGTACCACTTCAAGCTTTTTCTGTGTATAGGGTACTAAGGAGTCGAATCCAGGGCTTCATGCATGCAAGGCAAGCACTCTACCACTAAGCCACATTCCCAGCCATAGATGAACTTTTTTTGAATATGTATGTATCCCAAACTGACCTTAGACTCACAGTATAGTCTAGACTGGTCTGCCACCCTCTATCCTCCTACTTGTCTCCAAATGCCAGCATTTTTCTTAGAAAATTTGTGTGAATACTGGGACTTGAGCTCTGGGCCTTGTGTGTATATCAGTACTGGGATTTGAACTCTGGGTTTTGCACTCTTGCTTGATTTGCTTGCTCAGCTGGTGCTCTATCACTTGAGTCATACCTCTAGCCCTACTTTTTTTTTTTTTTTTCCAGTTTTGTCTGTCATGGGGTCTGGGCACTGTCCCTATGGTTTTGTAGTAAAGGTTAGCACTCCACCACTTTCAGCCATTTTCTGGTGGTTAATTGTAGTTAAGAGTCTGTCTCATGGATTTTCTTGTCCAGGCTGGCTTGGAACTGGCATCCTCAAATCTCAGTCTCCTGAGTGGCTGGGATTACAGTCATGAGCCATAGGCACTCAGCACTTCTTAGAAATTTTTTTTTTTTTTTTTTTTTGCCAGTCCTGGGCCTTGGACTCAGGGCCTGAGCACTGTCCCTGGCTTCTTCCCGCTCAAGGCTAGCACTCTGCAACTTGAGCCACAGCGCCGCTTCTGGCCGTTTTCTGTATATGTGGTGCTGGGGAATCGAACCTAGGGCCTCGTGTATCCGAGGCAGGCACTCTTGCCACTAGGCTATATCCCCAGCCCCAGAAATTTTTAACGTCATCTGCCTTGTAGGTATCTTATTGGGACTTAACACCAGGCTGCCAACACCTTGGCGGCTAGCCATTCTATGTGTCCCCAGGGTGGGTGCTTGGGTAAGGTTCCCTGTAGTGTCTTGTCAGGTGCTTTTCAAAGGACTTGTCTTAGCTCATCAAACATGCTCCATGCTGAGCATCCTTTCAGCAGTAGGATTGGCTTATTGGGAGTTTACAGTTTAAAAGTAACAAAATAAGCCAGATGCCAGTGGCTCTCACCCCCTTGTAATCCTAGCTTCTTAGCAGACTGTGATTGAGAGGATGATGGTGTGAGGCCAGGCTGAACAGAACAGACCTTGAGACTTTATCTCAACAGAAACTGGGCATTGTTGGCATGCCTGTCATCCCAGCTAAGAGAAGTGGATTGTGGTCCACATGCACTGGAAGGGAGTGAGAACCTATCTCAAAAATAATGATGTAAACCCAAGTGCTGGTGGCTCCCACCTGTAATTGTAAGTACTCAGGAGGAGGAGACTTGGAGGATGACATTTCAAAGTCAGCTTGGGTAGAAAAGTCTGTGGGACTCCCATCTCCAGTTAAACAGCAAACTGCCCTTAGCTCAAATGGTAGCGTTCCAGCCATTGTGTGAAAAAGCTGAGTAAGACTAAGGCCCTGAATTTAAGCCGCATGCACGCATGCATGCACATGTAAAATAACCAGTGCAAAAAACGCCTGGAGGTTTAGCTCAGTAGTAGACCACCTGCCTAGCAAGTGTCAGGCCCATATTTCAAACTCCAGTACTGCTAAAAAAGTTAAAAGTAATTGAAACCAGGTGCTTGTGGCTCATGCCTGTAATCCTAGCTATTCTGGAGGTTGAGATCTGAGGATCACATTTCAAAGCCAATCCAGGCAAAAGAGTCTGAGACTCATATCCAATTAATCACCCAAAACTGGCACAGCCTTGAGCAAAAGAGCTTAGGGACAGTGCCCAGGCCCTGAGTAACCAACAGCAACAAAAAAACAAGGCAAAAGGGCTGGGAATGTGGCTTAACAGTAGAGTCCTTGCCTAGCATGCATGAAGCACTGGGTTTGATTCTTCAGCACCACATAAGTGGCACTGTGGCTCAAGTGGTTAGAGTGCTTGCTTGCTTTGATCAAAAGCAAACTAGGGAGAGTGCTCAGGCCCTGATTTCAAGCTGAGTTTGGGGGAAAAATAAGACAAAAATAAAACAAGTTCATAATTTTACATAGAAGCTTGAAAACAGCCTTTTCCATTTATTTATTTATTTATTTATTTTGGCAGTAGTGGGAATTTGAACTCAGAGCCTTGTACTTGCTCAGCTGGCCCAATAATGCTGGGTCATGCCTCTAATCCTGTTTTCACTGGTTATCGCTAGGAAAGGAGCCCAAATCTCTTTACTATAGGCTTCCTGTTATCACTGGCCTCACAGGCACTCATTACTGATTTGTGAGTGAGTTCCTGAAGAGTTAGTATTACATGTGTGAGCCACCACTGCCGCCGCCACCAGACCAAACATAGCTTGTTCATAATTGCTGACATGAAGTTTTTGTCTGTCTGTTCTTCCTCAGTGTCTGATGCCATTCAGAATCAGAGAGAGTGGAGCTTTGCAAAGACGCACACTTTGCTCACCACTTTGTACCGCAGGGTGAGTGGTAATGAATTTAGACTTGATGCTATGGAGTGTTGGGATGTAAGCTCAGACTGGCTTGGACCAGGGCCAGGTCCTCACCAGACTGACTGCTGTGGACAGTGCCCACATGGGAAAGTTTGAGGTCTTCAGTAAGACATAGTCATCCTCACCTGGACTGTAGCCCAGGCTCAGGAGACAGAGCTGGCAGCTGGGCAGATTCCCCCAGCCCTAGATGAGCTTTGCTCCAGCTAGTGCTGATCCCTGCAGAGGGGAGATGCCATAGACCCCGTGTTGGCACGCCTTGCCACAACTGTGCCTTTCTGGTAGGAAATGGCATATGTGGCTGCAGTGGGCCCAGGCCTCAGGAGGAAGACGGGGACTAATGCCTGTCTAACCATGGTTTACTTTGCCACTGAAGGGAGCTGGGGCTTTTGTTTCAGCTCTTTGTGATGCTGAGTCCAGAGGAGTCACTTGGCTGTTTGCAGGAAGTCCTGGAGACTCAGGAGGTTCACTGGCAGCGTGTGCTCTCCTGCATGTCCACGCTGGTCATCTGTTTTCCTGAGGCACAGCAGCTGGTTAAAGGTGCACTTTGATGGGAATCTAGTGGTGCTGCTGAGCATGCACATGTACAGTTGCTTCCTTGTGTCAGCAGAATCTGAATTGGGGATGAATTCATTGTGTAGCCCTTCCTTACCTGCCAGGAACCTCCTGTCTGTTGATGGTTATTGCTCACTGGGTTCTGAGGTAGCTGAGCCAGTGCTCTTTCCTTTAGTCTCTGGTATGCAGTGGCTGTTACCTAGTCTTCTCTAAGCTGGTGTTTGGACATGTACATTCTCCTAGCTGGGACACTTGATCACCAGCAGAACTCATATTTTTTAGTTTGTGTGCTGCCCTTATCTGCCTGCTCACTGTGTCATGGTCTCACAGATTGGGTGGCCCGATTGATGGCCTGTGCCTTTGAGAGCTACCACCTGGACAGTCTGGTCACCGCATTCCTGATTGTGCGCCAAGCTGCACTGGAGGGCCCCTCAGTGTTCCCATCCTATGCAGACTGGTTCAAGGTGAGTTACCTGGACAACTAGTGCTTCAGTGTGTTGGGTGAGTTGGGCACAGGAACCCTTTTGGATCCCTATGTCATGCTCTTTGGTGAGGATGAGCCAGCTGAGGGTCAGGTTGGCAAAGTTGGCCCCGATAGACCTTCACATGAATATCCAGCAACCTTTTGGCTGGAGGTTCATGTCCCTCCTGTTTCCTCACCTGCTTGACAGAGCCCCCTTCCCTCTCATCTAAGGTCATAGAACCCATCAGGTAGAGTGGAAGCAGTGTTGCTTCTCTGCATGAAGTGCTACTCCCATTTGAAAGTTTGGGGTCACAGATCTCTCATGTCAGAGACTGAGAATGCTTCTGTGTCTTTTTGTTTTCTGCAGAATATCTTCTCTCTCTCTCTCTATCTCTTGTTTTGTTTCCTTTGCTAATCCTGGGGCTTGAATTGAGGGCCTGGTCACTGTCCTGAGCTTCTTTTGCTCAAGGCTAACACTCTTGCCACTTGAGCCACTGTGCCACTTCTGGCTTTTTCTGTGTATGTGGTACTGAGGAACTGAACCCAGAGCTTCATGCATACTAGGGCAAGCACTCTACCACTAAGCCATATTCCTAGCCTCTACTTACTTTTTGAAAGTTTGTGCAGTAGTTCTAGAATCTGAGCAGGCATCAGACTTGCCTGAAGAGGATTTTGAAAGTCCTTATCTGGGTTTGTCTTGAGTCCATACTCTTAGGGGGAAGCCTTTTGCCATCTGGCGTGAGAACCTGGTCCCAGCCAGGGTGGAACCTTTGGGGCATCAAATTTGAAGGTTAGGCATTTTGTTTCTTTTATGAAAAAAAAAACACTGTAGATTTGCTGTTTTATACATGTAACTATCTAGTTCTCTGTAGACGATTTCAGTTTTCCCACTAGCTTTGAAGGGCAGCAGCCTCTGTAAGCCTTTATGCTATTGGTCTCTGCTCCTTCAGGGTCATCCTGGAAAGGGTGGTTGAGATCCAGGGTGAGGCTGGTGGTATTCTTTGCTCTGGGTCCTCGGGCTTTTCCCAGCTGTCCATTTGAGCTGGAGATTCCACTAAGTAAGTGGGTGGGCGCTATCTGCTTGGTCCACAGTGAGGCACTAACAGATGTGTGCCTGACCCACTCGTGGCTGATGATGCCACGCTGAGATCTGTTACTGGTGCTTGTATGGTGCACATCTTCTGGGAGAACCTTGGCCCTCTGGAGTTAAATGGCCCTGGTAGTTTTTTTAACACTAGTCCCAGGGCTGGGGATATGGCCTAGTGGCAAGAGTGCTTGCCCTGTATACATGAGGCCCTGGGTTCAATTCCCCAGCACCACATATATAGAAGACGGCCAGAAGTGGCGCTGTGACTCAGTGGCAGAGTGCTAGCCTTGAGCGGGAAGAAGCCAGGGACAGTGCTCAGGCCCTGAGTCCAAGCCCCAGAACTGGCCAAAAAAACCCCACAAAACAAACAAACAAACAAAAAACCACTAGTCCCAGAATTAGAACCCTGGGTTTGATTCCTCAGTACCACATAAACAGAAGAAGCCACCTACGTCCAGAGTTCAAGCCCAGACTGACCAAGGAGAGTCTCAGGTTAGTGATTAGTCAGTGACATGCTGAGTTGTGTAGTTAAGTGTCCTTAAGGCCATCAGTGGCTGGTGTGACCTCAGGCCTGGGACTTGAGTGACTGTGGGTCCGAGTTGTGGTTCAGGTATGTCTTCTTTCCCTAGGCCTGCTTTGGCAGTGCACGTGGCTACCATCACTGCAGCAAGAAGGCACTGGTCTTCCTCTTCAAGTTTCTGTCTAATCTTGTGCCTTGGGAGGCTCCCCGCTACTTACAGGTGAGCATTTGCATCTCACAAAGGTTCTACTCCTCCTCAATGAAGGGATCTCTCCCAAGTCTCCTACAATCCTCTGAGACAGAACAGCCTCTTCATTTCCACAGGAAGACATGAAGCGAGCAAGTACAAATGCTCAAGAGGGTGAACAAATCACACAAGTGTGTGGTGAAGAGGTGTGCAGTGAGGTGGTGTATGGCAAGGAAGTATACAGTGAGGAGCTGTGCGGCACGGTGGTGTGACAAGGGGTGTGGAACTAGAGTGCTAGCCTTGAGGAAAAAAAAAAACAAAAAACATCTGACAGACACTGCCCAGGCCCTGAGTTGAAGCAGGACCAGCAAAGTCTCATTGTCTTTCCCACCCGGGTTGGCTTCAAACCACAATCCTCAGATCTCAGCATCCCAAGAAGCTAGAATTACAGGAATGAACCACCAACACCCCACTTCAGCCTGTTTCTTTCCTTTTTCCTTTTGCTAGTCCTTGGACTTAGACTCAGGGCTGTGGCACTGTACCTGAGCTTTCTTTTGCTTAAGGCTAACACCCTACCACTTCAGCCACAGGTAGCACTTGAGTCTTTTTCTGTTTATGTGGTACTGAGGAATTGAACCCAGGGTTTCATGAATGCTAGGTAAGCACTCAGCTACTAATCCTCATTCCCAGCCCCTTCAGCTTGTTTTTGTTAAGAATTTTTGTTAAGAATTTTTTTTATTATATCCTGGCAGAGCTAGGGTGAGTGAGCCAGGTGAAGGGCCCTGCAGCTGTCACTGAGGAAGCTGGAATGTCACCTCCCCACAACCATTCCCATTTCTAAATTCCTGTCCTTTTTGTAACCAACTGGGGTTTGGCTAAACTATCCATCCTTTCAGATAAAGTGCCTCACAGTAGAGTTGTGTCTGACCCCCTTACCACCAGAAGTGGTATGGCCCTGTCCTCAGTCCCTCTGAATGTCCTGCCTCCATCCCTGATGGATGTGAGGTCTGGTTGCCAATGGCCTTCCTCCTGCTCCATCTCTGGTTAGGGCCTGTGACCAAGGAGTCAAGAGACATGGAGTCATGTTATTGACCCTTGCCCAGAATCTTCCTTTCCTTTCTGATTTCTTTGGGAATTCTCTGCCTTTCCTATTTTTTATATTCCAGTGATGCTGTATAACATGACAGCCTAGTCTGAGCCCTTGTGGGCCTCACTTTGCTTACACGTGGTACCTGCTGTCAGTTCCCTATGAATTCATCTCAGTGCTGAAAATATGAATTGCCATCTCCAAAGTACAGTTTCTTAGCCATTGCCTTTATCCTCTCTGGTATCACAAACAAATTGGTATTGATCCCACTTTCTGTGGTTGTGCTGTGTTCTTTGTCCTGTTTGGCCAGGAAGTTACCAGACATGTGGTATGGAGCTGCTGGTGTGCTCACAGGGCCTGGTTGTCAGGCCTGGCATTCCACACCCCAGATCCCATCCAACCTGCCCACACCTGGTATTTATAGAACAATGGTGGTGTAATTGCTTCTTAACTTTCTGCCTTCAGTTGTGATAGTCTTCAACTATGGCTTTCAGTTTTGCAAATTGTATGTCTTTAGTAGCTAGTGGCTAGTAGTTATCTCTACTCAGCCTCACTGTACATGTTGCTTTGTGCTGATACTTCCCCCAGAAGCACTGGGACAGCGCATGGACACTTGCTCTGCACTTTATCACAGGTCCACATCCTCTACCCGCCACTGGTCCCAAGCAAGTACCGTTCCCTCCTCACAGACTATATCTCCCTGGCCAAGACCCGGCTAGCTGACCTCAAGGCAAGTTTGACCACCTGGTCTAACCTTCCTAGTAGTAACTGCTCTGTGTCTTTGTGTTCACACCCTGTTCTCTTCTTTTCAAGGTATCCTTGGAGAACATGGGACTCTATGAGGATCTGTCCTTAGCCAGGGATGTTGCTGAGGTAATGTGGATTTGGGTTGCCCTGTGGTTTTCCTCTTCTGATTCAAGCATTTTGGCCTTCCTAATCTTGGACCTTGTTCACCTTTGGTGTATCTGGAGCAGCAATTCTCTTAAAGGCATTTTGTCTACATTGTTGCTCAGCTGTTGTGTGTGATAGGGTAGGAGGGAAGAGAGGGTGTACAGTCTGTACTGTTCCTTGGGATTTCTGAGTTTACATGAGGCCAAATGAAGTGGTATTCTGTGTGTTTTCCTATAAATTATAGAAAAGTGCCAGCTTTGGGTTGGGAATGTGGCTTAGTGGCAGAGTGCTTGCCTAGCATGCATGAAGCCCTGGGTCTGATTCCTCAATACCACATATACAGAAAAAGTTGGAGGGGCTGGGAATATGGCCTAGTGGCAAGAGTACTTGCCTCGTATACACGAAGCCCTAGGTTCAATTCCTCAGCACCACATATACAGAAAAGGCCAGAGTGGCGCTGTGGCTCAAGTTAGCAGAGTGCTAACCTTGAGCAAAAAAGAAGCCAGGGACAGTGCTCAGGCCCTGAGTTCAAGCCCCAGGACTGGCAAACAAAAAAAAAAGCTGGAAGTGGCACTGTGGCTCAAGTGATACAGTGCTAGCCTTGAGCAAAAAGAAGCTCAGGGACAGTACCTAGGCCAAGCCCCAGGACTAGCAAGAAATAAAGTAAGTAGGTAAAAAAATGCCATATAGTTTTCCACGCAAAATATACCATTGTTCATAAGTAGCTGCTTATGCTGGGCTGTGTCCAGGAGCTTCGTGTTGCCTGGCTGAGCTGAGGAAAAGGCTCTGCTTGGATTTGGGGTATTCGTGTGGATGTCCTGGCACTTGGAACGCAGCACTCATTTCAGCTTTTACCTTTCATCTATCCAGAGGATCCTGGCAACAAGGAAGAGTGGTTGATGCCAGCCCTGTCTACTGGTTTTCTTCCTTTCAAATCTTTGTTCTTTCTTCAGCCTCATAGCCAAGCAGCAAAGGATGTGGAGAGGGCCATTGTGGTGTTTGAACATACAGGGAAGATCCCAGTGCCTGTTATGGAAGCCAGGTGAGTTTGGCTACTGGAAAGCTGCATTGAGGGGCTGCCATGACATCCGTCAGTATGGGGGCTCTGCCCATTTTGACACAAAGACTGTATCCTGCTGTAAGATATGCCTTCTGTGACAGCATGCAGTGTCTGAAACAGCCATATTGCTGTCTATTGGGAAATATGTAGAGAGGGAGGATGACCCATAGTGTTGCCACAGTGCTTTATATTTCTTATTTTATTATTTTTTTGTTAATCTTGGGGCTTGAACTCAGGACCTGGGTGCTGTCCCTGAACTTTTCTGCTCAAGGCTAGTGTTTTCCTACTTGAGCCACAGCTTGACTTCTGGCTTTTTAGGTGGTTAATTGGAGATAATGGACTTTCCTGTCTGGGCTGGCTTTGAACCCTAGTCCTCAGACTTCAGCCTCATAAGTAGTGAGGATTATAGACATGAGCCACCAGTGCGCAGCCACAGGGGCTTTTTAATTGATGCTTCTTGGTAACTAATGTAGAGAGGATATTGAGTAGTACAACTTTATTGAATTTCATATGGTCTTGAAACATCTTGAATTCTCAACTAATTCCAGGTCAGGAATTTGGGACCAGTTCCAAGAAGAAAGTTCAGAATGCTGCAGCTAGTCCTGGGGCTTGAATTCAGGGCCTGGGTGCTGTCCCTGAGCTCCAGGCTGGCACTCTTCCACTTGAATCACAGCTCTACTTCGTTTTTTGGTAGTTAATTGGAGATGAGTCTCACGGGTTTTCCTGCCAGGGCTGGCTTTAAACCTCAATCCTCAGATCTAAGCCAAAGTGATTCTTTTTTTTCTTAATTTATTTATTAATTGAACACAAATTTTCTTTTGACAAGGTCTTGTGCAAAAAGGGTACAGTTACATAGTAGGGCAGTGTGTACATTTCTTGTGATATCTTACACCCTGTTTTTCTTTCCCTTCTCTAGGTCAGGTAGACATATATACAATATACAATGTATCAAGAACATATACAGTAGCCACGTGGCCAGGCCCAAGAAAATTTGCCTAGGGCTTTAAATGTAATGTCGATATTAGACAGTATGTCGACAGTAGTCTTATATGAACGTACATACATAACTTTTGAGCTATTGTATTCCACTGAGAGGTCAATTTTTGACCTTTATATGTTGAGTAGTTGTTTGGTTTTAGTTATATACTGTTAGGTCGCTGCCCCAATCCTGTGGGAAATACTATTTGACAAGCAGTTTTTGGTTTCAAAGACCTGGTCTCTACTGTCTCTCCGTCACCCCATCTTAACAGTCATATATCAGGGAGATCATGCCCCTTTGTTTTCTATGTTCTAGGCTTGTCTCACTCAACATTATTTGTTCAAGTTCTGACCATTTCCCTGAGAATACCAATATATCACCATTTCTAATCACTATGTAGTATTCCATTGTGTATAGGTACCATATTTTTTGGATCCATTCATCTGTGGAGGGGCATCTGGGTTGTTTCCATATTTTGGCTATTGTGAATTGTGCCGCGATAACCATGGAAGTACAAATGTCTTTTTTTTTTTTTTTTTGGCCAGTCCTGGGCCTTGGACTCAGGGCCTGAGCACTGTCCCTGGCTTCTTCCTGCTCAAGGCAGGCACTCTGCCACTTGAGCCACAGCGCCGCTTCTGGCCGTTTTCTGTATATGTGGTGCTGGGGAATCGAACCTAGGGCCTCGTGTATCCGAGGCAGGCACTCTTGCCACTAGGCTATATCCCCAGCCCCACAAATGTCTTTTTGATATCTTGGGACTTGCTGTTTAGGATAGATGCCTAGGAGTGGTATGGCTGGGTCATAGGGTAGGTCTATATTGAGCTTTTTGAGAAACCTCCATACTGTTCTCCAAAGTGGTTGTACTAATTTGCACTCCCACCAACAATGGAGAAGGGTTCCTCTTTCCCCGCACCCCCTCCAGCATTTGTTGTTGCCTGAGTTCAGAGTATAGGCCATTCTAACTGGGGTGAGGTGGTATCTCAGGGTTGTTTTTATTTGCATTTCCTTTACTACCAGGGATGTTGAACATTTCCTCATATGTTTCTTCGCCAATTTTATTTCCCATTTGTCGAGTCTCTCCCCTATCTGTTGTGCCCCCTGGGACTCTATTCAGGAAGTTCCTTCCTGTGCCTATAAGTTCTAGCGTCTTTCCTACTCTGACCTTCAGTAGTTTCAAGGATTCAGGTCTGATATTGAGGTCCTTGATCCATTTTGAGTTGGTCTTGGTGCATGGTGATAGGCTTGGGTCTACTTTGAGTTTTCTGCATATGGCTGCCCAGTTCTCCCAGCACCAGTAGTTGAAGAGGCTTTGTTTATTCCATTGTATGTCTTTAGCTCCTTTGTCGAATATCAGCTGACTGTAAGAGTGTGGTTTTATTTCTGGATCTTCAATTCTAATCCATTGGTCTTCCGATCTGTTTTTATACCAATACCAGGCTGTTTTTGTTATGATGGCCCTGTAGTAGAGCTTGAAGTCTGGTATTGTGATACCTCCTGCACTGCTTTTTTTTGCCTAGAATTGCTTTGGCTATTCTAGGTCTTTTGCTGTTCCATATGAATTTATGGATTGCTTTCTCTATTTCAGTGAAGAATGTAGCTGGGATTTTGATGGGGATTGCATTGAATTTGTATAACAATTTGGGCAATATGGCCATTTTCACTATATTGATTCTGCCTACCCATGAGCATGGGAGGTCTTTCCATCTCCTTGTGTCTTCTTTGATTTCCCTTATTAGATTTTTATAGTTTTCATTAAACAGGCCCGTCACGTCCTTGGTTAAGTTGATCCCTAGGTACTTTATTCTTTTTTTGACTACTGTAAATGGAGTTGTTTCCATAATTTCCTTTTCTGCTTGTACATTGCTGGTGTACAGAAAAGCTGCTGACTTTTGTGGATTAAGTTTGTATCCTGCTACTTTGCCAAAATGGTTTATTAGTTGTAGGAGTTTGGAGACAGCTTTTTGGGTCCTTCAGATATAAGATCATGTCATCTGCAAATAGGGATAGCTTTATTTCTTCCTTGCCGATGTGGATCCCTTTGATGTCCTCCTCTTGCCTTATTGCTATGGCTAGGGATTCCAGCACTGTGTTGAAAAGAAGTGGGGAGAGTGGGCATCCTTGTCTTGTTCCTGAGTTTAGGGGGAATGATTTAAGTTTCTCTCCATTTAATATGATGTTAGCACTTGGTCTGTTGTATATGGCTTTTATTGTTTTGAGGAATGTTCCATCTATTCCTGTTCTCTCCAAAGTTTTTAATAAGTATGGATGTTGTATTTTGTTGTTTTGTTTTGTTTTTGGCCAGTCCTGGGCCGTCAACTCAGGGCCTGAGCACTGTCCCTGGCTTTTTTTTTGCTCAAGGCTAGCACTCTGCCACTTGAGCCACAGCACCACTTCTGGCCATTTTCTGTATATGTGGTGCTGAGGAATTGAACCCAGGGCCTCATGTATACGAGGCAAGCGCTCTTGCCACTAGGCCATATTCCCAGCTGGATGTTGTATTTTGGTTGGGTGTTTTTTTTTAACTGTATTTTTTTGTGTTTTCTTTTTTGGTACTGGGGATCGAACCCAGGACGTTGCACTTGCTAGGCAATCGCTTTGCCACTGAGCTACATCCCAGCCCGGATGTTGTATTTTGTCAAAGGCTTTTTGGGCATTGACTGAGATAACAATGTGATTCTTGATTTTAGTTCTGTTCATGTGGTGAATTACGTTGATTGATTTACGGATGTTCAACCATCCTTGTGACTGTGGGATGAAGCCTACTTGGTCATGATGTATAATTTTCTTGATCAGTTTTGGATCCTGTTAGCTAATATTTTATTGAGGAGCTTTGCGTCTGTGTTCATTAGTGATATTGGTCTGTAGTTCTCTTTTTTTGTTGGGTCTTTGCCTGGTTTGGGAATGAGTATGATATTAGCTTCATAGAATGAGTTTGGGATTTCTCCCTCTGTTTAGGGAAAATACATTTGGGAGACTATCTCAAACCAGTGTCTAGGCATGGTGACACTACATGTTTACCCAACCTTCAAGGAAGCACAGTGGCTGGGCATAATAAAGAGTATATGCTTGT
Organism: Perognathus longimembris pacificus; assembly: GCF_023159225.1. Classification (NCBI taxonomy): domain Eukaryota; kingdom Metazoa; phylum Chordata; class Mammalia; order Rodentia; family Heteromyidae; genus Perognathus; species Perognathus longimembris. The sequence goes on from NC_063170.1 coordinate 346,068, forward strand.
CATCTCCAGTGATTTGGGGAAGCACAAGCAGGAAGATTGCAACCCATGCTGACCTGGGCATAAGTGAGCCACTGCCTTGATAAGCAATGCCATAGGGGACTGGAGAGATGACTCAAATGATTGAGCACCTGCCTATAATGCTCAAGACCCCAAGTTTAATTTCCGTTACCACCATACCACCCAAATAAACCAACCAGACTTAACATGATCAAACATCTTGAATAAGAACTGCCCCTCAGGGCTGTTAGTGAATGGATGATGCCTTTTGCCTGTATTCACTGTGTCATCTTTTGCTTTTCTATGCTGAAGCATATTCAGACGGCCCTACTACATATCTTACTTCCTTCCTGCCCTGCTTACACCACGAGTGGTGAGTGGTCTGCTACCTGTACTCATTGGGAACCAGGGACAATCCTTTTTCCTTATCTGCTGCTCACTCAGCTATTTTCTTTGTAGCTTCCACTGGTTCCTGACTCTCGAGAAGATTTTATTGAGTCTCTGAAGAGGTAAGCACAAGCTTCAGTAGTAGTCATTCTGTGTCCAACAAGGTTTTGATAATACAGAGTTGTGGTTCTTTTGTAGAAAATCTGTTTGTCATGCATGTGTTTTGTTTGCAAAATATTGGCTTCAAACTTGGTTCTAAGGTAGAAAAGCATCTTGGCATTATCTCTGTCACTGACAAAGGCAAACACAGGCTTCTAATGAAAGTAGGCAGTAGTAACCATAATTATATCTGGTAATATAGACTTCACACTAAAATCAGTCAGAAGAGACAAGAAGAGTCACTTCATATTCATGCAACGAATGATCCATGAAGAGAAAATTGCAGTTGTTAACCAAAAACAGGTGCACCCAGATCATTAAGCAAACACTTTTAGGCTTACAAGTATTGATAAACCCCAGCCCAACAGTCTTCTAAATCAAACACCAACAGAAAAACCTTAGAATTAAACAATACCACAGATCAAACAGATTTAACATTTTACCCAGTAGAGGTTCAGTATACATTCTTCTTAGCATCTCACATAGCTTTTTCCAGCATGGATCATATCCTAGAATGTACAGGTCTAGGCAAATACTGGGAATAGAGATATGGTCACCATACCCAATTTGGATTGCTGAATATGATTTATTGATGCTTCAGCTGGCTTTGTACCTGTGTCTGTAATTCTCCGTTGTCTTGACTGCTTCAGAATGGAGTTTTTTTTATCTTGTTAAAAGTAAATCAGAGGGCTGGGAATATGGCCTAGTGGCAAGAGCGCTTGCCTTGTATACATGAAGCCCTGGGTTCAATTCCCCAGCACCACATATACAGAAAATGGCCAGAAGTGGCGCTGCGACTCAAGTGGCAGAGTGCTAGCCTTGAGCAAAAAGAAGCCAGGGACTGTGCTCAGTGCTCAGGCCCTGAGTCCAAGGCCCAGGACTGGCAAAAAAAAAAAAAAAAAGTAAATCAGAGCTGGGTGCCAGTAGCTTAGACCTGAAACACTAGCTATTCAGGAGACTGAAACCTGAGAATTGTGACTTGAAGCTAGCCTGAAAAGTCAGAGTTTTTTTGTTGTGGGGCTTGAATTGGAGACCTGAGTATTGTCCTTGAGCTTTTTTGCTCAAGGCTAGTGCTCTACCACTTTGAGCCACAGTACCACTTCCAGTTTTCTGGTGGTTAATTGGAAATAAGAGTTTTAAAGATTTTCCTGCCTGGCCTGGCTTCAAATTGTGATCCTCAGGTCTCAGCCTCCTAAGTAGCTAGGATTACTGGCATGAACCACTGGTACCCTATCTGAGAGACTCTTATCTCCAATTGATTACTCAAAAGCTAGAAGTGGAGATGTGGCAAAAGTGGCAATGTGTCAGTCTTGAGATGTGGGGCCCTGAGTTCAAGCCCTAGAACTGGCACACAAACATAGACAAAATAGAGTAAATCAAGTCTCCTGTTCTCTGGAACCTTGTGTGATGCAGGGACTCTGCATGTGAAGGTTCGGCAGAGTGGTATGGCTGTCAAACCATGAAACTTGCTGACTTGGCTCCTGTTGACTTCATTTCATGAATACTTATTAGTAGAGTCAGGTTTTCTATTTTTTAATTGAGGGAGTTCTGAGAAATTTTTACAGCTGTCTAAGATCCCCTCTTCCCCTACTTCACAGTGCTGGAGATGGAACCCGAAGCCTGTGTGCACTAAGCAAGCACTCTAGAGTCTCATAGACTTTTCTGCTCGGGCTGGCTTTGTACTGTGATCCCCAGATCTCAGCCTTGAGTATCTAGGATTACAAGTGTGAGCCACCAGTGCCTGCTCTACTCCTATTTTATGATTTCGTTTTATAGAATTACAAAGCTGAGAATCAGAGCATCATAGTTGGTTTGTATATTATTTTCTGATACAGAGCAGATAAAATCCCTCCATCTCAGTATGCTGCTTATCGCCAAGCCTGTGCCACTGCCAAGGACCAACAGCTGCAGAGTGAGCCACTTTTTGTGTTTGTGCTCTCTGTTTCCTTGATGTGTGTGTTTCCCTGTGTTGCTGTGGATGACAAGCTTGTGCTACCACATTCAGCCGTTGGTAGAGATGGATTCTCTGTTGTATCCTGGTCACCCAGGACTCGAACTCATGACAATCAAATCACCAGCACTCAGTCAATTGGCCTAGGAGTCTTTATGTAGCTGTGCCCATCGTCTGCTCTCCACCATCAGGATGGTAGAGAACAGCAATGAGCAACCACAGGGCTGGGTTTTTAAAGGTAGGAGCTATGCATTATACAGCAGGTGGTCACATAGCACAGGTGCAGGGGGTTAATGCAGGGGGTAGAGCAAGTCACAAATGGGTTAAGCAAGCTGTTTATAGAAGCAGAATTTTGCGGTCAGGCTGACCTAATATCAACTTTATTTTAACAATTGTTCCATGTTCCTCTAATATCAACTAAGCAAGCATGAGTGGGCTAAAACAATCCAGTACTCAATCATAAGTGAACCAACTTTACAGTCCCCATGGCATTTCTGTAACTATTACTATGGTTACTACCTAGATACAGAGAGGAACAAGGGCTACATACTTTTAAATCTCAAACTACAAGGAACTAGTCTCATGGGTGGGGGTGCAGCCCTCTAGCATGGAGTCACCAAAATGGAGTTATAGAAGCTAAGAGTAAACTCTTAAGAGTGAAATTTACAAGCCCTGTTGTTTCTAGAGCAGGGGGTGGGGTGGGGTGGAGTGCTGCACTCTTCATTGCTTTTCACAGTCTCATGACTTGCCCAGGCTGATCTTGAGCCATGGTCCCCTGATCTCTAGGGATCACAGTTAGGGATTACAGGTGTGACTATGATGCCTGGGTCCCCTATTTTATTATTATTTATTTGTGTGTGTGTGCATGCCTGTGTGTGTGCTGGTTCTAGGTTTGAACTCCTGGCCTGGGTACTATCTTTGAGCTTTTTTTTTTTTTGTTCAAGGCTAGCACTCTATTACTGGAGCCACAACCTTTTTAGTGGTAAATTGGAGATAAGAGTCTCATGGACTTTTCTGCCCAGGCGGTTTTTGAGCTAGAATCCTCAAGTTTCAGCTTCCTGAATGGCTATGCCACTCTTCTAATTTTCAGTAACATGCTGCATCCACCTTCAGAGACCTTATTTGACTCCCAGAGCTGCCATTTCCTCACAGACATTGCTTGTTTGTTTATTTGCTGGTCCTGGTGCTTGAACTGTGGGCCTGGGTGCTATCCTTGAGTTCCTTTTTCCTGAAGGCTAGTACTATACCATTTGATTTACAGCACCACTTCTGGTTTATTCTGTGATTTAATTGGATTTAATTGTGATTTAAGTCTGTGATTTAATTGGAGATAAAGAGTCTCACAGACTTTACTGCCTGGGCTGGCTTTGAACTGCGATCCTCAGATCTCAGCCTCCTGGGTAGCTAGGATTACAGGCCCGAGCCACCTGTGCCCGGCTTTTTTTTTTTTTTTTTCCCCTACAGCCATTCTTTGCTTAACTGTTGGTGTTTTTGTTTGCTGTCCATCCTTCATTCAGGTGCAGTTCCAGAAACAAGACCAGAATCTAGTTGTGTTAGAGACCCTCTGGGACCACTCAGGGCTGCACTGAGAGAGCTCAGAGCCTCAATGATGGACCCTACCCAGGTTGATGGTAAGGACAGGAGTGTCTGGCTGTTAGACAGTTAATTAGAGATTGAGTCTTGTTGACTTTTGTGGCCAGGCTGGCTTTGAATTTCCACCCTCCAGGTCTTGGCCTCCTATGTGACTAGGATTACAGGCATGAGCCACTGGCATCCATCTAGCTCACAGTTTGAGGGAGGAGCTGAAGGAAAATAGGGTTCTCTTTTTTTTTTTTTTTTTTTTTTGGCCAGTCCTGGGGCTTGGACTCAGGGCCTGAGCACTGTCCCTGGCTTCTTTTTGCTCAAGGCTAGCACTCTGCCACTTGAGCCACCGTGCCACTTCTGGCCATTTTCTGTATATGTGGTGCTGGGGAATCAAACCCAGGGCCTCATGTATATGAGGCAGGCACTCTTGCCACTAGGCCATATCCCCAGCCCCAGGGTTCTCATGGTAGACAAGAAGTCAGAGCCACCAGGGAGGGGCTTGCCCACTCTGTCATGATAGCCCTCTGGAGAACTAGCCTGAGCCCCATGAGTAACTCCATTAGTCCCTTCTGAGGGCAGTCACCTCTTACAGTGAAGCATCACTTTACACTGCCACCCTGGGAGGAAACCGAGCTTCCAGCACCCAAACCCCAGGGGCATTCCATACCTAGCAACTAGGGTTGATAGATTTTAGTTAAGCCAAGACAGAGAGCTGCATGGAGGAAGCAATCACCAACTTCCAGTGCAGCTGCTCTGGTAGGGTGGCAGCTCCTCAGCACCTCTTTCTCAAGCCAAATGCACAGGAGGCTCCACCTTTCACTTGCATGCAGAATGGTGGGGGTGTTCATTTTATTTGGGGTATTCCTCCTCTCACTATGCTGCCCAACTTGGCCTTGAATTCTTGGGCTCAAGTGGTCCTCCCAACTCAATCTCCCAAGTGCTAGAACTACTGGTGTGTGTCATCACCAAGCTAGGCTCTGAATTTGCTATTTGGAGGATGTTATGAAGAATTCCAGCGCTTAAGTAAAAGATTGATAAATCTTTTCAGCTTTTTCAGGCAATAAGGAAATTTCTAGGCTAAGTGGAGTCGTGGGGGCCTGTGTGACTCTGGTGTCCAGGAGGCTGTTTGCTCAGATAGCTGTCACTGTGTGGGGCAATTGGCATGGACATGTCAGCCCCTTGTAGGGAGAAGACAGGCTGCCATCTGCCCAGAACATATGATCAGTGTTATGAGGCAGCAAATTGCTTTGCTGGTGGTCACTTGCCACCTGCAGTGTGAATAAACCCTGTTTTCTATTTCCTGGCTAAAGGTGCCAGTAGCGAGCAGGATCCGCAGAAGTGCCACACCTAAGGAGAGGCTGGGCTGTGTCTGGCAGCCTGCTGGTCCTCCTCCCAGTGGGCGAAGCAGCCAGGGGATGATGCTACATGATACCACTGTGAGGTTCTGAAGGTCCCTACAAACCTTCTCCTTTCAACATCTCCCATCTAACCTAACTCATCTCTCTGCAGTTATAGCTGCTCAGATGGCTGTGATTTCTGAACGACTGAGTGCTGCTTTGGGTCACAGTGAAGATGCCAACAGCCTTGAAACATTGAGGATTCAGCTTAGCACCCTTGCTCCAAAACTTGAGAAGCAAGACCAAATGGTGGGTATGGGAGGTCCTGGGTCAGATGCAATACCAGGTTATTCTTAGGTTGTGTTCAAAGTGTGGGCAGAGCCAGGTGTCAGAGGCTTACCCTTATACCCTAGCTGTTTGGGAGGAGAATGGAAGGATTGCACTGAGGCCAGCCTGGTCAGAAAAGTTTATACAAGACAACTTCTCAGCCAGTAGCTGCTGTGATGTCCTGCTCCTTCTGCCTCATAAGCACAAAGCCCTAGGCCTTGAGTTCAAACCCAGTAAGGCAAAAAAGGTGGGCACTGGTGTCTCATACCTGTAATCCTAGCTACCTAGGTGCTAAGATCTGAGTATCTTGGTTCAAAGCCAGCTCAGGTAGGAAAAGTCCTTGAGACTTTTATCTCCAATTAACCACCAAAATTCTACAAATGAAGGTGTGGCTTAAATAGTAGAGTGCCAGCCTTGAGTGAAAAAGCTAAGGGATAGCACCCAGACCCCAAGTTCAAGCCCCAGGACCTGCACCCCGCCCCTTGCCACCCCCCCTCCCCCAATGTGGTTAAATGGAGGCTCCATCCATAACTGTGCTAAGGCTAGCAGCCCTTCCTGGCCTATTTGTACTATTCCCTTTAAAGCATGTGTGGCATAGGCCATTTCTAGCCTCCAAACCTCAAATATTTCCTCTTTGGCCCTTTATAGTTTATATTTGTTTATTTCCTCTTGGTTTCTTGTTCCTAGTTTGCCTGACAGTACTGGTCCTGCCAGTGTCCCATCCTGGTTCCAGCTAGTATTGTGATTTCCTATCTCTCAGTCCTGTTTGAAATGCCTCTTTTGTGACTGATACATGAGGAGTCAAGCCTCATGGGGACCATGTCTTCTTCCAGGTTGTAGATCTTCTCTTCACAGCCTTCTGTCAGAACTTAATGGCAGCCTCCAGCTTTGCGGTCCCAGAGAGGTGAGGGTTCAAAAGTTTCACTGAGTGCTAAGGCCATGGGCTAGGCAGGTATAAATTTGGTTCCTGGGAGCAGATGACCAGGCTGAGTTTTGTCAAATGGGGATTCCTTGGAAAGGCCACTGTTTGAGGGACAACCCAGCCCTTCTCTGGGCCTCCATGCATGGCTCAGTCATGTGCAGAATCATGAACAACAGCGACACAATTTCTGTGTCTCTGCAGGCAAGGCACCTGGGCTGCCCTCTTTGTAAGGATTCTGTGTGGACCCAGACTGCTGCCTGTAGTACTCACTCGTCTCGTCCAGCTGCTCGGTCACCAGGTAGCTCCTGCCCCTCAGGCCATATACCTGGGCTCCTGCCAGTGGCTGGTCCTTGCTGTCCTGAACCCTTTTGGCTTGTCCTGAAGCTGTCTTCTTGTTGCAGTGCCCAAAGCTGAGTGCCCAGCACATTCTGGGGTTGGCTGCCCTGGCTGTCCACCTAGGTGAGGCCAAGTCCACACTCCCAAAGGTGGATCCAGGTCCTTCTGCCCCCCCCAGTAGCCTTCCCATCCCTGAGTTCTTGGACAGCCTCCTGACCTGCCGCACCAGGGAGTCCTCACTCTTCTGTCTCAGGTGAGTCCTCCTCCTCATTCCTGTTACTACCACTTATCAAGTTCTCCTCAGATGACATTTAGAAGACCAGGGCTAGGGGACAACTCACTCTACTGGAGGTATGTACTTAGCAATCCCCAGCACCAAAAAAGAAAAAAATGACAAGACACAAATGTACAGAAAATCAGCCACCCAGTGAATCCCATTTCTTAACATTCAAGGTTTAGTTGTTTGTTTATAAAGATGGAGTTATACTATCTCAGTCAACTGCTGAAGCTGATGCTCACTGGAGTTACCACTAGAGTGAAGATGTCTCCTCATGTTGTTGTGCCATTCATGGTGGTCATGACAAGGGCTGTTTTGGTGTCTTGAGCTTGTCTGACAGGTTCTCTCCAGTTCCATGGTTAGGTTTCTTGATTCCTTGTGGCAAGTCACATACTTTTTCTCTTGAGACCTGCACAAAGAGCAACTGGCCTTTAGGGATTTGAGAACCATGGTTCTTCCAGTTGGCAGACAGCACTCGCTTCACAGGTATTCAGAGAGCACTGCTGCCTGCCAAGCCTGCCCTGAGAGCCCTCCCTTCTCTCAGGAAATTCAGTAGTGAGTGGAGAGAGTATCAGCTGGGGCTGGGGCTGGAGCCCATTGGGAGCACCTCAGGGAGTGCCAGGTACTAAGCAAGGGGGAGCCCTGGAATTAGTAAAGACCTGAGATCTGTCACACTTGGGGTCTTGTGCATGCTGTGGCTGCCATGGTGAGGAGATAGGCTAGAACAGCGGCCAGGAGATGAATAGAGCTCTTGGTGGCTGGGACTGGAGCTGCAGCATGGGGTTCAGGGGTAACTGCCTTCCTGGAAGCCCAGGTGGCTGGAAGGTTTTTTTTTGTTGTTGTTGTTGTTTTTTAATAGAAGGAATTTTGTTTGTTTTTTTTTGTTGTTGCCTGTCCTGGGCTTGGACTCAGGGCCTGGGCACTGTCCCTGGCTTCTTTTTACTTAAGGCTAGCACTCTACCTCTTGAGCTATAGCACCACGTCTGGCTTTTTCTGTTTGTATGGTGCAGAGGAATCGAACCCAGGGCTTTATGCATGCAAGGTGAGCACTCTACAGCTAAGCTATGTTCCTAGCCCTGGAAGGGTTTTTTTTAGGAGAACCTTCGTGATGCCCGGCAGGCCCTGTGGGAACAAAGTGGGCAGCTGGAGTTGGGATGGGGTCTGGGCTGAGTTCCCAGAATGAGGACTCATCAATTAGAGAACTGAGAAAGGCCTAAGAAATGTGAGAAGTGGGAGAGAAGAGATTAGAGCCTACTTTCATCACCAGGCAGGAGCCATGAGGAAGCAGCCTTGGCATTGCTAGGACACAGCATTTCCTGTCTTGTGGTGACATTTGGCCTAGCGGAACCTGGCCCACTTGAGCCCCTAGTGCTGAGTGCTCTGTGACTTATCCATCTGTCATTGTAGGACACAGGAACTGGTGAGGGAGAATATGCAGTTGAGTTGAGAGGCAAGTGTTTCTTCTCACTAATATGGCAGTGCCTGGGTTGCATAGTCAGTGGAGAGAGCAAAATACTGAACTTGCTGCTCCTAGTGCTATTCAGTGAAGGAGGATGGGAGGGAGGGAGGTGGGTGGGTGGACAGGCAGGCAGGCAGGCTGGCTGGCTGGCTGAAGTCTGTGCTTATCTGTTTTTTCTTTTTTAGTATTTTTAAGCAGTGGTACAAAGGAGATGCCGTTCAACAAAGCCAGGTCTTGCCCTTTGATGTTCTGGGGCACCCTTAGGACTGGAGTGAAGGCTACCCACATGTAGTCAGTGGTACCGGTGCACCTGCAGCCTGGCCTAATGTCTTCATCTCCTTTCCTCGGGATATACCTGTTCTTGTTCATCTTTTCCTTCTGCACACATTGTCCTCAAGGGTTGTATTTCCTGACAGGCAGAGTCACATATGTGGCCGGTGCTACACTCAAGAGTTACCCTGTGCACACACACAGTCATCTTTAACCCACCAAGTATACTTGCTGTGTAGCTCTGCAGACCCCTTTCCACAAAAGATGAGGGACACCCACCAGAGCCAGAGGTGTCTGCACACTTGGGGACTCTGACCTGTCTAGCACCCATCTCCTGACTGTGTCTATGTATGTTTCAGGCAGAGTGCAGATATGTTTGCATGCTGCGGAATGTCCAAAGTCTGCCTTCATTTGTATGGCAGCTTCTGGAAGTCATGGCTCTGGTTCAGGAAATTCTAGACCTGAAGCTGCAGTTGCAGGAGGGTTTTCTGAACCAAGTTATAAGAATGTACTACGTTCTGTACAATTCATACTTAGGTTTCCTTCACCCTTACTTCGTGTGGGTCACATCATATTTTATAACTCTGTTTTCAACTTGCAGATTCTGTACAGCAGCGATTTCATATTCTTTGTGCAAATTCTCACCCCAGCCCCATGATGCCTTGCACAGCTATTTATCTCCTGGCCTGATCAAAAAAGTAGGTCTACCAGGTTTCTGTTTTTCTTTGCTCCTGAGCTCTCAGGTTTATGTGGCTCTTCAGCCAAAGGCCAAGGTCTTTTGTTGGCTCAGCACATAGTATACTGTGTATCATGCTGTCTGTGAGTGGCCCACCTGATTTCCTTGGACAGCTTAATGTTTTATATGCTGAACATCAGGGTACAAAATAGCACCACTATCAACTTCTCCTTTAAACAGATACTGACTTTTTTGAATAATACAAGTAAATTAAAATGTAAACATTGACAAAAGGCAGTACTTTAAAGATACACTGAAAAGCAGGGTACAGATTTTCTAAGACCTCATACTAGTGCTCTACCACTTAAGTCATGTCTCCAGTCTACCTTGCCCCCATACTTGTCCTTTTGCTTTTGTAGGAATGGCTTTGAACTTGAGATCTATATGACTCATGAGTAGCTAAGATTTCAGGTGTGCAGTTGCACCCTTCCAGCCCCCCCCCCCCCCAAAAAGGGGGGGTGCTGGTCCTAGGGCTTGAACTCAGGGCTTGGGCACTGTCCCTGAGCTTTTGTGCTCAAGGCTGAGCACAAATGGCCTTGCCATTTGAGCCAAGGCTCCATTTCTGACTTTTTGGTGATTAATTGGAGATAAGGGTCTCATAGACTTCCCTGCCAGATCTGGCTTTGGAATGTGATCCTCCTATCTTAGCCTCCTGAATAGCTAGGATTACAACAGATACGAGCCACTGATGCTTGACTTTCTTGGTTTTTGTTTGTTTGTTTGTTTTTTTTTTCCAGTCCTGGGGCTTGAACTCAGGGCCCAAGCACTGTCCCTGGCTTCTTTTTGCTCAAGGCTAGCACTCTACTACTTGAGCCACAGCACCACTTCTGGATTTTTCTATATATGTGGTGCTGGGGAATCGAACCCAGGGCTTCATGTATATGAGACGAGCACTTTACCACTAGGCCACATTCCCAGCCCCACCTTTCTTGGTTTTTGTTGAGGATGCTAGAGTTGAATTCAGGGCCTTACTTGTGCTGGGCAAGTAGTGTTCCACTGAACCATAATACCAGCTTCCTCTTTACAAAATTACTGCTTCTTGTATATAAAACATTATTTTTTGAGGGTGTTTTTTTTGTGTGTGTGTGTGTAGAGAAGTATGGGGTGTGAACTCAGATCCTTGCACTTGCTAGGCAAGTACTCCACTATACCTGAGCTATACCTATAGCCTTTTTTGCTTTAGTTTATTTTTCAGGCAGGGTCTGGCACTTTTGCCTGTGTAGCTGAGATTACAGGTGTGATTATTTTTCCTAGACTGCCCTAGGCTAGGGGTTTTTAAGTGTAAAAAACAAGGGGGGCAGAGACAAGAAAAGAGGATAATGAGTTCAAGGCCAGGAAGGGCTATATAACAAAACTCTATTAAAAAAAAAATAAAGACCTCAAAGAGAAGCTTTTTTTTTTCTAGTCCTGGGGCTTGAACTCTGGGCCTGAGCACTGTTCCTGGCTTCTTTTTGCTAAAGGCTAGGGCTCCACCACTTGAGCCGCAGTGCCACTTTTGGCTTTTTCTATATATATGGTGCTGAGGAATCGAACCCAGGGTTTTACGTATACAAGGTGAGCACTTTACCACTAGGCCATATTCCCAGCCCAAGAGAAGCTTTTGAAAATCCAGACTGTTGGAGTCTGCCCAGATAAAGATGCTGATCCAGAAGTACCTGGGGTTCCAGGCTTTACTTATCATTTGAAGAACCAGAGGCTTAAAGTCCATGTGAGCCAAGCACTGGGTATTCAGGAGCCTGAGATCTGAGGATCACAGTTCAAAGCCAACCTGGGTAGGAAAATCTGTGAGAATCTTATCTCCAGTGAACCATCAGAAAACTGGAAGTGGTACTGTGGCTCAAGTGGTAGAGCACTAACCAGCCTTGAACAAAAGAGCTCAGGGACAGTACCCAGGCCCTGAGTTTGGGCCCCACACCTGGGGTGGGGGGGGGGGGGGAAGAAAGTCGATGTGAAGGTAGGAGATCCAGCATGCTGCCCACAGTCTTACCAGGCAGAAACACGGACCCCCAAGTAGCCGGGGGATTGTGTCACAGGAGCAGAGTCTTTCCTGTCTCCCTTGTAGGCCAGTAATGTTCTGAGTTTAAATTTGAGTCTGACACACGTTAGTTGTTTCACTGGCTGATGTATTAGTGAGAATACCTGCACTACATTAGTAAGAGCACTCACATTGCTTGTGAGAACACCTGCACTGCATTATTAAGAGCACCAGCACTGTGTTAGTGACAACACCCGCACTATGCTAATGAAAACACCCCACCCTGCCCACAGCCAAGGGTCAGGCCTCTCACTGCCACAATGCAAACTAGTACCCTCCTGGAACGCTATGTAGCTCCTGCCCTCTGCCTGTCATTGCACGCCCACAGGTACCCCTGGTGTGGGGGTGGGGTCCTCCAGTGGGGTGCACAGTGGGCTGTGGGGTGAGCATTCTCTTACTATAACATGTTGCTGTTTCAGTTTCAGTTCATTGTCTTCAGATTGTTCTCAGAGGCCCGCACGCCTCACCCTCCAGAGGACACAGCTGGCCTTCCCTGGAGACCCTTGTTCCTTCCTTCTGCAGATTGGCAGAATGCTGCACTCTCTCTGTGGAGATGGAGTAGCTTCCAAGAGCTGTTGAAGGAGGAGGAGTTTCACGTGGGTACCCTCTCTGTCATGTGTCCTGGCCCCTGGCTTGGAGGGAAGAAGTGGGATTATGAGGCTCTGTATGTGTGTTTGTCTCTCCCAGGTGTGGGGTTTGGGAATGTGAGGCACTGCATGGTGTGTGTGTGTGTGTGTGTGTGTGTGTGTGTGTGTGTGTGTGTGTGTATACACGTACACTTGATGGTCTCACTGAGACTCTACAGCTGTAGTAAATGCTGTGCTTTGCTTAGGTTCTTCCAGCAGTTACTTTTTGCAGAAATCTTGAAGGGTGAATAAACCGTATTTTGAACACTCCCCAAGCGTCATACTGTACTGGGTGTCTGTCTTCCTGACATAGTGTACTGCCAACAGCCCCTTATCATTCATTTCTTAGGGTGTTTGCCTCATTTTTGCTTTACTTTATTTTTTGCCAGTCCTAGGGCTTGGACTCAGGGCCTGAGCACTGTCCCTAGCTTCATTTTGCTCAAAGCTAGCACTCTACCACTTGAGCCACAGCGCCACTTCCGGCTTTTTCTGTTTATGTAGTGCTGAGGAATCAAAACCTGGACTTCATGTATGCAAGGCAAGTACTCTACTGCTAAGCCATATTCCCAGTCCCTCTCTCCTTTTTAAAAAATAAACTTTCTGGGCTGGGAATATGGCCTAGTGGTAAAGTGCTTGCTTCATATATATGAAGCCTTGGGTTTGAGTCCTCGGCACCACATATATAGAAAAACAGCCAGAAGTGGCAGTGTGGCTCAAGTGGCAGAGTGCTAGCCTTGAGCATAAAGAAGCCAGGGACAGTGTTCAGGCCCTGAGTTCAAGACCCAGGACTGGCAAAAAAATAAAATAAAATAAATAAAATAAACTTTCCCCGTGTACTGGGGCTGGAACTCAGCAACCTTATTCTTGTTAGATTTACTTTCTGTCACTGCCACTTGAACCATGCCTCTAGCGTGGCTTCTTGCTGGTTAATTAAAAGTAGAGTCTCATGGACTTTCCTACCCAGACTGGCTTTGAACTGTAATCTTCCAGGTCTTAGCTTCATCGAGTACCTAGGGTTATAAGTGTAAGCCACTGAAAACAAGTTTTATCAAACTTGTTAATGTTAGAAAAATCAGCTCACAAGTGTGGGAATGGCATGGTGCCTAGAGTGAGAATGGTGAAGTGGTAAACAGCCTGGTGCCCACCAGTACATACATGGTGGTCACCAGCTCCTTGGGGGACACACCCTGTCTTGGGACAGCTATAGCCTTGCTTTCAGGGGTGCATAGTGGGGACCCTTAGCACAGTGCTTCGCCTGCTATGGCCTTAGCCTACATAGGAGCTTGTGGAGGAATGTTTCTGTCACAGTTTTCTTTTTTTTTTTTAATGAGTAATATGAAGTTTTTGGGTTAGTTCACATTGATTTGTGGAATTAAGAATCGTCATAGAGAAAATAAACTGCCATGAGTATTTAAAGTTTGTTGTTTGCCAGGCACCAGTGACTCACATCTGTAATATTAGCTGAGCTCTGAAGATAATGTTTCAAAGCCAGCCCAGGTAGGAAAGTCCATGAGACCAATTATCCACTAGAAAATTGGAATTGGTGTTGTGGATCAAAGTGGTAAAGTGCTAGGCTTGAGCAAAAAAGCTCAGGGGTTAGCACATCGGCCCTGAGTTCAAACCCCACAACTAACAAAAATAAATAAAGGATGAGAATGGTTTTCTTCCTCAGTACTCATTACAGTTTCATTATAACATGGAGTCAAGATCTTTGTCTTTACCACGTGTCAATTTTTTTTTTTTTCCAATCCTGGGGCTTGAGCTCAGGGCCTGAGCACTGTCCCTGGCTTCATTTTGCTCAAAGCTAGCACTCTACCACTTGAGCCACAGCGCCATTTCTGACTTTATCTGTTTGTGTGGTACTGAGGAATCGAACCCAGGGCTTCATGCATGCTAGGCGAGCACTCTACCTCTATGCCACATTTCTAGCCCATGTCAAATATTTATAAAATGATTTTGCCCTGTACTGAGTTGAACTGTGTCTTGTAGTTAACTTACAGGGATTGGCTGCAACTGGAACTGGACATTGAGCCTGAAGCTGATGTTCTTTCAGATATGGAAAGGTGAGTGTTGGAAGAGAGCTATCTTCTGAAGGCAATCCCAGTCTCTATGTCATTTTTCGTCTGTGCCATCATCCTCGTGTAAGCTAATGTTTGAACCAGTCATTCCTTTTTTCAAAAAACTTTTTCTCATAATGTGCCAGAAGTTTCTAGAACATCCTAGAAGTTGCAGGGGTGGAGGGGCTGTCACAAAGTGGGCCCTTCTCATAATACTAGGTCTCTTGCTTAGTAGATGGTGAGTCTTCACCCCCACTGAGGTCCCAGCCACTCATACACCCATGGTCATTGCGGTTGTGTTCTTTTCTTGGAGGACAGGGGCCACTGTGGGCTGTTGAGCAGCCTTTCTCAGAACTGACATCCGTGTTTGCTGTTGCAGACAGGACTTCCATCAATGGGCAATCCATGAGCACTATTTACCGGCACCCCTGGCTTCAGGGGGCTGCAGTGGAGATCTGGAAGTAGCCTGCACAGTCCTTGTCAGTGAGCTGATGGACTACTACCAAAGGTCAGCCATGTGATGATGTGGTTCTTAGAACACCTGGTCATCCTCTTCATCAAGTCACTTTATCCAAAGTGTCTTGGGGAGGACATAACAGACATGAGTCTAATCTCTGCACCAGCAGTTTATATGTATGGCTTGGTTCTTTTTTGTTCCTGGAGTTCAGGATCAGCAAATGTGAATAATGGGACAGACAGCTTAGCAAGTATCACCTGTACTGTCCCAGGACTGTTAGGCATGATCCCTCCTGAGGAATATCTCCCTTCAGAGGTAGTCTGTCACTGCTGCCTCAGACTTATGCTGGCGACCTGTAGGTTCTGCCTGTCTCATTACCCTAGCAATGACCATGAGGTATGAGAGCTGCTGTTCTCCAAGCTTGTTAATCATAAGAAAGTGAATTCAAATCCAAATGCCAATGGTTTATGCCAGTGATCCTGGTTGCTCAGGAAGCTGAGACCTGGGGGATTGCATTCAGAGCCATCTGGGGCAGAAAAGTCCAAGAGAGTCTACCTCAAATTAACCAGAAAAGGCTGAGCTGGGGTCTTGAGTTCATGCTCCAGTACTGAGGGAAAATGGAAAACAAAAAAAAAAAAAAAAAATCCTAAGGCTGAGGCCATAGCTCATTAGTAGAGCATTTGCCTAACGTGTTCTATCCCCAACATGTAAAGCCAAAAACGTAATTTTATACTGTGCAGGCAGATCATTGCTCAAGATACCACAGAACAAACTCCCTTTTGTCTTCCAAATTATATGCAAAACCACTGTCTAGCTGCACAACCTGTGTATGTCATCATGATGACTTCTGTGTGGCGGTTGTGTTCAGAGCAATCAGTGATGTTAGACTGGCCAGGAATGGGATACTTTCTTGTCCAACCTCTTGAGTTTTTGAGATGGCAGGCCTGGCCACTGAGCAGTATAGAAATTCTTTCTACTGGAACTTAGCAGCTGAGAACGATGTGTACCAAGCAAAGTGAATTTGGGGCCAGGTGTGTTGTATGCAGGAGAGACGGCCAGGTGTGGTAGATGAGACCCGCCAGTGACTGGGCTGCTCATCATATCCCACTTCCTGCCTGTGGAATTGCCCATTCTGACCATTTTGTAGAGTCTTATGAGGCCTTTATATCTGGCTTACTTCACAGAACCTAGTGTTGAACTCATGGCTTCATGCTTTCTAGATAGGTGCTCTACTGCTTGAACCAAGCTTCAAGCAAGTTTTGTTTTTATGGGACTTGAACTCAGGGCATAGGTGCTGTCCCTAAGCTTTTTTACTCAAGACTAGTACTCCACCACTTGAGCCACAACTCCACTTCCACTTTTCTGGTGGTTAATTGGAGATGAGAGTCTCTGGGACTTCTCTAGCCCTAGGCTGGCTTTGAACTTCAATCCTCAGTTCTCAGCCTCCTTAGTAGCTAAGACTACAAGTGTGAGCCACTTGACTTAGCAAACTGTTTTTGAGGTTCATCTCTGCTGTAGCATGAGTCAGCATTTTCTTCAGTCATTCTTTCATTGATAGCCTTATACGGGTAAGGTATGAATACTGCTGCCATGAACATACATTTACAGACAGGTTTTTGTGGGTGTTGTGTGTTAATTTTTCCTGGGAATATGCCTATGATTAGAATTAATGGGTAATATGAGAACTTTTTTTTCAAGGGATTTCCATAATACTTTCCATATCTTGTTGTACCGTTTTACATTTCTACCTGCAGTATAGAGGATTCTAAGAATAACACATCATCACCAGCACTGTTGTTATTATTTTCTGGCCTTGTGTATGTAGAGGGGGCGTGTCATTACTGGGGCTTGAAATCAGGTCCTTGCTACTGTCCGTTAGCTCTTTTTGCTCAAGGATGGCATTCTATCGCTTGAGCCATGCCTCCACTTCCAACTTTTTGCCTGAGATAAGAGCTTCTCAAAGCCAGGCATCATACCTGTAATCCCAGCTAATCAGGAGGCTAAGATCTGAGGATCATGGTTCGAAGCCAGCCCCAGGCAGGAAAAGCTGTGAGACTTATGTCCAATAAACTACTTAGAAATAGCTAGAAATGGCACTGTGGCTCAAGTGGTAGGGTGCTAGCCTTGAATGCAAAGAAGCTCAGGGACAGCACCCAGGTTCTCAGATTTGCCTGCCCAGTCTGGCTTTAAACTGAAATCCTCAGATCTCAGTGTTCTGAGGAACTAGATTACAAGTGTGAGCCACTGATGCCTAATTGTTGTCTGACTTTTTTTTTTCCTCTCTGCTCAAGGCTATTGCTTTACCATTTGAGCCACAGTTTCACTTCTGGCTTTTTGGTGGTTAATTACAGACTTTCTTGCCTGGGGTGGTTTCAAACTGTGATCCTCAGAGCTGGTCCTCCTGGGTAACTAGGATTACAGGCATGAGCCACCAGTGCTCAGCTGTTTTCTGACTTTTCAATAATATCCACTCCTTCAGTGTCCTTTTAGGATACTCAGTCCTAAACTGTTTTGATTAAATTTATTCCTAAGGCTTTTATTCTTTTCAGTGCTATTTTTATAGGAATTAATTACTTTAATTTCATTTTTAATTATGCCTTGTTTATGTTTAGACATACAGTGGATTTTTATGCATTGTTTTACTGAACTAATTTATTTGTGTGGACTGTTGAGGCCTTACTATATGTACGGTCTTGTCATTCTTGAATAGAGATCATTTTTGGCTTTTTCCTTCCCTGTCTGGATTATTTTCTTTTCTTTTTTGGGGGTGTCCCTGTACTGGAGCTTGAACTTAGGTCCTCACACTCTTACTCAGGTCTTTTGCTCATGCCTGGTGTTCTGCCACTTGAGCTATGGCTCTAGTTACAGCTTTTTTTTTTTACTAGTTAATTGGAGGTAAGAGTCTCAAGAATTTTTCTGCTGGGTTAGCTTCAAGCAGTGGTCCCCAGATCTCAGCTTCCTGAATAGCTGGGATTACAGGCATGAATCACTAGTTTCCAGCTTTCTTTTTTGTACTGAATTGCCCTAGTTAGAATTTATAGTGTAGTGTTGGTGGAAGAGGACAAACCTCTGATCTTGGACCTGATCTTAAGGGAAAAGTTTCATTCTTTCATCATTGTTTGCTGATAGCTATCAATTTCATAAATGTCCTGTCAGTTGAGGAGGTTCCCTTTCCCTAGTTTTATTGTTATATTAAAGTATAAAATTTTGTGAAGTGCACATCTATTGATATCATGTGAATTTGTTTTTATTGTATTGAAAAGGAAATACACTAATTGCTCTTAGGATATTACACCAACCTTGTATTTTTGGCTAAATCTCCCTTGGTTGTGGCATATAACTCCTTTATGTTTGCTGGATTTGGGCTAATAGTACTTTTTTCAGTTTTGTTGCTAACCAACTGTGCTGTCGGACGCATAGCCACTTAGCTCTGGAGGCATGAGGGAAACTGGGTACTGTAGCACTCAGGAAGTACTGAACCAGCCTTCTTGTCTCATTTGCCATTCCAGAAGTTATAACCACTTGGAGAATTCTAACTTAGTCGTTGGTGGCCGCAAAGGAAATGGGGATATTCTTTCTAGGCTGCAGGTGAGTTAGCAGATTCATTGTATAAGTGTCCCGGTAAGGTATTTATGACAAACTGCCATCATGGTCACCAGAGCAAAGTGTAAACTCACGTCATTCTAACCGTGGCTGAGACCCAGAGAGTGTGTCTGAAATTGTTCTACAGATGAGCATCACAGAGCCATGATCCCATGACCTTCTCTAAGCCTGAAGACATAGTGCTGCGTTGACAGTAGCATTGCTGTTGCTCCATGGTCTTCTCTAACTCCTGGCTGCTCCACTCGGCATCAAGATCTTAGAAAAGACATTAATGATGTTATTTTGGCAGAGGACAAGAAAGTATGGAATGTGTAGGCTTCCAGGGTTCTAGAACATATGGGAGATCAGGGCATCAGTGAGTGTGCACCTGTAGGCAGGGGTCCTTGTGAAACTCTGTGCTCACACTTCATGAGCATGTGCCTGTGTTCACACCTCCCATGAACTGTGTGCCTGTGTACTTGTACTTCCTGTGAGCATGTACCTGTATGCTCATACCTTTTGTGAGTGTGCACCAGTGCTCACACCTCCTGTGTGTGTATCTGTATACTCACACCTCATGTAAGTGTATGCCTGTGTGCTCACATTTTACAATGAGTTTGCACCTCTCAGAAGATACCTTTCCAGTGATATCAGAGTCATTTGGAAGCCTTCCTCCTGCCTCTATGCCTACTGTGTCCCCCGTTTGTCTTTGGGAGCATACTACTCATTGTAATGGGCTGTGTGGAAACAGGATGTCATGGTAGGGAGAGTGTGTTTAAGCAGAGCTACTTGTCTCGTGGGGGCTAGGAAACAAGGAGACTGGAGACAAAACATACACTTCAAAGAGGCACCCAGTAACCTTCTTCCTCTAAGTAGGTTTCATCTTCAGTTTCCACCACATCCCCATAATTCATTCAGCTGTGAATCTATCATTGGGTTCATCCATACCCATTGAGTCAGAAGTGTCATAATCCAGTCACCTCTGAACACTTTGGGGATCAAGCCTATAGCCATGGCCTTTGAGAGCATGCAGATCCAAACCATGATACACATGTGGTTTTATTTGATATAATCACATTTGTGGATTCTAGCTGACAGTCTTTAAGGGTATATGGGGAGTGAAAAAAACGGAGGTTGTGAGTAGTAAGGAATCCACTCAAACATATGGAAAACATCCTACAGAAAAGAAAACCACTGCCTCTTGCTCCTCATCTTGATCTCTCCTCTCCATCCTCCCTCCTTGGATCTTGGAGGAGGAAGGGTGCCACTGCATGGGCTTTTAGAGGCACACATGAGCTGTGACTCAATGTGGAGAGGACATATGTGGACACCTTGGGTTAGCACATGCCATGCCATGCCCATTCCTGCCTCCTTATTCCCCAGCCTGACACGTTTCCTCAGAACCCAGCCCATCTGGCTTATTCCCCTTGATAATACAGCTGGTCCCACTCACTATTGCTATTTGTCTCTACCCTGTGCTTCCCCACAGCATGCCTGCAGTTGCTGACAGGGCTCTATCCACATGTTCTGTCTCTCCCACAAGTCAGGGCTCTGTGCTTGTGGTGGACTCTGGGTAAAGAAGGAAGTGTGGATTTCTCAGTCTTTTTCCCTTATCAACTAAAACCTCACATTGGTGTAGAGAAAATGACAAATGTAGTCTTAACAGAACTCTGCAGAAGCATCCAGAAGTGAGAGGGTGGCTGGGAATGTGGCTTAGTGGTAGAGTGCTTGCCTTCAAGTCCAGGGTTCGATTCCTCAGCACCACATAAAGAGCCAGAAGTGGTGCTGTGGCTCAAGTGGTAGAATGTTAGCCTTGAGCAAAAAGAAGCCAGGGACAGTGGGAGAGGAAGGGAGAAGGGTTCTAAGTAGAAAAGTTTGTTCTCTTGCTACCCTCATCACGGAGGAAATCTCTCTCCCAAGCCCATCTCTTGGGGTTCCTGGCTGAGACAGTAAGTCCTAACAACCTTCTGCCCTGAGTCTGGTTGCATTTTTTTTTTCCAGGAGATGACTGTGGACCTAGAAGTGGAGCAGGGCTCCTCTGCACCCTTCCACTGCTCCCAGGGACACTTCCTCTTTGGTGTGTTCTGCAGGAGGCTCCAGGCTCTGGAGCGTGGGGGCGGTGTAGCCTCCAGCCTTAGGAGACAGCAGGAGCTACTCATGTGCAAACGGTACCAGACCAAGGCAGAGCACCACAGTTTGAGTTTCATTTTGCTAGTTCCTTGTTTCTGTCTTCCCATACTAAGCCTGGAATGGTTTCATTTCCTTGGTGGCTCCTACAGGAGCAGGGTGAAAGGTGCTTTGGGTTAAAAGTAAAGTAATATGTAGTCCCAGGTGTGTACTGCCACTGTTTAGATTTCACCCTCCTGTTGTACCCCCCCTTAGGCCATGGTATACCCTTCTACAGAGAGAGAGAGAGAGAGAGAGAGAGAGAGAGAGAGAGAGAGAGAGAGAGAGAGAGAGAGAGAGAGAGAGAGAGAGAGAGAGAGAGAGGGAGAGAGGGAGAGAGAGAGAGAGAGAGAGAGAGAGAGACTGCTGCAGCTTAAGCCCAGGAGTTGGGAACAGAGACTGGGGCAGGGCCAGTGGGAACAGGCTGTGACATAACCCATTCCTTCTAAGGCTTCTCCTCCGCCTGCCTCCAACTGTTCTTGTCAGCAGTCTGAAGACCAGACAGCCTGTTGCCCTCAACTGCAAGGAGTTCTTTCACCTGGTCAACTCTGAGTTGGTAGGTGCAGATGCTCTTCACACCAGCCTTCCCACTTCACTGCCAACTCTACCCATTTGCCTTGTTGAAATGTTTTACAGAAAAACTGCTGTTGCTATGGTGGCACGCTGACTCAGGACATCACCGTCCACTTCTTCAGGGTGACCTAGCGCGTCCTGTGTGACCTCGGGGACCCTTGGGATGAACCTCCTGTCTGGTGGTGCCCTCAGGGCCTGGGTTCCTATGTGGACTCTGGCAGTCTGCTGAGCTATGGTGTGTGTGCTCTGTTGCAGGGGCTCCTCAGTGCCTGTTTACGTAGCCCAGACCCTTCACTGACAGCCAATCTGACCCTGATGGAGTGTCAGACCAAGTGCCCCCTGATTCTGACCTCTGCACTGGTAAGCCTGGCTATTTATTTAGCCTATGTTTGTCTCAAATTTGTTGACCTCCTTCCTCGTCTTCCCAGATGCTGGGATTATAAGCATGAGACACCATGCTTGCCACTTTGAGGTGTTTAACCATGAGTAAGGACTCCATTTCTCACAGTGTTCCCATCCTGGCTACAACTTCAGAGATATGTGAAGATAAATGGGCCCACAGCAGGGGACATGTCTTCAATTTTCTTTTTTTTCAGATTAGTCAGTTGTAGGCCTTGAACTCAGGGCCTGGATGCTGTCCCTGAGCTCTTTTTGCTCAATACTAGCTCTCTACCACTTTGAGGTTTGGGGGGGTTAGTTGGAGATGAGTGTCACGGATTTGCCTGCCCAGGCTGGCTTTGAACTGCAATCCTCATTGAATAGATGGTATTATAGGTGTGAGCCAACGGGGCCAGGCCATGTCTTTAATTTTCTAGAGTCCCCCTGTGAGGCAGCCACCTCCTGCTATGATCACTAGAGGCCGCACTGGCTGTTGTGAGGGGCGAAGATGAGGAGAGGCAGTCTCTGATACTATCAGGCCTAGCATTTCAAGACTGCATGTACAGGACAAGGTGACTGGTTCCAGCATTTGCCAGTCGTTTCACCGGTATAGCCCATTGGGTGGAATTCACTGTGAGCCTATTGTGTTTAGGCACCAGGGAGCAGGCCGCCACCTCAGGGTAGAATGACCAACTTTCCTCCCAGATTCTCTGGCAGGACCCTCCCTTCCCTTGTTCTTCTGATTTTTTTTGCCAGTCCTGGGGCTGGCAAAACTCAAGGCCTGATTACTGTCCCTGCCTTCTTTTTGCTCAAGGCTAGCACTCTCCTACTTGAGTCACAGCACCACTTCTAGCTTTTTTTTTTTTGGCCAGTCCTGGGCCTTGGACTCAGGGCCTGAGCACTGTCCCTGGCTTCTTCCCGCTCAAGGCTAGCACTCTGCCACTTGAGCCACAGCGCCCCTTCTGGCCATTTTCTGTATATGTGGTGCTGGGGAATCGAACCCAGGGCCTCATGTATATGAGGCAGGCACTCTTGCCACTAGGCCATATCCCCAGCCCCTCTTGTGATATCTTACGTCCTGTTTTTCTATCCCTTCTCTAGGTCAGGTCGACATATATACAATATACAATGTATCAAGAACATATACAGTATTCACAGACTTGGTCTCTACTGTCTCTCCATCTCCCTTTGTTAACAGTCATATATCAGGGAGATCATGCCCCTTTGTTTTCTGTGTTCTAGGCTTGTCTCGCTCAACATTATTTGTTCGAGTTCTGACCATTTCCCTGCGAATAACAATATTTCACCATTCCTAATCGCTATGTAGTATTCCATTGTGTATAAGTACCATATTTTTTGGATCCATTCATCTGTGGAGGGGCATCTGGGTTGTTTCCATATTTTGGCTATTGTGAATTGTGCCGCAATAACCAATGGAAATACAAATGTCTTTTTGATATCTTGGGGTTTGCTGTTTAGGATAGATGCCTAGGAGTGGTATGGCTGGGTCATAGGGTAGGTCTATATTGAGCTTTTTGAGAAACCTCCATACTGTTCTCCAAAGTGGTTGTACTAATTTGCACTCCCACCAACAATGGAGAAGGGTTCCTCTTTCCCCACACCCCTCCAGCATTTGTTGTTTCCTGAGTTCAGAGTATAGGCCATTCTAACTGGGGTGAGGCCTTCCCTTGTTCTTTTTTTTTTTTTTTTTTTTTTTTGGCCAGTCCTGGGCCTTGGACTCAGGGCCTGAGAACTGTCCCTGGCTTCTTCCCGCTCAAGGCTAGCACTCTGCCACTTGAGCCACAGCGCCGCTTCTGGCCGTTTTCTGTATATGTGGTGCTGGGGAATCGAACCTAGGGCCTCGTGTATATGAGGCAGGCACTCTTGCCACTAGGCTATATCCCCAGCCCCCTTCCCTTGTTCTTAAGGATTCCTCATGGGACTGCTTTAAGCCTCAAATGAAGTGAGGCATCATCTGAACTACAAAGCAGCCCATGTGAGGCTGCAGAGCTGTCAGGGGCTTTTTAGGGGGTATGGTCTTCCTGGTCGTTCGTTGAAGATGTAGCTGCGCTAATCTGATTCCTGATCTTTCTCTTCCCATGAGTCATGGTGGTCATGCCTTGAGCCGGTGCTATGCAGTCGCTGGAGGAAATGCTTCCAGGATGTACTTCCACGAGAATTTCGCAGGCTGAAAGAAGCCCAGGACTTTGCCAGCAAGTGAGTGTTGGGATGAGGGGAGCCCAACCAGCTGCTCAGGGGCTGTGCTTGGGTTGTTTCCAGATATCCTGGTTGCAGTGTCTGTAGGATTTGTGTGAATGAGGAGGAAAGAACCAAGTTGACAGGCTTTTTTTTTTTTTTTTGGCCAGTCCTGGGGCTTGGACTCAGGGCCTGAGCACTGTCCCTGGCTTCTTTTTGCTCAAGGCTAGCACTCTGCCACTTGAGCCACAGCGCCACTTCTGGCCATTTTCTGTATATGTGGTGCTGGGGAATTGAACCCAGGGCCTCATGTATACGAGGCAAGCACTCTTTCCACTAGGCCATATCTCCAGCCCCAGTTGACAGGCTTTTGACTGAGCAGCTCAGTATTTTTTTGTTTTGTTTTTTTAATTTTTTATTTTTCTGTTAGTCCTAGGCTTGAACTCATGGTCTGGGCACTGTCCTTCATCTTTTACTCAGGCTAGCATTCTACCACTTGAGCCACAGCTCCACTTCCAGCTGTAGGGGTAGTTAATTGGAGATAAGAGTCTCATGGACTTTCCTGATCAAGCTGAGTTTGAAACTCCATCCTCAAATCTCAGCCTCCTGAGTAGCCAGGATTGCAGGCATGAGCCTCTAGTTCCTGGCTCAAGCTATCTGTTTCTAGAGGGCCTCAGGACCCTTGGGTCCCATCTGTCTTCACAGAGAACATCTTCCCAATGCCTTTGGCCTATTTGTTTTGTTTTTGTTGCCAAGTCCTGGGGCATGGACTCAGGGCCTAAGCACTATCCCTGGCTTCTTTTTGCTCAAGGCTAGCATTCTACCTCTTGGGCTACAGCGCCCCTTCTGGCCATTTTCTATATATGTGGTGCTGAGGAATCAAACCCAGGGCTTCATGTATACGAGGCAAGCACTTTACCACTAGGTCATATTCCCAGCCCTTCCCAATGCCTTTGGGTCACACATGGCTAGAGGGTCCAAACCCTGTTCAGCAAATGAGAAAAGTATGCCTTGCCTAATTTATTACTGCAACAATAGATGATTGTTTTAAAGCTCTTTAAATTCCTGCATTGTTTCACTAGTTTTCTGCCAGATTTTTACCTTGCTGAAAACAGGCACTACTACATTCATGTAGTGATAAAGCTGCTGAACCCACTCTGTCCCTGACAGGTACCAGGGGTACTGAGACTTTGGTGGTGCTATGCCTCTTCCAAGCTCAGAGAGCTGGACTCCAAGAGCATAGGTCAAGGTGAACAGTGCCTGTCCTCTCAGCATGCCTTGACGTACAGTAGCAACCTGGTGTGTAGGGCTGACACTGCCTCTGCTGGGTCCTCATGCACAGCTCTAGGGTTGACAGGGTTGACAAACCTTGCTTCTGCTGACTCCAACTCCCCTGCTGGAAAGGCAGGCCCTGGCTGATAGACCAGGTGATAACTTGGTTGCCAGTGGTATGACAAAGGATTAAGATTCAGGCTCTGCATTTACGTGTTTCTCTGTCTCCCAGTTTCTTCTCTGACTTGGCTTCCCCTGCACCTCACCTGCCCTGGGTCTCAGCTGCTGCTCTGCACTTCGTGGTTAAAGACATTGGGAAGGAAAACATCAGGAGACAGCTGAAGAGGCTGGACTGTGAAACAGAGGAGGCAAGACCTGGATTTTATTTTTTTTTCAGTAGTGGGGTTTGAGCTCAGGACTCAAGCTTGCTTGGCTTAGTTGTTTAGCTGATATTCAACATTTGAGTCACACCTCCACTCTGACTTTTTTCCTTGTGAACTTTTCTGTCCAGGCTGGCTTTGAACCACAAGTGCCCTCAAGCCTCCTGCATAACTAGGGCAATAAGGATAAACTGGTGCCCAGCATGAATGACATGGAGTTCTTTTTTTTTTTATAAATTAAGCAGTTATACAAAGGAGATTTTTTGTTGTTGTTGCTAGTCTGATCCTAGGGTTTGAACTCAGGGCCTAGGAACTGTCCTGGAGCCTCTTTGTGCTCAAGGCTAGCCCTCTACCACTTCAGCCACAGTGCCATTTCCAGCTTTTTCTGAGTTCATAGGAGATGAGTCTCACAGACTTTTCTGGCTTTGAACTTTGATCCTCAGATCTCAGCCTCCTGAGTAGCTAGGATTACAGGCATGAGCCACTGGCACCCAGCTGAAATGGAATTTTTTTGGGGGGGGGCAATACTGGGGCTTGGACTCAGGGCGTGAGCACTGTCCCTGGCTTCTTTTTGCTCAAGGCCACTTGAGCCACAGTGCCACTCCTGGCTGTTTTCTATATATGTGGTGCTGGGGAATCGAACCAAGGGCTTCATGTATACGAGGCGAGCACTCTTACCACTAGGCCATATTCCCAGCCCTGGAATTTTTTTTTTTAAAGAAATCTTTTCTATCAAGTCTTTATTTTTTAGGTAGGTACCAGTACCTGGGATTGAACTCAGGGCAGGGCACAGCACTATCCGTTAGCTTTTATGCTAATGGCTAGTACTCTATCACTTGAGCCACACCTCTACTTCTGACTTTTTGCTTGTTAAAGAGTCTCAAGGACTTTCCTGCCCAGGCTGGCTTTGAACCTGTTCTCTGATCTCGGCCTCCTGAGTAGCTAGGATTACAGACATGAGCTACCAGAGCCCTATAACTTCCTCGGTTCTTAACTGTTCAGATATGAAAGGTACCATCAGCAAGCAGTAAACTGTTTTCAAGTATCTTTTAAAAAAGTAATTAGAAGCTGGGTGGCTTACACCTGTAATCTTAGCTTCTTAGGAGGCCGAGATCTGAGGACTGCAGTTTGAAGTCAGTGCAGTCAGGAAAATCCATGAGACTTTTATCTCCAATTAAGCGTGTACACACACGCTGGAAGTGGTGCTGAGGCTCAAGTGGTTGAGTGCTAGCCTTGCACAAAAAAGCTAGGAGATAATGACAGACTGGAGATTCCCCCCCCCCTGCTAAAATCTACCTAAAACAGGCCCTAAACTTAAACTGGGTGCTGGTGGCTCACACATAATTGTAACCACTCAGGGGACTGAGATCTAAGGATCATGGTTTGAAGCCAGCCCCAGTAGGAAAGCCTATGAGACTCTTACCTCCAATTACCAATCAAGCCAGATGTGGAGCTGTGGCTCAAGTGGTAGAGTGCTAGCCTTGAGTAGCAAATAAGCTCAAAGGCAGTGCCCAAGGCCAAAGCTAAAGCTTCAGGGCAGGCACCTAAAAAATGTAAATTTAGGGGCTGGGAATGTGGCTTAGTGGTAGAGTGCTTGCCTAGCATGCAGAAAGTCCTCAGCACAGAAAAAGCCGGAAGTGGCACTGTGGCTCTGGTGGTAGAGTGCTAGCCTTGAGCAAAAAGAAGCCAGAGACAGGGCTCAGGGCTTTGAGTCCAAGCCCCAGGACTGGCGAAAAAAGAAAAAAAAAATATATATATAATTTTATGTTATATATATATAAATTTAATGTTATATATAAATTTAATATATATTATATATAATATATAATATAATAATATATCTATTATATACATATTATATATAATATGTATATTATATATATATATATAAAAATTTAAGTCCTAGCCATATAGGCTCACTTGGAGGTTTGTGCAGGCCTTGCTAGGGTTAGAACACTGGTTAACTGTTGGAAATATGACCTGCTCTCACCTACAGTTGCTGCTGTGCCTACTTTTCTTCTCCCTGACTGGCCTGCTCTCATCGCATATGACCCCACATGTAAGTCAACTCTTGAGGTGAGGAAGCCCACACACCTGGGGCCAGGCCAGAATACTAGAGCACATCCTAGATGGTCCTCAGGTTGTTTGCTACATTGTCTTAGCTTGAAGTGTGTGCATCCGCTTTCACCAAAACCTTTTTACCTGACCTGGGTGACACAGAGTCACAAGTTCTGTATTTTGAAGGAGTAATGACCACCTTCCCCTTACTGAGTACTGAACCTTACCCAGCCTTACCCAGTCAGTACAGAAGTCAGCATTGCACCTATCTGGTCTTCTCTGTGGGCCACAGGATGCCAGGGACTCCATGAAGTCTGTGGACATCTGTGCTGAGGTCCTTGCGTGCTTGGAGAGGAGGAAAGTATCCTGGCTAGTACTCTTCCAGTTGACAGAGACAGGTAAGCAGTTTTCTGAGAACTGGCACGGAAGGACAGTTGGCACTGTCCTGGAGAAGGCAGGTGTTCACTGATGCCAAAGGGACTATCATTTTCTTCAGAAGCAACATTCAAATGACTGAGGACAAGGCCTCCTGAGAGCTCACTTTGCAAGCTCGTTTTCACAAGTTTATCTTTCTGCTGAGTTCCTAAACTCCTGCTTAGGTAGGGTACTAGTTCAGTATGAGCTTACTGAAAGCAACCAAAGGCCCTATCAGAGCACTTGGGAGGCCTACAGTGCTATTGGTCTGGAGCAGTGGACCACAGCCATGGTCTGTGTGGTAGTTGGGGGGTTGCATGCCCATGCCCAGCCTTTGCTCTCCTGTGTGATGAGATTGACTTTGTTTTCCAAGACACGGGGTGTAGGGCCCCTTTCCCCTTGGAGGGAGCCTGGACCAAGCAGGCCCCACTATGTTACAGATGACGGTCTAGGGAAGCTCCTCCTCCGCCTGGTCCCAGATCAGCATATCAGGCTGCTGCCCTTTGCCTTCTACAGGTAACAAAACCTACCTTGCTGGTGAACAGAATGAATCCCAGCCTGTAGGGCCTGAGGGGTGAGAAGGGGTTGTTTTCCTGGGGTGTCCAAGCAGGTGAAGAATGCCTATCACTTTCACAGCTAAGTGGGTGTTCTTTCTACTGCTACTTACCTTCAGCACCTTCTAGTCTTTTGTAATCTCATCTTTACCTCTAGTCTTTTGCCCCACTTCAATGAAGACACTGTTGTCAGGGAAGAGGCCTTCCTGTATGTGGCAGTAGATATGTACTTCAAGTTGGTTCACCTCTTTGTGGACGGGGAGATCAGTGCTGCATCGCCCCATGCCAGCAGAAGCCTACAGCCACATCTCCAGGTGAGCTCCCTAACCATCAAGGCCGTTCCTGCCAAGGATTTGGTGATCCTAGTCCTGGTTCAGTATGCCCTTCCCCATGACTGCCCATCTTCTCTCTAGGACACCCCTGTACAACTGGTAACAGAAGCCCGTCTTTTCCTACTACAGTTAATACCTCGGTGCCCAGAACAGAGCTTTTCAAACATGGCAGAGGTAACAATCATACCACACTCGGGGGGCTAACCCTGCACCTTGGGAAAATGAGGGTGTCTGTAGCACTGTGGCACTTGGGATTGTAGTTCCATAGCTGTAGATCCATTGGGCTGGCAGGGAACTCAGCACGTCCATCAGGCCTTCCCAGCGGATGCCATGGTCTTCAGACAGCTCACTCAGCCTGTCCTGACTGTAGGGTTGAGCAATGTATTTCTTCGCAGCTGCTGGCCAGTCACGAAGTCTCTGACCCTGAGATGAGTGCTGCCCTCCTGAGCAGGCAGAAGGCTGACCCTAACCCTGACCTCCACCCGGACCCCTGTCACTTCTGACTGTGCCCGATCCAGATCCTTTGTAAATAATTTATTGCAAGCATAATATGGAGATCTTGTTTCGCTAGAAAGTGGATTACAAATCTCCTTAGTTCTAGTTAGGAAAAGTTAACAATTATTCATGATCTGTGTCTAGCCCCAGGGAGCTCAGTGTTCGTAGGGAAATTAACTGCTTGTCCCAGAGCAGAAGATAAAAGGCCATATGGAATACACTGAGCTGCTTCCCTTGCAAGGAAGCAGTGCCCCTGGCCCCTGTGACATGGCAGCTGTGCATGTGGTGTGTGCAGCCTAGGGCTCCACAGTGCTAGAACCTGTGCCAATGGGTACGAGGAGAATTAAAGTGTCTTTAAACCTCACATCGATGTCTGCTGAGCTCAAGCTGCTCATCGCTTGTCTGCAGTCCTCAGGTTGGCTCTGGCTTCACATCCTGTTTCTTCATGGTCCCAGAGCAGCTTGGGGGCCCAGGTAGGGGCTCCCCTTCCAGAGACAGGGCCTTGTCCTGGGTCTGTGTCAGAGGGTGCACCATGGACATGTGTACATTGAGGTTGTGGGCCTTCTCAAACCGCCGGCCGCACTGGTCACAGGCGAAGTCAAGCTCGGCCTCTGCCTTGTGTTTGGTCATGTGGTACTTGAGGGATGCCCTCTGCCTGCACTGGAAACCACAGACCTCACACCTGTGGGCAGAGGTAGCAAGGAAACAGATGAGGAAGAGTGAGCCTGGCTCAGCCTCGAGAGGTGAAATGAGGAGATGCCCCGCCCACACCTACTGCAGTGGTTTGGCTCCTGAGTGGCGCATCTGGTGGACAAGGAGGTGCTTCCGCTGCTTGAAGGTCTGTCCACACTCGTCACAGATGTAGTTGCGCACCTCTGCAAGACCAGAGAGGGCGTGAGCACGGGCCCCCAAACGCTCAGATCTGCCCCTTGAGGGCTGACGGTCTGACTGTTAGAACAGGAAGAGCAGTTACTATCTAGCATAAAGTAGGGTATGCCCAAGCAAGGGCCTCTGGGTACCTAGCTTCATTTACAGATCAGAGATCATTTTCAGAGCATTTCCCTACTAAAGGTTCATAAGCTGTGTGAGAATATTACCACTCTTCAGTGATGATTCCCCATAACTGGGAGCCCACACAGTGGGGGTGAGACCAATGGTAGAGTATAATGGCTCCTCTTCCAGTAAAAAGCCATGGCCACAACCCCTGCACTGCCTCCATACTTGCTTGCCCTCCACTCTAGACTTGAAACTATGTTTTTGTTGTTGTTTGCCAGTTTTGGGGCTTGGACTCAGGGCCTGAGCACTGTCCCTGGCTTCCTTTTAGTCAAGGTGAGCACTCTACCTCTTGAACCACACTACCACTTCTGGCTTTTTCTGTTGATTTGGTGCTGAGGTACTGAACCCAGGGCTTTGTGCATGCTAGGCAAGCACTCTACTACTAGGCCACATTCCCAGCCCTTGAATCTATGTTTTATCTCCTTTTCTAGAAAGCTGCTTGCTTGAACACTAGTCCCTGACCTGGGGTAGCATATGAAGTTCCCAACCTAAGGGAAATGTCACATGGCTAAGTTAATGACCCAGCAATGGAAATAAACAAATCTTAGTAAGCAAAAACTATAAGCTACATCATTGTACCAAGCTCAAAAATAACTTTATTGTTTAGGGATTGATATATAGCAAATCTGACATTCCTTCCACAGGCACTGGTATAAATCTTGAATGGTTAGAATGGAAGGGGAAATAAAAACTGTGATAAAACATAAATACCCAGAGTTAGAATGTGTATGCAGAGTAAAGACTGGAAGAACAGATTCTCAGGTGGGTAGTGGTATATGAGTGATAGGTCCTTAGTTTTCATTTCTACAAAGCACAAGTCACTTTTATAGTCCAAAAAGGTATCATTAGACTTGCTAGTTTGTTTTGGGGGAAAAAAAAAAAACAAAACACCTCAGAGGGGCTAAGCATGGGTGGCTTGGGCCTGTCAGCTACTCAGGAGGCACAGATCATGGTTTGAAGCCAGCCTGGCAGGAGAGTCAGTGAGGCTCTTATCTCCAATTAACCACTAGTAAGCCAGAGATAGAACTGTAGCTCAAGTGGCAGACTGCTGGCCTTGAGCAAAAGAAATTCAGGGATAGCTCTCTTAGTTCAAGGGTCAGACCAGCACAAAAACTCCCAGAGGGACACCAGGATTTCTTCACTACCAGCTCTACTCAGATCCCATAGAAAAGACTGCTTCTGTCAGGACTTCTGCCAGCCCAATAATTCTAAGCCTTCCCCCTTCCCCAACCTATGAGACCCTGATACTAAGGTGTGTCCCAACCCTTGTAAGCCACTGGAGCATGTCTGCTCGTGGGTAGATTGTCCACCACTAGTCAAATCTGCGCTTGCTCGAAGACTCAGCTCAAGGCAGGTACCTGTATGGATGAGCTTCACGTGGCGTTGCAGGTAGCGGTCAATCATGAACACCTTGTTGCAGCCAGGATGGGGACAGGGCCTCTCCCGAACCTCCTCGTGGTGTTCCTTAATGTGCTTCTGCAGGAGGGAGGGCCAGAGACACTTGTGCTTTCTCCAGACAAACCCCACTTCCAAAGTGCTCCAAACCCCACACAGTGCTCTCCAGATGACGGCCTGCCCTCCTGAGCTCCAACTACTGGCTGTTACACGCATCAACATGAAACTTTGTAGGAATGCAGAGTGGAACAAAGAGCAGGCTCCACTCCACTTACTCCTCCTCTAGGACCAGGCTAACTGTGGTTGAGTCTCCCTTAGCCCTAGGCTCACTCAAGTCCTTGGTCATTTTGTACCTCAGTCTTCAGAAAACACCTGTGCCTCCACCAGGCCCATCCTAACACTCACCATGCCTTGCTCAGGCCCGCTCACCCACCCAGAAAACAGCTTTTGACCCAAAACAGCACCCATTCTTCTCACCTTCATGCCATCAGCCCCACGGTATACAGCCGTGCAGCCCTGGTAAGGACACTTGTAGATAGTGGGAAGCTCCTCCCTGCAAGGCAGAGCACACATGGAACTGCCACCCTGACAGTCAGGCATCCTCACAATGCAAGAAGCAGCTCCCACCTCACCTCTCACAGCGCAGCTGCTTCTTCCATCCAGGCTTAGGCCCAGGCTTCCTTCGAATTTTTGGCTCTGCAGCTTTCCTGGCTTCTTTGCTTTCTTGCTTCTTACCAGAGACTCTGACAAAAAAAAAAAAAAAAGATGTGCCCCAGACAATGACATTTCTGATCTAGTAAATGAATCTCACCTGCTCTCTTCAAACACCAATAGTTTTTCCTCAAGCTTCAGTGATTGAGATGTTTCTGGGAGAACTAGTTAACCCTAATTTTTTTTTTTCCTGGTCTGGTTTTAGGGCTTGAACTCAGGGCCTGGGCACTGTCCCTGAGCCTCTTTGTGCTCAAGGCTAGCACTCTACCACTTGACCCACAATGTCACTTCCAGCCTTTTCTGTGTATGTGAAACTAAGGAATTGAACCCAGGGCTAGGCAAGCACTCTACCACCAAGCCACATTCCCAGCCCCTCCCCCCCGTTATTTTTTAGCCACCAAAGGCAGCATAACTCTGGGATGCTGAGCAGCTGCCTCAGGAAGGTGTACGACCCAGATGAGATAGCAGAGGGTAGTGGCACAGAAGCCTCTTGTTACCACTTATATTTTCAAAGCTGAAGCCTATTTGAATCACCTGCCTCCAAACAATCTGAAAACGGGTGGAACAGGTAGCTTAAAGAATCAGTCCCTTTTCCAGATGACCTCGTTCGTGTTAGAAATCAGCATGGCCTCTCTGAGGCCTGAGACCCTAACAAAAGCCAAGTCCATGTCTCCAGCTCCAAACTATATTCTTACATACTAACTGAACAATTTAACAAGGAAGTTGAGAAAACATTTCTAATTGTATCAAAAAGATACTGAGCTTTGAGCTTATAGAGGTGACTCTGTTGGCAGAGTGCCAACCAATGAGCAAAAGCATCAGGTACTGAGTTTGAGTCCTGAGGGTCTTGGACAAAAAAGAAAATACTTAGCTGGCAAAGTGATACATATGACATTATCTATTCAGAAAGCTTAGGCAATGGTACCACTTGAGCCCACACCCATGAGACTTCATTTTTTTGTCAGTTGTAGGGCTTTTACTTGGAGCCTGGGTGCTGTCCCTAAGCCCTTTTGCTCAAGGCTACCACTGAACCACAAAGCCACCTTTGGTTTTCTGGTGAGCCACTAGTGTCAGCGAGAAATGCACTCTACCTAACTCATGTAACTGCAAACCCTCTGTACATCACCTTTAAAATAATTTTAAAAATATATTAAAAAATAAAACCATTACTTTCAGGGCTGGAGGTGTAAATGACTTGTCTTCATAGGCCTATGGTTGATTTCGATCCCTCAGAAATGAAAAAAATCAATACATAACACCAAGTTATCCAGTGTTTGGAATTAAACCCCAGCGTTTGGAGGATTCCAGCCCTTCCCCTCAAACCATAAAAACACTTAGAAACAAAAGTAACTACCTAACAACTGGGTGCCAGTGGCTCATATTTATAGTCATAGGTACTCAGGAGGTCTCAGTCTGGAGGATCATGGTTTAAAGCAAGCCTGGGCAGGAAGCCCAGTGCTACTTCCTGCTTTTTCTGTGTATGTGGTGCTAAGGAATCAAACTCAGGGCTTCATTCATGCCAGGCAAGCACTCTTATCACTAAGCCACACTCCCAGCCCCCCTATAAAATGTCTTTGATAACAAGCAGGCTCCTTTCTTCCTCTGTCTGGAATCACTGTGCCCAGTGTATCAGTGATGGGTCATTCCTTCTCACCCCAAACCACTGGCTTCTTGAGCAGGAACCTACACAGAGCACATAGTCTCCATGCTGTGTCCCACCAGTGAACACCACTAACCCGATTGTCCTCTCCTGGCTTGGGTGTTTTCTGGATGGAACCAGTATATCTGGTCACACTCAGCTTTTAGGGAGGACCCAGCCAAACAACTCTGTCTAAAGACTGAGGAAGACTGAAGGGGTAAAAATGTTGATTAGACACTTGGGCCAGGAGCTGCTTGGGTTCCTGTCCTCACTGTGGATGGGTCTGACACTGTAAACCTGAGGGGTCAAGTAGTCTCCAAATCAGTGCACAAAGTCGTCAGCAGAGGGCTCTGTCTACTGCCACCTGGCTCTACTACTTGTAGAGTCCTGTTTCCACAATTGCCCCTCACAAGAGAAACATGTTTACACCTGGAGTCCTGATGGGCTGTGACAGCACAGCAGAGCATGCTGTGCCCATCTGCATAGCAGGTGTCCAGCAGATCAACCCCTACCTGTCTGCCCTCCTACCCTGGCCCTGGCCC
Organism: Perognathus longimembris pacificus; assembly: GCF_023159225.1. Taxonomy (NCBI): domain Eukaryota; kingdom Metazoa; phylum Chordata; class Mammalia; order Rodentia; family Heteromyidae; genus Perognathus; species Perognathus longimembris. The sequence continues at coordinate 380,728 of NC_063170.1, forward strand.
CTACACCAGTGGCTTCATACCTGCTGGGCACAAAGCTATACTGAAAGATTCCAAGGTGTAACCAAGAAGGGAAGAGAAGTTTCCTTGTGGCAGCCCATGCCTTAGTGTAAGGATCATTAGACACACAGGAACACTGGATCAGTCCTACATTCTGGTTCTGTTCTTTCCCCATGCCTCCTAATTTCTTTCCGTAATGAATGTCAGAACTTGGGGCTGGAAATATGGCCTAGTGGCAAGAGCGCTTGCCTCGTATACATGAAGCCCTGGGTTCGATTCCCAAGCACCACATATATAGAAAATGGCCAGAAGTGGTGCTGTGGCTCAAGCAGCAGAGTGCTAGCCTTGAGCAAAAAGAAGCCAGGGACAGTGCTCAGGCCCTGAGTCCAAGGGCCAGGACTGGAAAAAAACAAATGTCAGAACTTCCACAAAAAAGGGGGGGCCTTTGGAAATACATTCCAAGTGCAAATGAAAACAGCATAAAGCACCCCAGTGAAAGCTGTTGGTGAATAGGAAGGTGGGGAGGGTATAACCTAACAGGAGGGGGTTGGGCTAATGAGGATAGCGAATATGGTTGAATTGTTTGAAACTATGAAAATAGTTGAAACAATGAAACCAGTTGAAATTGTTTGGGGAAGAAGGAGTGACAGAGGGGGACAGATTGATTGGAATATATATTGTAAACATGTATGGAAAGGTAGCAATGAAATCCTCTCCCCCATCACCCTCTCATAACAAATATAAACTGATGTAACACAAAATAAAAAGCACCTAGCACTGGTGGCTCACGTCTGTAATCCTAGCTACTCAGGAGGCTGAGATCTGATGATTCCATTTCATAGTCAGCCTGGGTGAGAAAAGTCCAGGAGGCTCTGATTTCCAGATAACCACAAAAACGTCAAATGCCAGTGCTGGTGGCTCACGACTGTAATCCTAGCTACTCAGGAGGCTGAGATCTAGGCTCAAGTGGCAGAGCACTAGCCTTGAACACAAAAGGTTAGGAAAAGTGCTCAGACCCAGAGTTCAAGCTCCAGGACAGGAAAAAAAAAAAAAAAAAAAGCTTTTATTCTCAACGTTTTTGTGAAGTTTTCTTGGCTGAAGGACAAACCTGAGGAGACCTCTTGCTCCATAGAGCATATTAGGTGTGTGGATACTCCTGGGACAGGGGTGGGGGGAAAAAAGGGACCCAAGAGAAACCAGTCGTTGAAACCAACCATTGAAAAGAGAAGGTCAAAGCAAGAGTGAGAGGCATTCAACAAGGACATGGACCACAGCTGCCTGGCCATAGAAATAAGTACAGTGTTAGAAGCTAACAGGCTAGGTCCCTGAAGACCTAGAGGGGACATGGTCTAGGCTAGCAGAAAGAACAGAAGGGGGCAGGACCTGTAGAAGGACCATGAAGGTACTCCTGGAATACCCTGTTGGTGAGGACTGCCTACCTCCTGACAACACACTCAGATCAGGTCCCCAAACCACCAGAAGAAAGTGATGAGCACAGGGGAATTCTTCCACTGACTCATCAGTCCACCTGGCTTTTCCACCTAGCCTGGCTCACTAAAAAGCCTGGCCCAAAGGAGAAACAGGAAGCTGGTCAGTAAGTGGGGTCTCCATGCCCCGACCCCATGGCCACCATGTACAGACTGATGCCACCCTCAGGGCCCAAGTACTTGATGCAGGGCTGTACCCTTACTTCTTTTCTGGATAAGGCTCAAAGGACTCATCTGAGGACTGTGTGTTCTGCTTCTTGTCAGTTTCATCTTCACTCAGGAAGTCTCTAGGAGAGATGAGAGAGCCTTCAGTAGAGCCTTTGCCTGGGGTGCATGCAGACCTAAGCAGGTCTTCCTGTCTGAAGATACCCCACAGATCCCGCAGCCCGTAAATCCCATCCCAGAGCTTCACTTCTTAAGAAGTCTAAAACCCACAAATTCCCAATCCATTTCCTAATAGGCAGGGCAAACTGTGCGGGGGGTGGGGGGAGGAGGGGGGAGGGGAAGTGTCACTGAAATCAAACAACTAGCAATCCCCCCATAAGCAAACATTCCTAGGGCTAGCACTTTAATTCAGAAAGGGCCTTCCTGAGGGGCCCAGAGAACATGGAGGCTGAGCCTTCTGGCAGGTGTACTCCCATGTCTCCCGATAATCATGAACTCGAGCTGACAGGCTGTCAGCCATTTCAAAGTTCACAAAGGCAAGAAAACAACCTGTGACCTTCACCCTTAAATATGAATCACTATTTGGCTCTGTTAGCAAACACAGCCAGACGAGAAAGAACAGGGTCTTCCCCACAGGTCATCAGCACCTGGACAGTGCTCCCAGTCTAAAAGCAGCCAGTCACACCTGCCTCTCACAGGAGTTACAACTCCCAATGTGGATGAGGGTTCATCTGTGTTCCACTTGAGCCAATGGGGCAGGCAGCTCTGGACTGAGCTGGCAGACCCTGCTGTGCCCTTCTAGAACAGTCTTTTCTCTGCCCCTTCAGCATAGAGCCTCTGCTTCTAGTTCAGTATCACCATCCCAAGGGGCCAGAATCTGAGGTCCTATGTTCTAGTGACATCTGGAGTTGGCACAAAACTAAGGCCTTTAAGGAACAAATGCATAAGCAATAGCAGAGGACCAAGCCTGGGGCAGGTCAGACAAGCAACTCCACACTGCTCTTCCAGAATCAACACTGCTTTCCTGTAGTACAGTTCTGCTGCTCAGGAAGTAGAAGCCCAGTAAGGAGCCAGACACCTTGAACTCTCAGGCCACCACTCTACTCCTCTCCTCAGAGGGAGGGAAAGCCAGTCTGCAGCAGCTCTAGGGTAGCTGAGTCTGGTTTTTGAAGAAGAAATTTTAGGCTTTTTAAACCCACTCTTGTCTCACCCCTCAGAAAGGTCACTGAACTCGTCTTTTACCCGATCATCCGAGGTTGGAGATGGAACCTGCTTCTCACCCAGTTGCCCTGGGAAACAAAGAACAGACTCTGGTCACTAACGCCAAACACAGAAAGAGTCTCACCTGCAAGGGGGCACTATTCTTGTCTAATGACATTCTTTTTCACAAGGGAGCCCTGGGATGCTCTGGCCTCAATTGCCCCCTTCCCCTACTTGCAGCCCTTACTCTTGCTAAGGCAGCTTCATGTCCAAAAGTCCAGGTAGTAGCATCATGGGCCAGCAAATCTGGCCCCTCCCAGAAGCACCAGGGGTGGAGTCTTGGCCCCACAGAGGGGCCCTGTTTGCCCTCAGCAAGTCAGCAAAAGAGGTTGCCTCACTGGCCCACACCCCATGTCCTACAGACAAGAGTCCCATTCTCCTTCCTTCAGTCCTCTCAGCCCACGAGAACAATCAGTGCCCTCTGCCCTAAGCACAGGCTCAGAGGAAGACTAGACACTGGACAGGCACATCTCTTCAGGCACTGGAGACACAGGGGCCTGGTTGTGAATGAACAAGAACTTAAGCCAGACTGGTGGCTCATCCTTGCTCTCTGCTGTCAAGGGCAGATGCAGTGAGCACTCAGGATCGCCCCCTGCCTTCTTCCACCAGCTCCCTTTATTTACCACACCATGACTATGAGGCCCAGATGCCTTTCTGCAGGATGTGCCACCTAACTCAAGGCAGGACTCCAGGCAGGGCACTGGAGGCTCACACCTACAGTCCTAGCAACTCAAGGAGGCTGAGATCTGAAGATCATGGTTTGAGGCTGTCCCAGCTAGAAGTCTATGAGATTTGTCTTCCACTAACCACCAAAAAACTAGAAGTTGGAACTATGGCTTGAGACCACCAAAAAATGAAGTTGAAACTGTGGCTCAAGTGGTAGAGAGCCAGTCTTAAGCAAAAGAAAAAAACCAAGTGAGAACTCAAGGTCTTGAGTTAAAGACTCAGTACTGGCACAAAAAAAAAAAAAAAAAAAGAGAGAAAGAAAGAAAAAGAAATAGGAGTCTAGGTCTATAATAGGCCAAAGAGGCCTCCTACCTGGAGCCTCACTGGGGGCCAGGCTTGGCTGAGACTGGGAGCCTGGCTCAGGTCCCAAAGAGTTGCCATCTGAAGGTGTTGGGGCCATATCCAGGGCGGGCAGCATTTTGGTCTCAGCCCCAACTGTAGTTCCTCTGCCTTGGCAAACCTGAGAGGCAGCCCCAGTGGGGTTAGACTCCAAGTCCTGGGCTAGCCGTGGTGCCGTCTCCTTGTCCCTCACCCTCTTGACTGCCAGTGCACTGTCCAGCAAGGGGGCTCTGCAGCTTGCGTCCATGTCCATGGTGTACTCATGGCCCTGACCACAGCCCCACACTGTCTGGATGATGCCGAAGTACTCTGAGGTCAGTGTCCCCCGGAGGCTGGGTAGGGCCCTGCAGTTGGCCGCGTGTTCGTGCACCCACCCCACTAAGCCGTGTAGGCAGTGGGGGCTCAAAGTGATCAGATCAACTGAGGAGAGTCAACAGAGATATCAGCCCCAAGGCTGGCCAACACCCAACCCAGATTGCAGAGCCCACCATGGCACCAGGGGTGGACTCACCCAAACACGCTTCCTCCTCTGCAACTGTGGGGGGCCGAGCACCAATCCTGAAAGAATTTATGTGTCCATGAGCAGTCCTGTAACCTGAGCCTACAGGACTCCCTGATAGGAGCCTCTGAAGTCTCAATCTTTCCCAGATGCCTCTCTCCAAGTAACTCGCTAGGACAGCTGTCCTCTTGTTTTTGTTTTTTTTTGTCAGTCCTGGGGCTTGGACTCAGGGCCTGAGCACTGTCCCTGGCTTCTTTTTGCTCAAGGCAAGCACTCTGCCACTTAAGCCACAGCACCACTTCTGGCTTTTTCTATATATGTGTTGCTGAGGAATCGAACCCAGGGCTTCATGTACAGGAGGCAAGCACTTTTGCCACTAGGCTGCACTCCCAGCCCCTGTCCTCTCCTCTTATAATGACTGGTTCCTGTCCTTAGATCTGTGCAAACCTTGCTACCACAGCACCCCTGTTCATCTCACAGCAGTACTGTGGCGTTCACACTAGCTTTTGTAGGAACAGGCATGGCTCATCCACCCGCCACTAGCATACTTCCTGTCCTACAACAGCAGACAGGACAAGGGCTTCTGGACCCCTGAAAAATCCCAAGTAATAGAACAAGAGCCTACTTTGAACAAGGGTTCCGCTGGCCAGATGGGGAGGCGTTGACTCTCTGCAGGAAGGACCTGAGAAGGCTGTGGCACTGGTAGAACTGGGAGTAGCAGTTCTTGCAGACAAACTGAGGCAGGGCTGGGTCCTGGTACACAGCCACACCCAGCAGGCACTGGAAGTCCCTGATGAAGACACGCTCCCCAGAGGATGGTCTCTCTGAGCTATCCCCTGGCGCCCTGCCAGAGATGCTTCGCAGGCTCCGTGCAGAAAACTTTCCATGGCAGAGGCGACAGTGCCCCATGGTAAGAGCCCGGCTTGCTCCTGGGCCAAGCAGCAGATGGGAGGGTCAGAGAGCAAGGCTGGCTGTGACAAGCCTGAGACCCACACTCCCAGCTATCTTCCCCAGGCCTAGAAGGGAGCAGGGCTTTCTTGGGACCTCCCCAAAGCACTAGCAGCCAGGCTAGAAGGATCTCATTCAATAGAGAGCCACTAGATAAGAAATCTTCCAGAAACAAAACAAAACAAAAAAACAACTTTGAGATAAGATTTTAATAAGTAGCCTAATTGGCCTTGAATACCATCCTCCTGCCTCAGTCTCCTGAGTGCTGGGACTACCAGCACAGGCCCAGGCTCCTTTCAAAGAATTCTCAATGCCTCGGGCATGGAGACAGAACTTCATTTCTGCTCTCATTCCAAGGCAGAAATGAAGGAGTAGTGCCATGCAAGGCCTTCAGGGAAACAACTTCCTAACTGCCCATTCCTAGGGGTCCAAATTTTAGACAAAGTCACCTGGTTGCATGCCCCCAGGGGGACTAAAGGGCAGTGCTTGGGAAGGTGTCTTCAGATGGGTAGAAGACATGACACAGATGCAAAGTTCACTGATGCCATTACCCCACCCACCACTGCTTACACACTCACCAACAGCCAGGCCCATAACAAGCAAGGCAGACAACCTAGGCATCACCACATTTTGGGATCTAACAGGTAACTGAAGTTCTGAGAAGTTAAGCGAATATCTCAAGGTAACACTGCTCAAAGAAAGCAGGATTGAAGGCAGACCTGCCTTGCTTCTAAACTTCAGCGAACTTGGGAGACCGCGCACCAAAGGGTGCTGTCTTGCCAAAGGTCACTGCAGCAAGCGAGAAGGCCCTGGCCCTTCCGAGCTGGAAGGCCTGGTCTGCTGCGTCCCAACCTACGCCTTGACCAGGAGACTAAGCTGCTGAGGGCCGGTGGGGGTGGGCGGTGGCACCCGCCCCGGGGACCCGCCCGTAGCCAGGGCCACCACCCACTACCTGGTCCCGCTCGCGCTGGGCCCTAGAACCCGCCGGACGCACCTGCCTCGTCCGCGCCGTCCTCGCCCGCGTCCCCGCAGGCCCGCGCCAACGCCACCGAGACGGCGGCCCCGTCCACGCTCGGCCCGCCGCTGCGGGAGGGGCGACCTCGAACTCGGCCGCCGCCCGAGCCCCCGCGCTGCCGGCTCGCCCCAGGCGACAGGAAGCGGCCGAGCCGGTCCCGCTTCATGAGGCGGCCGTAGCTGGAGCCCGGCCCGGCAGTTGGGTTCGAGTCTGAGTCTACTCGGCCCGTCCCGGTTTGGCTCCGCTCCTTCAGCTCCGCGGCGCCCGGCCCCGGCCCTGCCCGGGCCCTGCCTCCGGTCCACTCGGCCCCGCCTCTCGGCCCCACTCGCCCAGGCTTCGCGGCGCGTTGGGCCGCGCTGACCGCGCTCGGAGCCGGACGATAGGCGAAGGGCGGCGGACCGAGGCTAGACCCCCGACGCCGGCGAGCCCCGGAGCTGTGGGCTGGCCTCGGGCGGGGGTTGGGGCCCGGCGCCGGCGCCGGTTGGGGCGCCCTCACAACTCGCGGCGAGTCCGCGGCGGAGGAGCGGCCACAGACAGAGAGGCGCCGGCCGCCGCACTCCGCCGCTCCAGGCAAGAACGCGAGGCAGTTCTTTCCGCCTATCGCCGCGCTCGTACGCGGAGAAGCCCGCCCCCAGCGGCCTTCAGGCCACGCCCGGCCCGGCCACTCGCGGGCGGAAGTCCCTCGCCGAGGCCTCCGGAAGGGTGTCTAGGCCCCTTCCGGAAGTCCACCGCCTCGGCGGCTCCGGCTAACCTGGCGCACCGCGTTCCCTCTGGCGACCGCCGGCCCCGCCCCACGCCGTCGCCTCCCCTCGCCGCGCCATGGCTGCTGCGGCCGGGGACGGCGCGGCCAAGCCGCTGCAGAGCGCCATGAAGCTGGCCAACGGGGCCATCGAGCTGGACACCGGCAACCGGCCCCGGGTGAGACGGGGGGGATGGGGGGGCGGCACCGCAGCGGCCTCGAGAGGAACCCGGTGCCGCGGTGGGGACGGGCGGGGGCTGGCGGCCGCGCGCGGCGGCCCGGGACCGGCCCGGAGCTCCCGGGAGGACGGCGGCCCGCGCGGAGCCGACCTCGGCACCGCCTGCACCTTGCTGCCGGGCTCAGTTTTGCCGTCTGTGCTGAGAGTCTGGGGATGGGAGCCGAGGCTCTGTTGGTAAGGGGAGGTCGAGAGGCCGCCGGGGCAGCCCTCCACGGCGGATGCGAGGGATAATTCTGTGTCCACGTAGGTTTTTCTAGGCAGAGACTAGGTTTAATCAGAGAACTAACTCAGGAACGGCCGAGTGCCCGTTCATTCACGATGCAGCTGTTTGCAGTCGCCTTCAGCGGCCCTCTGAAAAGAAACGTCGGAAGGGGAGGGGTGCGACCTGTCACTAGGAGTTCCGGTGGATGCAATGGATGACCACCAGGTAGAAAAGGTGGCCTAACCACCCAAGGAGGGCAGGAGTCTGCGTGTACCTGGAAGAAGCATCTTACCTAGTTCGCCAAGTTGGTTTTTGAGGGCAGCATCAGAAACCTTGCCTAAAGCTGACTTTATCTTTATCTCTGAAGTACAGACGTAAAAGATGGGTAATTCAACAACACACACAACATGCCATGGTACCTGCAGCTCTGATTTCTAAAGGGCCAATTTGAGTATTCTCGGCTTCTGTGTACACTAGAAATTCTTACTCTGGGACTTGGAGTAAGGGATTTCCCAGACCCAATGGCAAAAAGTAAGAGTATTGCCAGGAGCCAGACAGTGGCTCACACCTGTAATCCTAGCTACTCAGGAGGCTGAGATCTGAGGATCACCGTTCAAAGCCACTCCAGGTAGAAAAGTCCTGAGATTCTCATCTCCAATAAACTATTCAGAAAAAGCCAGAAGTGGTGTTATGGCTCAAGCAGTAGGGTGCTAGCATTGAGCACAAAGAGGCTCAGAGAACAGCATCCAGGCACTGAGTTCAAGCCCCAGGACCAGAAAGAAAAACAAAGACTATGATTTGCACCCTCACTCCCTCTCTAGCCTCCAAGGAAATACTTTTCTTAATTAACCCATGTAGTGAATGTTCTTTGAGTTGCATAGGCAGGAAACTTGTTGTACAAAGTGATAAATGACAACAACCACTGGTTATGCCTCCCCAGGCCCCTAGAATGAAGTGCAGTTCCTTCCCATGCTCGAGAGAAAGGCCATAAGAGAGACATGCCCAGCTAAATCCAGTGCAGATGTTGTAGGAAGTTCTCTGACTTTGGTACTTCCATCTTTTCCTTTTTCTGTCCCAGGCAGACTACCACTGAGCAGGGGGTGTGCAGGGGGGACTATCAGCCAAACAACTAACCAATGCATCCTAAAAGTCCTTTAGAAACTGAGCACTGCTGTTCTGTGTTTTCCACAAGGGTACCAGGCCAGCATGATGCAGTTACTCTTACTTCTGCTGTCCTGACCCCTGCCGTTCTATTCCCTGGATGCAGGAAGCATACATGGAGTACCTGAGGAGCATCCACTACATCTCCCAGGTGTTACTGGAGGAAGTAGAGACAACTAGAGGTGGGCTCTCACGTTTGCTACTCTTCTCATAAGATCAAATGGTGGGCATATTGGCCCATAATTGGTTCTAGGCCTGAGGGGGGACGGTCTCCTTTAACTTTCCAGCCTGGTGGAAAAGGTATGACATAGTACCATTGAGTGACTGGTGCGGGGCAAGACAATGGCTCAAAGCAAGGAGGACTGAGCTACACATGTATGGGAGCATTCCCTTTAGAGAGATCTGCAAAGCCCTGCAAAGGAAGCAGGTATGACAGGGCTCTACACCTTGGGTGGAGCTAGCGTTGTTCCAGTGTGGAGGGAAACTCATAGAGGCTTTGAGCTTTGTAGGAGTGGTCAGCATAGGAGCTAAGATGTGGAGAGACTGTGGTGAGGACAGCAAGCTGAACAACCTAGAGTGAAGCCAGTCAGACTTGATTTGAAGCTTCTGGAGACAGGGCTGCTCTGGGCAGATGGCAAGGCTGAAGCAGATCATGTAAGAAGAACAGTGGGAGACATCCCACTGTGACCTGTTAAATCTGAGGAACAAGCAACCCACTGGAGAATAGCTAGTGGTCATCCCTGATCCACAGAGGCAAATGAGATCAGCTGAGCTCTAGCACTCCAGGATTGAGACATTGGGATAAAGGGCTGGCAGGGAGACCCCCAAGGAAATGTGACATCTCAGAGGACAGAGAAACCTGAGTAGCCTGCCATCTTTGGCAAGGTAAGGATGAGTAAGGACAGTTTTAGGAAGAGTTGAGGAGCTGGAAAAGATATGAAATGAAGGGGAAACAGGGTCTTCAGTAGTTTTTTGTTGTTTTTTGTTTTGGCCAGTCCTAGGTCTTGGACTCAGGGGCTGAGCACTGTCCCTGGCTTCTTTTTGCTCAAGGCTAACACTCTACCACGTGAGCCACAGCGCCATTTTTGGCTTTTTCTATATATGTGGTGCTGAGGAATCGAACCCAGGGCTTCATGCATATGAGGCTAGCACTCTACCACTAGGCCATATTCCCAGCCCGGAAATAGGGTCTGTAAGGAGAGAATGTAAGCCCAGAGCTGGGACTGACAAGCCCCAGGGTGTAAGCTGTATCTACCAGAAGAAGCGGTCCCATGGAGGGAAGGAGTAATACGGGTGCCTCTAGGTAGAGGGTCTTGACATTAATACTTGCAGAAAGGTAGATCTTTGACATAAACATGACCACTTCTAAAGGTGCTATGGTTGCAGACAGGTCTAATGAGGGGGTGCAGGTCCCTGATGCTTAGGCACAACTAGGCACAAGGCTCAGTGTAATGCTGAGCTGGCCAAGCCCAGGCATGCACATGGTCCTGAGCCCGACTGAGCCCATGGTCAGAGATGAATTAAGAGTGGCTTGCGATTAGCGATGAAGCATTTTAAAGGGGAGGTTATTTGAAGCCTCTAATTTGATTATTGGGAGGATTTTCATGCTTTCTTTCATATTTATTACCATCATACCAGTTCAAACTATTTTACGGTCTCATACATTATATTAGCATTTTGTATTTTGATGGAAATTGTTACAGAATTTAAAGATTTGGTGAAATAAGATGTAGAAGATTTTTTGTAGCAAGTTTCTGGTAAAAGGTTTTTTTGCTGGTCTCAGATTCTTTTTTTTTTTTGGTCTCAGATTCTTGCTGCACTATTTTCTTTTCTAATATTTATTCCAGTTACTCTAATTCAGAAGCATTCTGTTCAAGTAACAGCAGCACTTGTGAAAGGAAAAAAAATGCACATGTTCTTAGTAGATTACTAAATTTGTACAAGTTAATTAGGATTTTAGCCATCAGTAAGTTTGAGAAGGGAAATTTATTTGTGTGTATGGCATTAGAAATGCTTCCAAAAGATCAAGTTTTTTGTTTTTGCTTATCCTGAATGTAGATGGAGAAATCAGAAACAACCTCAGTATAGGAAATGCCATTTTGAACAGTTTGGGTCTTCAAGAGAAAGCCAATCTCAGGCCAAGGGGGGAAATGAGGTGAAATTGTATCAACCTTTCTGTCCTTCCCCCAATAAAAAGAAAATTAACACACTAAAAAAACAAACAAAAAAAAAAAGAGTGGCTTGCCCAGCTTTCCACTTCCTTGTCATTCTTACCTCAGCAACTATCTGATTCCTGGTAAATCTGATTGTAATCAGCCCTCTTGTCCCTTCTTCAGAAGCTGGGGAAACTGTGCTTCCTGACACATCAAAGATGCTGAAACTGGCAGAGCAGTGTCTGGAGAGGGCTCAGTCAACAGCTGCCAAGCTTGGTGGGTTTCCAGAGAAGGGGTTTTCCCAGGCACCCCCAGCCAGCATCTGCTTTGTCAAATAGGGAGCAGCCTGCTGACCCCTGTCTGATGTGGTTTTTAGGGAAAATGCACTTGAAGCCAGCCATGCCCATGGCTCCTCCAGCCCCCTTGCCCACCAGCCGCCACCGCCGGGTGTGTTCGGATGAAGGAGGGAAGCTTTCTCCTTTCCTGCCACCAGAGATCTTCCAGAAGCTGCAGGTGGCAGAATCACAGACCTCTAAGAAGTAAGATGGGCCAAGTGGGAGATGTTTTGAGCCTGGGACTGGGTGTAGTGGTAAAGCAGAGTGAGATCCCACAGGGAGCTTGGTTACAGAGGGTCCCAGGGTAGAAGCACCATTTCTCCTGGAGGAAGCAAGTGCAAGTCCTCTTAGGAAGAAAGTACATTCCTCTCTCTTTGAATTAATATTTGCACAGGATCAAACAGAGCCAAACAGAAAAGGAAACAAGTAATGAGGAAATGATAATAGAAACAGACTTACAAAGTCTCTACATAACTAAGCATAGATTAAACGACTCTGTGTTTAGAAATAACAGTTTGAAAGTACTTGAAGAAGAAAGTATAAAGTTGCCAGCTGCTGGTGGCTCATGCCTATAATCCTACCTACTCAAGAGCCTGCTGAGATCTGAGAACTGCAGTTTGAAGCCAGCCAGGCAGACAGATCTTTGAGAGGTGTCTTTCCAATTAACTAGCAAAAAACCGAAAGTGAAGGTGTGGCTCAAATGGTAGGTGGGAAGCCTTGAGTTGAAAAAAGCTGAGCCAGAGGGCTGGGAGTGTGGCTTAGCAGTAGAGTCCTTGTCTAGCATGCATGAAGCCCTGGGTTTAATTCCTCAGCACCACATACACAGAAAAGCCGGAAGTGGGCACTGTGGCTCAAGTGGTAGAGTGCTAGCCTTGAGCAAAAAGAAGCCCAGAACTTGGACGCAGGCTCTGAGTCCAAGCCCTAGGACTGGCAAAAAAAAAAAAAAAAAAAGCTAAGCAAGAGCAAAGAGGGGAGGGGAGAGGAGAACCAAGTAGAAATGAAACTACACAATGACGAAAGTATTTTTTTTAAAAGAGTTGGGAATAAAAATAAATTATATTTTCTAGTGAAAGTCTGAACAGACAACAAAAACGAATGGATAGGCCAGACTTATCCTGGCATATTCCTATAATGCCAGTGTAAATTTGAGGCCAGTCTTATCTATTTTCTTTCTTTAAAAAAATATATATGTATATATATATATGGAGAGAGAGAGAGGGGGAAAGAGAGAGAGAATGAATATATAACAGTAAAGCAAACACAGCTGAAAAAGGAATAAATTGGTAAAGGTCAATGTATATCCAGGAGACGTGACAGAAACAATACTAAAAACAAGAAAGTTAGAATAGCCGGGGATATGGCCTAGTGGCAGAGTGCCTGCCTCATATACATGAGGCCCTGGGTTCGATTCCCTAGCACCACATATACAGAAAATGGCCAGAAGTGGCGCTGTGGCTCAAGTGGCAGAGTGCTAGCCTTGAGCAAAAAGAAGCCAGGGACAGTGCTCAGGCCCAGAGTCCAAGCCCCAGGACTGGCCAAAAAAAAAAAAAGAAAGAAAGAAAGTTAGAATACCTAACAATGTTTCTTAGAGTTCTAGATTGGAGAAAGGCATTATTTGAAAACAAAAGTTTTCTAGAACTAACAAAAGATAACAAGATACAGATGTTAGAAGCTCAGTGAACACAGTGCAGATGAACCTAGGGCCCTTTTCCTGCCCCAGTCAGTGCCTACATCTGCCTGGCTCTTAGACTTGGGCCTCAGGGCTGGGAAGAAATTTCAACTTCAGGATGGACTCTCCCTTCTTAGTCTTGCTTCTCTCCACCCCATCTTCTCCATGATCCCCGAAGCAGGGAGATGAAGAGGCATGATGCTATTATACCTTGCCAAGTGAACACATTTTACTTGAAAACTTGTGGGTAGCAGACAAATCTCACTGTTGACTTATGCAGAGCTCCATGCTGCTGCAACAGATATTTGGCTGATTTTCATAAAAGTCCAGATGACCAGTTCCTCTTGAGTCAAGAGTCCTGAAAAGGACTGGGAACATGGCCTAGTGGCAAGAGTGCTTGCCTCTTATACATGAAGCCGTGGGTTCAATTCCCCAGCACCACATATATAGAAAATGGCCAGAAGTGACACTGTGGCTCAAGTGGAAGAGTGCTAGCCATGAGCAAAGAGAAGCCAGGGAGGGTGCTCAGGTCCTGAGTCCAAGCCCAGGACTGGAAAAAAAAAAATACCAAGGCCCATATTTCAGCTGATTAGAAACGACAGTACTTCTTGATCACTCAGACAACCCTGCCCATTCTTTCCTTCTGGTCTGAAAGCGAGGTCAGGAAGGAAAGGTGCATCTTTTCCTCACCTGAAAAGAAAGTTTTCAGAGCACTTCCGGGCTCCCAGGGTATGGATGGCAGCTTGTCACTATTACCAGGGAGCTGACACCACTGGAAGAGGCCTCTCTGCAAAACCAGAAGCTGAAGGCCACATACGAGGCTAGGATGGCCCGTCTGGACCCCAGCCAGGCAATGCAGAAGACTTCACTGGTGAGTGGCACTAAAGATGCACTTGGCATTAGTTGGGGGAGGGGGAACCCAGAGGTAGGTTAAAAGTGGGGCTTACATCTGCCTTCTTCCTAGACCCTGTCTCTTCAGCGGCAAATGATGGAGAATCTGGTGATCGCCAAAGCCCGGGAGGAAACAGCATCCTTGAGTAGAGCTCACAGTGGGAGAGATTGCAGAGCTGGGAGTGGAGAAGTGGGTAGAGGGAGAGGAGAGCTGTGTGCCAGGTTCAGTGTGGGACTGAGCACCCTTCCAGCTCTGGAGAAGCATGTCCTCAGGGAGACATGGCCTCTGCATAAGCTGCCTTCCACCCTCCCTAGCACCAAGAAGCTCCTCTCCATCCTCCAAATTGCCTGAGATTTGCTTCTCCCAGTCACATTCCCTGAGTTGGTTTCTGTCCTTCTGGCTTTGCCCACTGCTAGGCTACATCTTTAGAGGGCAAGCAGAGCATCAACTGCCTGGGGACCCCAGAATATCTAGGGTATGGGTAGGTGTGGAGCATATAAGGGATGGGGAAGGACAGCCCACTTATGTCAGACACTGCCAGCCCTTGACTCTGCCATCTCAGCTACAGCGGAAGATGGAGGAGCGCCGCCTCCGGCTCCAGGAGGCTGCCAACAGGTGTGTTTCTCTTTGCCTCACAGGCCAAGGCGGGAAGCCCAGTGGCAGAGGTTCCCTGTGTCCACAGGTCCAGCACTGGGGCCTCCAGCTTGTCTGTGTTCCTACTCAGGCGGTTCTGCAGTCAGGTTGCTCTGACTCCGGAGGAGCGGGAACAGCGGGCCCTCTATGCAGCTATCCTGGAGTATGAGCAAGACCATGTGAGTCCTGCTGGTCCCAGCAGGGTGGTGGCAGAGCCAGGGTCACCTGAGTCTGCAAGAGTTTGTCTACCCCACACCCCGAGGAAGTCCCCGGCACAAACCTTGCAGGGGTGAGGGTATCCATGGTGGGGGACCTACTTTGCTTTCCTCCAAGGCCCCCTGTCCTGCAGGACTGGCCAAAGCACTGGCGAGCCAAGCTCAAGAGAAGCCCAGGGGACCTGTCGCTGGTGACCAGCCTGGTCTCCCACCTGCTCAGGTACCCTGGGCCCCACAGACTCTATTCCCCAGCCTTGAGCTCCTTACCCTGATTATAGATGATACAGACAGAAAGAAAGTAGACTAATTAGGAAGGGGAGGGAGGAAGGTGTCAGAGACCACAGTCATCAGGGACAGCAGACCACAGGGGCAAGGATGTCACACACAGGGGCTTGTGCTGCTTATGCCTGGGCTGGCAACTCCAAAGGCCTTTGGCTGATGGCTTTTATTTGGCTTCTTTTAGCTTCCCAAGTTGAGGCAAGTTATACTTTGTGACATCCACTAACGAGAAACTGTAGGAGTCAGTTCTCCAAAACCTTTCATAGTGGGCCAACTTTATATAGACAGGTAGATGTCACAGATAAGGGCCAAAGGCTTAGAGGGCTGAGGCCACTATCAGGTACTGAGGACTGATTTCTCAGCCCTGAGGCCACAAGAAGTGATGACAGTCCTGCTCAATGCTGACAGCAGTCTCTATGGTGCATGCTCTGTTAGGGTAAGCATAGTGGGCAGGCAGTGGTGCATGCCTTCCTTTGTGGCCCCTTCAAGGTCTTTGCTGCATTTGCTCCTCTCCTTGCAGTCTTCCCGACCACCCAATTTCACAGCTCCTCAAGAAGCTCCAGTGTGCGGTGTACAGTGCTTTGTACTCCATTGTGAGCCAGACAGCCAGTGCTGCATCTGCTCCAGGCTGCTGCTCTCTGCCCCCAGAGACCGACAGATCACTGGCTCCGGGAAGCCGGCGACTCCGGTCTTCTCAGAGTCTTTACTGCATGCTGTCCCCACCAGAGCCTAGCACAGCCCCAAAGCCTCAGGATGAACCCCCTGCTACCCCCTCTATTCCCCAACTTCACCCTGGCCCCCTGGAGAGAGGGGCAGACAGCAGCTCAGCCAGGCCTCCATCACCCCTGGTGGATGCCTCATCCCGCCTGCCAGACAAGGACAGCTCTTTTGAGGATCTGGAACAGTTTTTGGCTTCATCTGAGAGGTGGGGCCGGGGCCCTGGGGGGCACCCCGAGCCACAGACCCCGGGAGCAAAGAGGGAACCCATGCTGGAGCAACTGAAGAACACAGTGAAGGACATACACAATGCCATCGGTGAGCCATAGCACTAGTACAAGAGCTGTAGCCACTGAGTCTGTCAGCTGGCAGGTGTAGCTTGCCAGTGCCCTACCCTCTGTCTACCTGTGAGGCCAAGCGCTCAGTCAGCAGAACAGGCCCTGGCCTGCCCTAGTCCCTCAGACAGTGGGTGGGTATGGGTGGATTGAGACAAGTGGAAGGACCAGACAGAATTTCCTCCTTACTGAGCCCAGATACTGCCTGTAGCTCAGCCAACCAGGCTGGCTTTGGGCTTGGAGCTTCTGGAGGCAGTGCAGGCCAAGGGCCTGTCTAGACATCCCCAGCTCTGCTTCTGGCAGACAGGCTACTCTCGCTGACCCTTCTGGCCTTCGAAAGCCTGAACACAGCTGCCTCCAAGGACCGCTGCCTAGCCTGCATCGAAGAGCCTTTCTTCTCCCCGCTGTGGCCCCTGCTGCTTGCCCTCTACAGGTATAGCCCCTAGCCCAAAGGACCACCCCAGTCCCCCAAAGGTCTCAGACATTCTAATTACCTTATGCTCTCTTTGGAGTTCCCGAAGTGTTTCCAGTTTACATGTGGACCTTATACACCTCTAAGTCCGGAGTCTTCAGCAGGGTAGCTCTCCTCATGACTGAGCTCCAGGGACCACCAGCCACGGCCCTGCATCTGGGGCAGTGTCTCCAAGATAGCTAAGCCTGTCTTCTCTCTACCCCCAGGAGAGTGTACTACTCACAGGAGGCCGCCCTGAGTAGGAGCATGGAGCTCTACAGGAATGCACCCCCTACCACCCTTGGCATCCCTACCAAGCTCCTCCCCCAGGACCCTGAGTCTAAGGGAGCCAGCACCTACCCCTACTTCACTGCAGCCCAGGAGCTGGGCCTGCTGGTCCTGGAAAGCTGCCCCCAGAAGAAGCTGGAATGTATTGGTGAGTGTGGCAAGTTTGATAGTCAGGGTCAGATAAAGACTCCCATCCTAGGAGGTGGCCTAGGGCCTGAAACCTTCCCCTGAGCTTCAGATCCCCTAGAGGAAAGTTGCCAGCTATCCAGCTATCCATGCACATCAGGAGGTGGGTGGGTACTGACAGGAGGGACAGAGCTGTCCAAGTCCCTGAGTGGGAGGAGCAGAAGGGGTTCCCCACACACTGGACCCCTTGGGTCTCCATGTCCCTCCTGGGTCTTCCTGTTGCACCTCCAGACCCCTGAAGCCACATTTCTGTGCCACAGTACGGACCCTGCGGGTCATCTGCATCTGTGCAGAAGACTACTGCCGAACCCAGGAGGCCAGGCCAGAGGCCGGACTCCAGCCCCACACGGCTGCCATGTGAGTCCCAGGAGGGCCAAGCGACAACTCTAGTAGGGAGAGCACTAGTATGTGTGTCCTGCTCTCAGAGGCCTGAGGAGAGCAGGCCTGGCTGAGGAGGACCCCAGTGGCCCTGCATCCTCGTGAGCATCCCTGGATCTTGTGATCAGCACAGTCTACTCCTGCCAAAGACCCTGGGCTCAGGCAGAGGCAGGGTTTCTGTCCCCATACCCATGCATTCCAGAGGGCAGGGCCAAGGTGTTTTTTAGGGACCAGGGTCCCTGGCTCATAGGATGATAAACAGTGCTGCTCTTCTCAGAAGCACACACTTGGATGCTCAGTTGGATACCCAGAGACAGCAGAGGAGGTACAGACTCTGAGGCCCCCTTGGAGGTCTAGGAAAGGGTCCATTATCTGCACGGGCCTCCCAGCACAGTGTGGAGGGGGTCCTGAGTCCACTAGCCTGGGCTTCAGGATGTCTGATCTACTTCAAACTCCTCTAACATTCAGCTCTGGCCAACAAACTTCTGGCCCAGAGCTGATGTCCCCTCAGTCTTTGCATGAGCTCTACCTCCTGCCACTCTGTTCCAAGGAAAGGATTAACCCTGAGACTACCATTACAGGTAGGAGGCTGTGATCTTGCCCTCCACCCCAACAAGGAGAAATCAGAGCTCATGGTGAATTCAGGAGCTCATAGCAAGGAGAAAGCAGAAGTTTCCTGCTCACTCCAGGTCATTCTGTTAGTTCCCTCACTGCAGGGACCAGTGGGACGGTACCCACCAAGCTGGCTTGCCCCTCTCCCCTGCCCCTTTATTCATTTTAGAATTCCTATACAAAGTGTTTGCAAGGCTCAGCCTTGCTCATGTCAGTCCCATCTGTGAAGCCATTGAGGTGGTATATGACCCTGCAGTTGGCAGGACCCTGAGCAGATACAGCAGGTGGGTGGAGCCTTGCTGGCCTGTTGGGGAAGGGTCTGACCCAAGCTGAATTCTAGATTCCTCCTTGCTCCTTGTTCCCTGCAAGACATCACCTGTGCTTTCCTTAGTGCAATTAGACCGTCTCTGAGTGGGGCTGGGAGCCCAGTGCAGCTATAACTGACCCCTGGTTTCAGTTTCCTTCTGCCCCTGGGCTTCTCAAAGCCTGGAGAACAGAAAAGGGCTGCAGTGTATCCACACTCCAGCTCTGCCCTGGCCTCCACTTAGAGACAGGCTCACCTTGGCCAAGGGGTGTCCTGTACTACTGGTGAATGGGAGGGTGTAGGGACTGCAGCCTGCCAAGCCAAGATGACCCCAGGGGGGCAGAGCAAGAGGACTCTGGCCGTAGGCCCACCAGCCTTTGTGTCTTTGCCCAGCAGTGGTGCTGATGACCTGCTACCAATCCTGTCCTTTGTGGTGCTAAGGAGTGGCCTACCCCAGCTGGTGTCTGAGTGTGCAGCCCTGGAGGAATTCATCCATGAGGGGTAGGAGTCCAGACCAGTGGGGGGGGGGGTGCCACCCCATGGTTGGGGTCTGTGCGGGGAACAGGGGAACTGTTTCTACAAGGAGACCTTACTCCAAGCTTAAATCATGCAATAGTAACAGGCCCTGAGGGCCACAGTAGGCTTGCAGGCCCCTGTCACCTTTGGGCAACATGGGTTGGTCCACCTGAGCATGGGGGCTCACTCCTGTGTTCCCCACAATTCCTACTTAAGACCCTAGAGAGAAGCTGAAGGGGGCGCTCCTCTGAGTAGTGTGTTCTGGGGAAAAAGCCAGGACCAACCCCTGACATCCTCAACTCTGGCCACCTCAGCACCCAGGTCCTTCCCTGCCGGTGCAGATGCTGCCCTCCAGAGTGCTGGGGGTGTCTAGGGGAAGTGCTGGGTCCCCATCAGGTAACACAGGCCCCTCTGTCCACTTCCATTAAGGTACCTGATTGGAGAGGAGGGCTACTGCCTGACTTCACTGCAGAGTGCCCTGAGCTATGTGGAGCTGCTGGCCCAGGGTGCCCTGGGCAGGTAATGGAGACCAGACCCCAGAACGCAAAGGAGCTAGGGGCTACCGAAGACCACTCAGTAGCTTCCATGCTGCTCTGCACCACCGGCACTGGAACACTATGGGGAGGTTAGCTCTTGCTCCAGCCCTTGCTTCCCTCCTAACCCTAGAGGCCCAGGGACACTCTAGTGCCACCTCGCAACCAAACAGCATGGGACTGAGTCAGCTTCTGGTGTCCTGCTGTTCTCTGTCCTGTGCTGGCCTCTTGAGACACCTCATAAAGGGAAGCACTAGCTACTGCCCCCTAGGACCTGCATACTCCCGACAGAGCCTCCTGCTGGGAAAGCAGGTTAGCAGTAGCTGTGGCTGTGCATCAGTGCCGAGGAGCCAGGAAATGGACCAAAAGCAGAGACAGCAAGTCTGGTTTTGATTTCTCCAGTACTTTGTAACAGTCAGCATTTGAGGCTTGTGAGAGCTAAGACTGAGAATGCCCAGGAGGCCTGGGCAAAGTCAGGGTGAGGCTGTGCTGTTTGTCTGGTGGTGACTGCTTTGTTTCTCTGCTTACTTCTGCTGGCTCAGGTGTCCTTGCTCCATGCCTGGGGCTCAGAGCTCTGCTCCCTCCCTGGTGGTGTTCTTTGCCACCTTGGCAGTAGAGTATGAACCCTGGTTGAATGGTGGCCAGTGCTCATGGCTGTACAGCTTCTTCCAGGTCAGTGCAAACCCAAGGGTCAGCACCTGATGGGTCAATACCCAGTGTACCACCAACCCAGGATAAAATAAAGGTGATGATCTGTTAGATTGTGTGGCTCACTCAGTCCCATCCACTGTCCAGGCAGGAGCCTGGATGCTGGTATCACAGCATGACTACTCTGTGCCACCTGCAGAGACCATTAGGAGCAGGTATGAGAAGCCACAGCATCCCCAGGCCCCCTGTACCTCCTGAAGGGTTCCTGACCTGGCAGATGTGGGCTTCACCCTCTAAGAATCATAGCTCTGCAGCACATTGGTGGGTGTCCAGGGCTAGAGAACATACCCTGCAGTCCTGAGCCCACCTGTTCTCAGGCAGGAGTGTCCAGAAATTTCCATCCCACCTATTTCTCATCCAGCACTGGAACCAGAGAGGCTGGCTCCCATCATCCCTGCAACATACTGGTCCCCTACTCTCAGAGAAGCACAGACTTGCCACCCAATGGGCTTCGACTCCTCTGCTGATTCCAAGAGGCATGTCACCAGTTGATATAGTTCATCGTCCTGTGAAGCACTGCATCCTCGCTTCCTGGGCCTGAGCATCCCAAGTACCCACAGAGCATTGTGTGATGCGTATGTCCCTACTACAGGCCTAGCTGACATCAGGAAATTGATTTTAAAGCACAGCTTTGCAGAATGGTAGAGGTAGGCTGTGTGTTAAGTGAGCACTTGCTGGCTTCACTTGTGGCAGGACCACACCCTGTAGTAAGGTCCTGGGTGGTGGGACTGCTTGTTGCTAGCTCCATGTGTTTTTTGTGGTGTTTTTTTTTTTTTCTGTGACGTTTACTTCAGTCATTTTCATCTTTTGTTTACAATTGAAACTCTGGGAATTCGAGATTAACGCCCATAGGATTGGAGGTGTGGTAGAGTCCCAGCTGTAAGTGAAAAAGCCAAGCAAGAGTGAGGCCATGAGGGGCTGGGGATATGGCCTAGTGGCAAGAGCGCTTGCCTCATATACTTGAAGCCCTGGGTTCGATTCCCCAGCACCGCATATACAGAAAATGGCCAGAAGTGGCGCTGTGACTCAAGTGGCAGAGTGCTAGCCTTGAGCAAAAAGAAGCCAGGGACAGTACTCAGGCCCTGAGTCCAAGGCCCAGGACTGGCCAAAAAAAAAAGAGTGAGGCCATGAAATGGTCAGATCTTGAACAAATAATGTTGAGTGGGACAAGCCTAGAACACAGACAACAAAGGCCCATGGTCTCCCTGATATGTGGTTGTTGGGGTGGGAGGGAGAAAAGTAGAGATCATGTCTGTAAAATGATAAACCTTTTCAAATGGTATTTCCACATGTCTTGGTCAGCAACTTTACAGTGTGTCTCTAAAACCAAACAATTACTAAATAAGCATAAAAAGGTCTAGGATAGACCTATCAGACGGTCACAATAGCTCAGCAGCTATGTACATATGATTATATAAAATGAGGCTAAGCAAAATGAACTCCAAGGGAGTTGTCGTTAAGTTTAATGTACTAGGTGAATTTCCTTTGGCGTACCCCCGTGGTCACTATATATGATTTTGGTATACTGGATTTTGTATATATGCTTATCTGAACTAGGAAAGGGAAAGAAAAATGAGGGAGGGTTTAACAAGACAAGAAATGTCCTCACTACCTTATTATGTAATTATACCCCCTCTGTACATCACCTTGTCAATAAAAAAAAAAAATGGTGAGGCCCTGAAGTCAAGTCCCAATACTAGAAACAGCTGGGAATGTGGCTCAATGGTAGAGTGCTTGCCTAGCATGCATGAAGCCCTGGGTTTGATTCCTTAGTAGCATACAAACAGAAAAAGCTGGAAGTGGTGCTTTGGCTCAAATGCAAAGTATGTATGTACTTACTATTTTTGCCAATACCTGGGCTTGAACTCCAGGCATTGTGCTCCTTCTAGCACTCTACCACTTGAGCCATGCTAGCCCCCATAGTAATTAATTTTGTTCACATGCCTTCCACCAGCACAGGCTCATGTGCAAGTGTTTTGTTTCTGCTTCCCCCCCCCCCCCCCCAGAATTAGCTAGGGCAGCTTCCGAGTTGGGATACCCATGTGGGGCAGGATCTCTGAACATCTATCCACATTTGTGAGGTTGATGCTGTGCCTAAGACCTCAGTGGTGGCCATCAGAACAAGTACACATGGGGCTGGGAATATAGCCTAGCCGTAGAGTACTTGCCTCGCATACATGAAGCCCTGGGTTCGATTCCTCAGCACCACATATATAGAAAAAGCCAGAAATGGCGCTGTGGCTCAAGTGGTAGAGCACTAGCCTTAAGCAAAAAGAAGCCAGGGACGGTGCTCAGGCCCTGAGTTCAAGCCCCATGACTCGCGGGGGGTGGGGGGGGGGCAGAACAAGTACATGAGCCCTATACAAGTGTCCTATGATTGCTGTAACTACCACAATTTGTGGGTTTAATACAGACATTTACTGTCACAGTTCTGCAGTCAGAACTGCTGCGATTGCTTCCAGGAAGACCTTTGTTCCCATGGGCCCGCGGTCCCGCACCCCCTCTGTCCATCACCTTGTCAGTAAGGTGTTGGGGGATATTGGGACATAGTTTCAAGGGGACGTTTATTGGGAGCCCCCGGTGTACCTTCAGTCCTTGATGGGGGCGGGGGCGGGGGCGGGGGCGAGGTAGCCGTAGCCAGGGAATTCAGATGTTCGCTGCTGCCTTCCGGGGTCCTCAGTCCAGTCCAGGGGCGGTGCCGCGCAAGAGCCACGCCCCGTGCGTAAGCGGCCGATGCCTGGGGGCGGAGCCGACGTCGGGCGGAAGCTTGCAGCTACCCGCCGACCGCGGGACTGCGGCTGCTCGAGGCTGCTCGGGCGGACGGCGCCCTGCTCCTCCGGGTGTCTACGGCCCCATCCGGTGGCCGAGGGGACGGCTGGCTGGGCCGGGGGCTTAGCGGGCGGGAGCTAGTCTCCGGGGGGGGGGGGAGCCACCGGTGCGGGGCACGCACCGCGCGCAGGGCTGAGATCTCCGTATTTCCGGGAGGCCGCTCAGCCGGCGGGGGCTCCGGGAGCGCGGCGCGGAGCCCTCTGAGCGGCACGGCAGACCGGGCGGCGGCGGCGCCGGGCCCTGCCACCCTGCCGAGCCCGCCGGGATGGGCAGCAGCTCGCTGTCCGAGGACTACCGTCTGTGCCTGGAGCGCGAGCTGCGGCGGGGCCGCGCGGGCGTGTGCGGGGACCCCTCGCTGCGCGCGGTGCTCTGGCAGATCCTGGTGGAGGACTTCGACCTGCACGGAGCGCTGCAGGACGACGCCCTGGCGCTGCTCACCGACGGTCTGTGGGGCCGAGCCGACCTGGCTCCCGCCCTGCGCGACCTGGCCCGCGCCTTCGAACTCCTAGAACTGGCCGCCGTGCATCTGTACCTTCTGCCCTGGAGAAAAGAGTTCACCACCATCAAGGTAGGACTCCAGCGCCAGGCCCTCCGCTCCTCCTCCCTCGGGAGGGGAGGTCCAGCTGTGGGGCTGCGGGGCTCCGAGCGCTTAGGGGTGGCGGACATGCTGAGGCCCGGGGCCCGCCGAATTTCTCCAGGATCTAGGCTAGCCGCGGTTGCTTGGGAGGACGGGGAGGTTGGGAGGAGAGCCACAAGATGGGGGGCTCCTTTCTCCCTTTGAGCGGGGCTAACAGGCCGCGTCCAGAGCTGGCCTGGCTCCTCTGGCCCGCCCGCTCCCCCGGAGGAGGGGGCGGACCGCGTGGCGCTCCGAGCTAATTCTGAGAGGAGAGTTGCGTCATCGCGCACGTGGGCGGGGCACGCCCCCGCTGGTTGCTAAGGCAACTCGCGGAGCCTCTCTGGTGATGCTGCCCTCGGGGAGCCGAGGTTTCTAGATTTTCATTCATCTTTTCCGGGTAGAAGAGGGTTAGGGGCTCGCTCGCCAGCAACCGGGGGGGGGGGGGGGGGGCGGGCGGCTGAAGGTCAGAGCTTGGGCAAAGCCTGTGTCTGTGGGGCTTTACGCAAGTTATGCAATGATTTTGAGCCCGTTTCCTCCCGAGAAAGAAACTCGAGAGTAGTTCCCAGGTGAGGATGGAGAGCCCTGGTGCCATGTTAGCAGGTGTCTCCTTCCTAAGCGTGGGAAGTAGAACATTGTTCCAGAGAGTTCTAAAATTATGTAATATTAGATTTGGGAGAGGCACACGATAGTGGTCAGAGATTTGTAGTTCAGAGAGCACTTTTCCATTTGCTATTCCAGGTCTGTCACCTAGCTGCATGTTAGAACCTGGTGAAGGCTTTTTTGAGTTTTATAGGCCTGGGCACTGGTGACTCACTCCTGTAATCCTAGCTACTCAGAATGCTGAGATCTGAGGATCACAATTCAAAGCCAGCCTGGGTAGGAAAATCCACTAGACTCATCTCCAGTTAACCACCCAAAGCTGGGAGTGGAGCTGAGTTTCAAGTGGTAGAATGCTAGCCTTCATAAAAATAATAATAATAAAAAAAGCTTAGGCAAAGTGCCCAGACCCTGAGTTCAAGCCCCAGAACTAGCACTAAAAAATTTCATCCACATGCTGGACTACTAACACAGCAGGAAAAAAAGAACAGAAAAATGTTATGATCTCCAAGACTGTGATGGAAAAAATGCATAGAATAGTGCTTAATAGCATTTAGTAACTACTTGGCATAATAGTACATGCATGATTCTAGCACTCAGAAGGCAGAGACAGGATAATTTCAAATTTAAAGACAGTCTGAGCTATGTGGTGAAGACCTTTGTCTCGAAAACAAAAACAAAAAAAACCCTATTAGCCTAGTATGATCCCAGCTCTCAGGCTGAAGCAGGATATAAAATTGGAGATGAGCCTAAACTACATAATGAGATCCTGCCTCAAAAACTAAAGACTATCCGTGCATTACAGTGGGATGGTACCTGCCTAGTGTGCACAATGCCCTGGATTCAAACCTGAACCGTGGGGGGCCTCAAGTGGACTAGTGGACTTTAAAGTATAGAGATCTTTTTGTTTTGAGCCAGGTGACATATGTGGGCTTGGGTGCTGTCAAATTTTGTGCAAAGCTAGTGCTCTACCACTTGAGCCATAGCTCCACTTCCTGATTTTTGGTGGTTAATTGGACATAGTCTCATGGATTTCCTGCCCTGGGAAGGAGCAAAGGGGAGAACTGCGATACTGAGACCTCAGCTTCCAGAGTGTCCAGGTGATTTATTTTTAGCTACTCAGAAGGCTGAGATCTGAGGATCATGGTGGGTCAAAGCAGCCCAGGCAGGAAAGTATTCACACACTTTTCTTATCTCTACTTAACTATTAAAAAGCCCTATGTGGAGCTGTGGCTCAGTAGGGCGCTGGCCTTGAGCAAACAAGCTTCATCACAGTGTCCAGGCCCTGAGCTCAAGCTCCAGGACACACACGCACACCAAAAACAAACAAAAAAACCTTTACAATGTTTACATTCAGGCCTGCCTCAGGAAGATTAAACCAGTCTTGGGATGGGCAGGAAGTTCAGAAGCTGGCCAGGCCAAAGCAGGGCTGGGCCTGGATGGACAGCCCGCAGCCCACACAGACATAGTACATTCGAGGACAGTCCTTGGGTCCAGCTGTGACAAGGCCCCTCCTTTGCAGACCTTCTCTGGAGGCTATGTGCACGTGCTGAAGGGTGTGCTCTCCGAGGAGCTCCTCATTAAAAGCTTCCAGAAGATGGGCTACGTGCGCCGGGACAACCATCGCTTGATGGTGACTGCTCTTCCTCCTGCGTGCCAGTTGGTACAGGTGGCCCTGGGCTGCTTTGCACTTCGGCTGGAGTGCGAGATCCTGGGTGAGGTGCTGGCACAGCTGGGCACCAGCGTGCTGCCAGCAGAGGAGCTGCTGCAGGCACGGCGGGCCAGTGGGGATGTGGCCTCCTGTGTGGCCTGGCTGCAGCAGCGGTTAGCCCAAGACGAGGAGCCACCGCCCCTGCCCCCCCGGGGCCCCTCTGCATTTGGGGTCCCATTAGACCTGTACAGGGACCTGCAGGATGATGAGGGCTCAGAGGATGCCAGCCTGTATGAAGAGCCCTCACCAGGACCAGACTCACCTCCTGCAGAACTGACCTACAGGCCACCGCTCTGGGAGCAGAGTGCCAAACTGTGGGGGTCTGGGGGCCAGTCCTGGGATCCCCCAGCTGAGGACTTGTCTCAGGCCAGCAGCTCACCCTACGGGGCCCTAGAGGAGGAGCTGGAACCCGAGCCCTCTGCCTTCTCCTTTCTCTCTCTGCGCCGTGAGCTAAGTCGGCCTGAAGACCTGGCTGTTCCTGGGAGCCCGGGGCGGGCCAGCCCCCGGCACAGCCTGGTAGAGGAAGCACCGGCCTCAGCCTATGCACCTGTCCCTGAACCCCTGGGCTACCAAGCACACAGCTGTCTGGCTCCTGGAGCCCTGCCCACCCTCTGCTGTGACACCTGCCACCAGCTACACGCCACCCACTGTGCAGCCCTACCAGCGTGCCGCCCAGGCCACTCACTGCGAGTACTACTGGGTGACACCCAGAGGCGCCTGTGGCTGCAGCGTGCACAGGTGGACACCCTACTGTATGACAGCCCTGGGGCTCATCCCTGAGCCCACCTCGGCCCCAAGTCAGATGTGTGCAAGAGTTTCCATGGTGCTTCTCTTGGGGAGTGGCTTGGGCTATTGGCTGCTCTGGCCCTCTATCCCCAGGGGAGTCCAAGCTCCACTCACTGGGAGGGGGTAGAGCCTTCAAGTCACTCTATCTGAGGTCTTAGCCTTAGCTAGTAGCTGGTCCTAAGCTCCCAGGAGTCTGTGTCCTCATGCCCAGAGGTGCTTGGTAGAGGGCCAAATCTGTCCCGTTAGAAGCCTACCCACAGCCTATGGCTCAGGACATGGCCTCCAGGTGGCCTCTGAGGACCCTAAGGCTCTCCTGGCATCACAGCCTGGAAGTGCCCAGGGCTGTCGAGGTCTGGCAGCGGGAGATGCTGGCTGAGGAAAGGACCTGTCCTCTGGCAGGTCAGAGTCCTGCAGCCGTCCCACTGGCCAGCTCTGTCCATGATGAGGCTACCCCACAGCTGCCAGGCAGCACGACAGAGACACAAAGGGAGAACCATGGCCCCTAGCCTGGAGGGGGACAACCACCATTCTGCATGACCCTCAGCTCAGCTTGCTCCCTGTCCCTGCCCCTGCCCTACTCACACACTACTCGTGTTGCACAGTGCATTAAAGGACAATGAGACCTTGTCTGTCAGAGAGGCTTTTACTTCTTCCCCCTGGGGTGGGAGCCCGCTGCCTCTCCTAGGCAGCTGGGGCTCTCTTTGAGGGCCTTCAGGGATGTCATATCAAGGCCCCACCCAGGCCCGATCCCTCCTTCCCACCAGGGCTACCCTAGGAACGATCACAGCCTGTGTCCTGGGTGGCCCTGTGCGATCAGGTATGAGTGGCATCATCTTCTGAGGCTTGCTTTTAAGGCCAGCACCCAGCTTCAGTTCCAAGACTCCACATAGTTGGGCCAGCACAGGTTTCTGCACTGCTCTCCCCAGAGGCCAGATGAGAGCCAAGAGGAACAAGTAGCTACCAGGTGGCCCCTCCTTGTGCACAGGCTGGCAGTCCCTGCCTCTACCACCCTGGGCCCACCCCTTGTCTTCCTGGGTGCACAGGAACCAGCAGGGTGCTGGGGGAGCCGAGGGCATTCCAGGAGACCCAGCCTGGCACACAGGGGACCTCCCAGTCTACTGCTGGCTGATGGTCTGGAGAGGGCATGCAGTATGTGTTGGGCCCACTCTCAGGGCTTGCATCGCTTACTCTGAGCCTCAGCCATGGCAGGAGCAGCCCGCTTATTGCGATGGTGTGGAA
The DNA here is from genome assembly GCF_023159225.1 of Perognathus longimembris pacificus. Taxonomy (NCBI): domain Eukaryota; kingdom Metazoa; phylum Chordata; class Mammalia; order Rodentia; family Heteromyidae; genus Perognathus; species Perognathus longimembris. Next base: position 408,486 of record NC_063170.1, read on the forward strand.
AAGTGGGCATGAGTTCCGGCTCACAGGCTGTAGGATACATAGGGTGCCAGCTGGGGATGGGTTCCCAGGTAGGCCAGACTGCAGGGGCATGTTCCAGAATCACCCCCCTCCTTATCCCCCACAGGGTTGCTCGTGTCTGTCCTGCCCACAGGCACAGGTGAGCACTAGGAGCCCTCTCAGCATGGACAAAAAGGGCTGTTGGCAAAGCTCCCAAAGTAGGGGGCCCAAGAGAGTATGGGAGACTCACGTAGAGGCTTCTCCTTGAAGTAGGAGCTCTCCAAGCAGTCTGCTGCCGTTGCCCTGGAGAAAGACAAATAGTAATGAGGCCTTCTGGCCTCAGGGAGCCTATGTTCCTTACATCTTGCCCAGCTCAACAGCCTCCATTTCAATTTCCAATTTTAAAAAAGTGAACAGTTAAAAACAGGTCGGGGCCCCCAAACTGACAGATCTTCAGATTGGGCTCCAATGACCTAGGGGAGCAAATGCCAAATGGAGTGCCTGGTGTACAGGCATCTACATGTCTGAGGAGGGAGGTCTAGCCCATCTTCTGAGAAACCACCAAGGTTTTCAATTGGGTTTGGGTCTAGATCAATGGTAGAACCTCCTTGCCTAGCATGTAAAGGGTCCTAGGTTCAGTCCCAGGCACCACAAAAAATCAGGGGGAACTGAAAGTAACTCAAGTGCTAGAGTGCCTCAAGTGCTGGACTCAAGACCTGTAAGTGAAAAAGAGTGGGAGTATCAGGCCCTGAGTTCAAGCCCCAGTGTCACCTGCACATACATCGCACCAACAAATGGAATTCAAATCAGCATCATACCTTTTCTTGGGGTCATACATGAACAGGAAGTTGAGCAGGCGCAGTCCCGCCTCTGACAGCCATGGGAACTTGTGCTTGAGGTTGTTATAAGGCTGCTTTCGCAGGCTGTACTGGCTGGCCAGTGGTAGCTTGGAAAAACCCTGTGGGAGGCAGTAGATGAAGCCACAATAGGGCTAGGCCCAGACATGCACAGAGGTTCACTACTGCACAGGGCACCCACCGGCCAGATGTTCTCACTGGGTGTCCCCAGGAGCTGTACAATCAGGTCAATCTGGTGGATCTCAGAAGTGCCAGGGAGGAGAGGCTTGTGGGCCAGCAGCTCAGCCAGGATGCAGCCTACAGCCCTGCAGGAAGAGCAGCCAGACGTCTGCACCATGTCAGTGTGCCCATAGGGAATGGGCAGGTAACTGCAAAGCTCCCCACATGACCAATGAGAAGGGCAGGCCTGCCTCCTGCACACACTAGGTGCAAACACTCAAGCTGCATTCTCCTGCTTCCTCGGGTTCCAGGCTCGACCCAGCCCCTGGGAGCAAGGGTTGGCAAACACTCCAGCCTCATTCTTGCCCCTGACCCAGGGCTGGGCTCAGGAACCAAATGATGCCCCAGGAGGACCAACCACGCTTACCACATGTCAATGCTGGTAGTCTGGGTAGTGGTTCCCAGTAGCAGCTCCGGGGCTCGGTACCTGCAGACAAAGGCCTTACTTCACCTTTGGCTAGTCCTGACTTCCAGCCCAAGCTTCCTTGAATCCAACAGAAGTACACTGGGACTACCCTCTGCTCTACACCTCAGGGTCCAGGGTGGCCTTGAACAACAGGATTAAACTAGGATTACCCTCGGCTCTACATCTGTAGACCCTGGTGGCAGTCTTGGCTATCACTGGAGAAAGCCACATGCCCTGTATGTTAGAGCCACTGGACCCTCAGCAAAGATCTGTCTACCAGCCCCATTTTTCACGTGGCTACATGACAAGAGTGGCTACATTAAGATCTTAGGATTTAAGGGACTCCAGTCTCCTAAAAACACAAAGTGCTAAGCACCAGTGGCTTATGCCTGTAACCCTAGCTACTCAGGAGGCTGAGATATTGCAGTTCAAAGCCTGGGCAGGAGGGGGCTGGGGATATGGCCTAGTGGCAAGAGTGCCTGCCTCATATACATGAGGCCCTGGGTTCGATTCCCCAGCACCACATATGCAGAAAATGGCCAGAAGTGGCGCTGTGGCTCAAGTGGCAGAGTGCTAGCCTTGAGCAAAAAGAAGCCAGGGACAGTGCTCAGGCCCAGAGTCCAAGCCCCAGGACTGGCCAAAAAAAAAAAAAAAAAAAGCCTGGGCAGGAAAGTCCATGACTCATCTCCAATTAATATCCAAAAAGCTGGAAGTGGAGCTGGGGTTCAAGTGGTAGGACACTAGTAGAGCACAAAAACTTGAGGACAGCACCCAGACCCAGAGTTCAAGCCTTAGGACCAGCAAAAACATGGCCAAAAGAAGGAAACAAAAAACTACACAGCCACCCACACCCCCTTCAGTGGGAGGAGCAACCTCCTTCCCAGAATGGCTTTAGAGCTAGGCTGTTTCTAGATGCCTTAGAGCAGGTGACATCTACTCTGGACCAGGAGGGGCTTCCAGGTCGCTGGGTGCTGAACCTGGCTGTCACCCTTTTCCTTGAGACCTGTGGCACCCTGCATGAAGCTCCACCCAGCTCATTTCCAACATCAGCCTTACAGCTTCAAAGGCACACAGTCCCATATTCTGAAGGACTCACCAGAGCGTAACCACCTTGGGGGTCATTGGCTTTACTGGAACACCATAAGCCCTGGCTAGGCCGAAATCAGCTGCAGCAGAGGCAGACAAGGGAGAGAGCATGTCACTCAACAAGTGCACTAAGCCACCAGGCTCAGGTACCCTGGTGCCAAGACAGACAAGCCAGTCTCCACCTACCAGGGCACTTAAGATGACAACATACCCCACCTCAAGGGTGTGCTCATGGAAAGCCACCTCCATGCAGAGCCTGCACTCACCTGTCTTCACACAGCCCTTGTCTGTCATGAGCAGGTTGGAGACCTTCAGGTCCCTGTGACAGAAGAGAACACTAGTCACCAGGAAGCAGCACCACATTGGATACACACTGTACCTCACATGTGAGCCCTATAAAAGCAGATGCTGGACTGGGAAGTTGCCTTTGGGCCTCAGGCTAAGCAGAGCTCTCAGTAACAGAGGAAGAGGCAGAGCCAGGCCACTGCTTCAGCAGTCACAACACAAGCCACACAGCAGGGATCCAGGTCTTAAAGGCCATTTCCAGCCAGCTCCTAGCCTGAGACTCAAGGCCAGTTTAAAGTGTTCTGCTCACCTAGCCTTTGGGCTACTGACCCCACCCACCCACCTTATTTCCCAGACAAGAGGCAGACAGGGCTTTCCAGACTTGTTTGCTCCTGGTTCCTTCACTGGGAGCATGTTGCCTGCTCCTGTTCCCTCTTCCTCTCCTCCTGCTGCCCCTGCCCACCTGTGGATGATGAAGTTCCTGTGCAGGTACTGGAGGCCCTTGAGCACCTGTAGCATAATACACTTGACCTGTATGGAGGGCCAGAGGAATCAGGGAAAGCTTAGGAAGTCACCTGGCCACACCACCTCTGTGTACCACTGCCAAGAGCAGCAGTCCCAGCAGCCTCAGAGCCTGGTGGGGGCTGTGTCTGTACTGAGACAGTTCTGCCGTTGCCTGTCCTCCCCTTTGTCCTGCTTGGCCTGGGCTGGGAGGCCTGAAGCCCATTTGCAGGTTTCGATAGTTCTGTGCCTCATCAAGGTTTGCTGGTGCCACATGAGACCCTGGTGGCTCCACACGTTCCTAGCAACTATGTTTAGTACACACATGCACTGACCGAAGCCTGTGAAGTGGTCCCACCCAACTCCTGTGCACCTGGGATTCAGAAAAGGGCGTTGGCATGTTCTCCAGGAGGCTGGCGAGGTCTTGTTCACAGTAGCCCATCACCAGGAAGATGCTGAAAGAAAAGGAAAGATGCACAGTACTTCCCATCTTCTCCCTGGAGTGGGCAAAGAACAAGACCTCCTCTGCAGCAGAAAGGATGACCTGGAAGGAGAAGGGCCTCATAAGCCAGGCGGGACCACAGGGGCAGAGGTCAAGAGACTGTGTACCTCTCCAGGTGGTTTCCCACAACCACCTCCTTCAGTTCCACAATGTTAGGATGGCGAAGGCGCAAGAGCAGCGTGATCTCCCGCAGACTGCTGATGGGGATGCCTGCAACCACAGGTGGGCTCGTGAACCCCTGCCATACTTGATCGATGAACACCCATGGCAAGAGGCTGCCACAGTCCTGCCTCAGGGAGGATCAGGGCAATCCTAACAACATTCTGTGCTAGCCATGGAAGATGACAGGACACCCATGGTAGATACAAAGCAGGTGCAGGGGGCAAGCAGGGATGCTGCAGGTTTGGTGGGGTGCAGAAGAGCTGAGCTAAGAGAGGTGAGGTGAGTCACCAAACAGGAAAGATGGGTCTGGATGGAGGAAATGGAGAAGCCTCCAGGCAAAGATGCAGAAGAAACTGGCAGGTCTCAGAGGCCTCAGATTGGGGGTGACAGGCTGAGCCAGCCCCTTTAAACTATGTGGATGCTCTGGAAATTACTCCTCTCAAAATCACAGGTAACTTTCACCTTGCTTCCAAGTCCCAGAGAGGGTAGTTTTGTACCCCCTCTCCACTCACCATCTTTCTCCTTGTCCATCCTCACCTTCTTCAGGGCAACAATCTCATCTGTCTTGGTGTCCCGGGCCCGATCTGGAATGGGAACACAGGCATGGAGCCTACCCCAAACCTGCCATGAATACCCTCCTCCCTCCACAAGAGCTCCTTTCCAAGCTGCTCAGTTCCTTCTTTTAACAAAATAAATGCCCAGCAACACTCAGTCATCCATCTATAAACAAATGCCCAGAAACACCCTTAGAAGGAGATATGAGGGGGGGAGGGGTGGGCACACAGGGAGGCACCTCCTCATTTGAGCTGGGTAGGGGGTGTCCTGTTTTCCTCCCTGTCCTTATGCAACTCACATGGCAATGAGCTTTTTGTGCATTTTCTTTCTTAGACCTTGGCTTTGTGCTCACTTGAACTACAAGCTAACAAAGTAAGGTACTTTATCTAGAAAGAATAACCCTTTGTGTAAAGGTGACTCCAACAAGGCCATTCTGTTGATTTACAAAGATTTGTAAACACTTGGCAGAATGATTCACACCAGTGTAAGGGCTACAAACACCGGCAGCTGCTTCTTATTATTCTTCTTCTTTCCAGAGCTGAGGACCAAATGCAGGGCCTTGCCCTTGCCAGGCAAGTGCTTTTCCACTGAGGTGAATCTCTAACTCCGAAAATAGGGCGTTTTGTTGACCAAACCGTTTTCTCCAGCCCACAGTTACACTTTTGGGTTTTGGGTTACAGAGGCGCGCTATCTGGCCTGTGCTGAAAGTTTGTGACAATATACTAGGAGTTAAAGTTTCTGATTGAGCCTCTAGGCCTCAAACACTGCCACAGCAGCAACCCCCACCCCCACTAGAGAAGCTGTAGCCCAGGGTCCCCATCTTGGGCCACTCACACACAATGCCATAGGTGCCCTCGCCAATGCGGTTCAGCTTCTCAAACTCCTTCACGCTCCGGCACTGTCCCAGCTGAAAGAGAGACGCCCATGGACCACGGGCACGGTTCTGGAAAGCCCCCTCCCAGCTAGCTCCCCAGACCAGGCGGCCTCCCCGATGAGAAAAGGGGAAGGGCGATACTGGCTGGGCCTCCGCGCCCTGCGACCCCGCGCGGAGGACTGTCTCCACGGAGCAGCCCCATCAGAGGCGGTCACACGGGCGGCTCCCGACCAGGCAGCGGGCAGGGGTGCGGAGGAGAGGCAGGTGGGGCACCAAGACGGAACAACTCCCCGGTCCACCTTAAGCGTCTCTCCCGCCCGCCCCCAGCGCATCCGCCCCGGCTTCCGCCAGCCGTGGGGAACTCTGGGACGCCGAGGGTCCGCGCGGTGCGGCCGACCCCGCGCCAGCGCTGCTCGGAGGCGCCCCGTCGCACCCTGTGTTCCGGAGGCACCGTGAAGAACCCTTCTTTACGGATGCACTTGAGGCGGATCTGCTCCGGCTCGGGGTCCGGCTCCGCCATGCCGAGCACGAGCGGCGCCGCGGCGCGCCCCGCCCCGTCTCCTACTACTTCCGGGTCAGCCTCCAGAGCGCCCGCGGCCGGGGCCTGGTATCCGGCTTCCTTCTGGCTTTTTGGTGGCTCATTGGAAATAAGAGTTTGGTCGTCGAGCCGGGCGCTGGTGGCTCCGGAGGCTGCGACCGGAGCCTGTGAGACTCTCTGTCGTCGTGGGACCTGAGCGCCGGGCCTGGCTGTGGGAGGCCAGCCTCCGGAGGAGCTCGGGTCGGGCCGGACGGGCCTGAGCCCCGGGGGGCACTGAGAAGCCGCCGGGCGTGGTGCGGTGGCTCCAGTGGTGGAGCTTCGAGCCCCCAGCGGCCCGGGCAGCGCAGCCCCTCCACCCCAGCCCGGGACTGGCAACGACAACAAAAGTCTCATCACCACCTTTGCTGCCTGCGCTGACTCTGAATCGTGATCCTCCCATCACCGCCTCCCGGTTTCAGCTAGGATTACAGGTGTTCGTCACCAGCACCCGGCTGTGTACTCTTTTTTTTTTTTTTTTTTTTTTGGTCTGTACTAGGGCTTAAACTCAAGGCCTTGGGCTTTCTCTTGACGGCTCCTGGCCGGCACACTCAAGCCTAGCTCTTTAGTTGGTTGGGATGGTCTCTTCTATTTTTCTCCATGCTGTACAGCCTGACACTTCCAACAGTGATGAGCTAGTTAATTTCTTTGGTAGTGCAAAATTCTCTCTCTGAGCCAGTGATTTCCTCCATATCTCAGTCTGCCAGTGGCTCTGGGGAGATGAAACCAAATGGTCACTAAGAACCTCAAGCACTTAGAACCCCATAACTGGGACTTAATCACAGTAAACAAGGATAGCTACTAGAAGCTTTTGTTTACTCTTTGTCAGGTAGGTAGGCTGCTATTGTACTGGGGTTCCTGTGTCTGCGGTAGGGCCCCCATTCAGCACATTCCCGGATGGTTCTCTGCTCCTCACTTCCAGTGGAGCTGTAGCTGACTATACTCTCATCTGAGGCCCGAGTGATGATGATCTGTGGAGTGATGGTATTTTTCCTGCTCGACTGTTTTATCTCAGGTTTCTCTAGAGGGAAGAAAAAAATCCAGGTATTTAGTGGGTATGTGGGAAATTCTTCCACAACACACACAAGGCCTGACAGATACAAGTAAAGGAATCAGATTTGTGGTTATCAGGAAAAAATACCACATAAATATTCCAAAGCCCAAATGGATTCACAGCTGCTATACCTGGAGTAAATACTGGAATGTGGCTTAGCAGTAGAGTACTTACCTAGCATGCATGAAGCCCTAGGTTCAATTCCTCAGTACCACATAAACAGAAAAAGCAGGAAGTGGCACTGTGGCTCAAGTCATAGAGTGCTAGCCTTGAGCAAAAAGAAGCCAGGGACATTGCTCAGGCCCTGAGTTCAAGGCCCAGGACTGACCAAAAAAAAAAAAAAAAAGAAACAGGAAAGATACTTTAGATTTTATGAGCTATTATAGGGCACATGCAGAATGACAGACATAGGAAGGAGAGGATGCAAAAAGGCAGGTCTGCTTCCACAGTTCTGATTCAGATGTCCAGTTGCCAAAGAATTCTAACATAGTAAATCCTCTGTGCAGAACTTAACTAACAGTGCTCTAGAAATGGACATTCCTGATATTGCCTGCATTTTCATACATTGTTAAGGTTCCAGGGAATGCATATGTTCTGTGAAGCTGCTGAGCTTCAGCCTCACCAATCCAAGGCCAGGCCTAGACTTTAGGCTTCTGTTAGAACAATACAGAGAGATCTTTCTTCATACACATCCATATTCAGTCACATTTTTGGGAGGTTCTGGACCTGGGTCTTGAACTCAGGGCTCAGGTGCTGTCCCTGAGTTCCTATGCTCAAGGCTCAGAAAAAGCTGGAAATGGTGCTGTGGCTCAAGTGGTAGAGTGCTAGCCTTAATAAAATGCACACATACATATATTCTAATTAG